>NC_059177.1:26960312-27267312 GCF_019923935.1 Bubalus bubalis | reverse complement strand
CTTCTCTTTTTCCAAGATTCTTGACACTGAACATAACCTTCTATTTTCAAGCTTATTAAAACATACATGTGAGAAATAAGTTTCATGGAAAACTAGCTAAAAATAATGGCTATCTATTCCTTAAGAGTATTAAGCCTTAAAACTCAAGGTTACCCTTGGATTATGGGAAAGAAAAATAAAAACTTTGAAAGTCATATTTCATCATAAGGACATTAATTTATATATTACTCAATGTTATCTCCATCACAATCCACTGACTTTGGACATATCCATTTGCATATTTTTGCCTAGGAATAGCTGCATATCTCCTCATCAAATGGCTTCATTCAATCTTACAGACAGCATGGATTCTGTTATTAGCAGTACTATTCTTTGCTCATTTGTTAAAAGCTCTGAGTCAACACTGTGGATCTCAACTAAGTGAATTAATCTGCTGGCATATGTTTTGTACACCAACCTCAGACATTCATTCTGTAAGTATTTAATGAATGTGGACTATGGACCATGCTCTGTGATAAGCAAAAAGGATTTACTGGGGAGAATTTATCCTGTCTCGATGAAACCTGTGTTCTAGGAAATTGGAACTCTGGCATGATTTTTCTCCTCAATGTTCACTTTGTGACTACTTTGATAAACTATCCTCAAACTCTTCAGAATGAGGCATGATGTCAGGAAATGAAATTAACTAGATAATATAAAGTTATTATATCAGTACAGTCATAAGCAAATAATAAATTTAGTGAGATATAAGGTGTTTCAATAATCTAAACTAGAAAAACATACTTTATATCAAGCTTTAAAAACAATTTTACCAATTATGTAAATTAAGAAATACTGCAGAAAATTAAGTACCTAGTACAATCTTCAAGTTAAAGGGGCTTCCTTCTTTAGCATTTGAATGTAAAAGGGAAGAAAATGATTTCTTCAAAACAAGACAGATTTTATATATTCAACCTCAATTACAGATTTTTTTCTCAGAATTACAAGACTCACAAAGGGTCAAACACTCTCGTGCCCCAACAAAAACTGCTTCAGCAATTAAGTCTACATTAAGATATTAATGTAGTCTACATTAAGATAAAACATTGCAAATAATATCAGTAAATGAGAAACAGGTGAAAGTACAAAATTATTTTTCAAAAATTTTAAAAATTTGTTAGGCAGTAAGAAATGTAACTCTGGGTACCAACTGATTAGAACTTATATAACAGATTATAAAGAATTTATATAACAGATTATAAATTATGAATAACTCCTTTCCAGCACAAGAATGCAGGAGGCAGCAACTGTCAGTGCCAGTCTACATGCTTATTCCTTTTTTGATAGACGTGCAATGCCAGCTCACCTAATCATTCACTCAACCATCCTATCCATTCCACCCCTCTTTCTATTATGGGCTTCAAGAGGGGGGAAGAATAAACTAAAATACAGCACTTTTCATATTTTAATAGGAAGCTTCAAGTATAAATCTATATAAAAATCAATTTTATCCATTTCTAAGAAATTGTTGCAATAAATTAAATAAGAAACTTATAGGTACTTTTTAAGATATGGGAAACTATCCAAAAAAAGAATAAAATTCATTTCAACAAATACTTGTTGAGCGCTTACAACACAGTTTTCTGAAAAACTCACAGAGGAGTAAGGATTGGCCCCCACTCTTTAGAGACTTACAATCTAATGGTTGCAGGGGGTGCATTTAGTTCATGCACAACTACCAATAAAATCTGATGGTCTGGTAAGAAATTTTGTATCTGAGGTACAAATGTATCCAGCTGAATCACAATACGCACAGTAACCTTTTCTCCAATTCCTACATTTTATTCGAAATCAAGCCTCTAGTAAATATTGCCTGGACAACTCCACGTTGCCTCCTAACCAGAGTCATCGTGCTTTCCCTCTTTCTCTCCTCAACCCACTCTCCACACTATAGCCAGCGTGGTCTTAACCAGAGCATGACTCTGTGTTAAAATCTCCAATGCCTTATTATTCCATTTAAAATAAAACCTAACAGTTTTATCACAGTCTTCAAGGATCCCATTTCTGGATTCTGCCCATCTCTGGTGCTATTGTTGCTCAGTTGCTAAGTTGTGTCCAACTCTTTGTGACCCATGGACTGCAGCACGCCAGGCTCCTTGGTCCCCCGCTATCTCCTGGAGATTGCTCAAATTCATATCCATTGAATTGGTGATGCTATCTAACCATCTTATCCTCTGCTGCTCCCCTCTCCTTTTGCCTTCGACCCTTCCCAGCATCGTGGGCTTTTCCAATGAGTCGGCCCACCTTTGGGACCTCATATTTCATTATTCTTCCTCTCTATGCATGACACTTCAGTCACACAGGCTGTGCTCTTGAGTCTCAAATAACTCAATTTCATTCCCATCTCCTGGCCTTTGTTTTTATCAGTGCCTCTCCATGAATGGCACATCTTGGCATGACCCACTGCTTCTTACTACTTAGTTCTTGTCCAATAGTTACTTCCTAAAAGAGGCCTTTCTTGAAATCTCCTATATAATTAAATAACTTTCCCCCTTGGTGGCTAATATAATTGCATTTTTACCCTATTAATTGTGATCTCTCCTTCTCCAAGTACCACGAGGAAGGGACCATATCTGTCTGGTTCACTGCGATTTCCTCCCATTCCAGCACAATGCAAGGCATGTGGTGGGTGTGCTAGACTGCGTTTCTTAAAAGTGGCCACAGAAGGACTTCCCATCCTAAATGCTCTCCTAGAATCTCGCCATTCTCCCATGAAGACAGAAGGTCCAACTCCCCTCTTTCTGAATCTGGTTAGGTTGGGAATTCACTGGTAACCAATGGAATGCAAGGAAAATAAGGTTTTGTGTCTTTGAAGCCTAGGCGATCAAACTTCCACTTTGCTTGCTTAAAAATTCACTCTTGAAGCTTTTACTGGCCTTAAATATTTCAGCTTCCCCTGAGGCCGCTATGTTTTGAGGGAACCCAAATTAACACATGTGGAACCCAAAGAGAGAAGCCACGGGCTGGCCAGAGAGAGAGCAGTGCGCAGCCAGCCCCCAGCTACTGGAGCCCCAGCACAAGCCTGACTACAACCATGTGAGAGGCTCTGAACAAACACTGCCCAGCCAAGCCTTTCCCCAAGTCCTGACCCATGGAAACCGCAAGAGATAATAAAATGATTGCTGTTTTATACTGTTAAGTTTGAAGGTGATTTGTTATGCAGCAATAGTTAAAGTGAACAATTTAGTTCAGTTCGTCGCTGTCATGTCCGACTCTTTGCAACCCCATGAATTGCAGCATGTCAGGCCTCCCTGTCCATCACCAACCCCCAGAGTCCACCCAAACCCATGTCCATAGAGTCGGTGATGCCATCCAGCCATCTCATCCTCTGTCATCCCCTTCTCCTCCTGCCCCCAATCTTTCCCAGCATCAGGGTCTTTCCCAATGAGTCACCTCTTCTCATCAGGTGGCCAAAGTGTTGGAGTTTCAGCTTCAACATCAGTCCTTCCAATGAACACCCAGGACTGATCTGCTTTAGAATGGCACTGGTTGGATCTCCTTGCAGTCCAGGGGACTCTCAAGAGTCTTCTCCAACACCACAGTTTAAAAGCCTCAGTTCTTTAGTGCTCAGCTTTCTTTATAGTCCAACTCTCACATCCATACATGACCACTGGAAAAACCATAGCCTTGACTAGACAGACCTTTGTTGGCAAAGTAATGTCTCTGCTTTTTAATACGCTGCCTAGGTTGGTCATAGATTTCCTTCCAAGGAGCAAGTGTCTTTTAATTTCATGGCTGCAGTCACCATCTGCAGTGATTATGGAGCCCAGAAAAATAAAGTCTGACACTGTGTCCACTGTTTCCACATTTATTTGCCATGAAGTGATGGGACCAGATGCCATGATCTTCGTTTTCTGAATGTTGAGCTTTAAGCCAAATTTTTCACTTTCCTCTTTCACTTTCATCAAGAGGCTTTTTAGTTCATCTTTACTTTCTGCCATAAGGGTGGTGTCATCTGCATATCTGAGGTTATTGATATTTCTCCTGCAATCTTGATTCCAGCTTGTGCTTGCTCCAGCCCAGTGTTTCTCATGATGTACTCTGCTGCTGCTGCTAAGTCGCTTGAGTCGTGTCCGACTCTGTGCGACTCCATAGACTGCAGCCCACCAGGCTCCCCCGTCCCTGGGATTCTCCAGGCAAGAATACTGGAGACGGTTGCCATTTCCTTCTCCAATGCATGAAAGTGAACAGTGAAAGTGAAGTTGCTCAGTCGTGTCCGACTCCCAGCGACCCCATGGACTGCATATAAGTTAAATAAGCAGGGTGACAATATACAGCTTTGACGTACTCCTTTTCCTATTTGGAACCAGTCTGTTGTTCCATGTCCAGTTCTAACTGGTGCTTCCTAACCTGCATACAGGTTTCTCAAGAGGCAGGTCAGGTGTTCTGGTATTTCCATCTCTTTCAGAATTTTCCACAGTTTATTGTGATCCACACAGTCAAAGGCTTTGGCATAGTCAATCAAGCAGGAACGGAATAAATATTTGATAAGTAAATGAATGCTAAAATGAATAAACATGTATGGAACGGTGATCTAGGCTACAAAGATAGAGAAGGTGAGAACCCAGCCGAGACCGCCTCCTGCATGAAGAGCTGTGTTAAATGCCACAGTTGGGCCTAAAGAAGTCTCAAGGGTAAAGCAGAAGAAAGAGCTATGAATCTCACCTACTGGGCTCGGGAAAGGGTTCCCATATTGAGTAATAATAAGATGGGCCTTGCTTGATAAGCAGAGGTTTGCTGGGCTGAGAGGAAACGACATTCCAGCCCAGGAAATACAGAGTTATAAGTGCAGAAATGTATGTGCAGACTGCAATAAGAGTTCTGCTTTGTCCTCCTTTTAAAAAAAAAAAAAAAAAGAATTATGAAAAAGGCAATGGTATACATTCTTGATAATGTTAAAGGAGTCAATATTCTTATTCTGAGAGAAAGTTCCTCTTTTTTTCTATCTTAAACATTTTTATCAGAAAATGTGCAAAGGTAGTACATAATGATATAACAGGATTCTATGACAAAATAGTTTTTCTTTAAGTTTTCAGTGAAAGCAGGGATATAGAACATGATTAGGCTGTAGGCAAATGCACATGGGATTTTGGGGCTTGAGTGAGAAAATATATATGACCATATGGATGTGGTATGGGGAGACGCACCCAGTAAATAAAACATCTATGCTGAGCATCATTATGAATTAATGTACCCAGTTCTAACACAGAACTGGCTGGAAGTGAATTCCAATGCCCAGCACATTCAAATTCATTAACCAGCTTTCCCCTACCAAAATCATAAACTGACAAAATATTTTTAAAGGGGCCTTAACTTTTACATCCATAAAAATCAAATTTAAAATATGGATTTAAGAACCACACAGTCATGGGCAAAATTTAGATGATATAATTTTAGGAAAACATTTGAAAGCTGCCAATTCTTTAATAATATGTGGGTGGAATTTATTCACTTGAGGTTAAATAACATAAAAATCAAAACTGGTTGCTGTAAAAAAGAAAGGTCTTTTTTGTTTTGCTTTAAGAAAGCTCTTTGCCCATCTTTCTTTCTAACCCAGTCTTATTACTCTTAATGTATATGAGTAACATGATGAAAAAAATAATATTAAAAACATAGATGTGGGGATTAACAGATGCAAACTGTTATATATAGGGTAGATAAACAACAAGGTCCTACTGTATAGCCCAGGGAACTATATTCAATACCCTGTGATAAACCAAAATAGAAAAGAATATGAAAAAGAATATATATAAAGAACATACATATGTATACACACACACACACACACGTGTGTGTGTGTGTGTGTGTGTGTGTGTGGTATGTGTGTAACTGAGTCAGTCTTCCCTGATGGCTCAGTGGTAAGAAATCCTCCTGCAATTCTGGAGATATGGGTTTGATCCCTGGATCAGGAAGGTCTCCTGGAGAATAAATGGCAACCCACTCTAGTATCCTTGTCTGGAAAATCCCATGGACAGAGGAGCCTGGCAGGCATCAGTCTATGGGACTGCAAAAGAGTTGAACTTGACTTAGCAACTAAAGAACAATAGTAACTGAATCATTTTGCTGTACAGCTGAAATTAACACAAAATTGTAAATCAAACATACTTCAATCAAATAAATCTGAAAAAACTGTATCAACAGCAGCAGGTACATTTTTTGAGAGCTTATGTAGAAGCCACCACCATAGTGGATGCTTCATATATTTCATTTTATTATTTTTATTATTGCAACTAGAGTCTACTGAGACAAAAAAAGAATGTAAGAAATTGCTTTGGGTAGTATACTCATTTTCACTATATTGATTCTTCTGATCCATGAACACGGTATATTTCCCCCATCAAGCTACCAAAGGTATCTTTCACAGAGCTAGAACAAATAATTTCACAATTTGTATGGAAATACAAAAAACCTCGAATAGCCAAAGCAATCTTGAGAAAGAAGAATGGAACTGGAGGAATCAACCTGCCTGACTTCAGGCTCTACTACAAAGTCGGTCATCAAGACAGTATGGTACTGGCACAAAGACAGAAATATAGATCAATAGAACAAAATAGAAAGCCCAGAGATAAATCCATGCACATATGGACACCTTATCTTTGACAAAGGAGGCAAGAATATACAATGGAGAAAAGACAATCTCTTTAACAAGTGGTCCTGGGGAAAATGGTCAACCACTTGTAAAAGAATGAAACTAGAACACTTTCTAACACCATAAACAAAAATAATCTCAAATGGATTAAAGATCTAAATCTAAGACCAGAAACTATAAAACTCCTAGAGGAGAACATAGGCAAAACACTCTACGACATAAATCACAGCAGGATCCTCTATGACCCACCTTCCAGAATATTGGAAATAAAAGCGAAAATAAACAAATGGGACCTAATTAAAATTAAAAGCTTCTGCAAAACAAAGGAAACTATAAGCAAGGTGAAAAGACAGCCTGCAGAATGGGAGAAAATAATAGCAAATGAAGCAACTGACAAAGAATTAATCTCAAAAATATACAAGCAACTCCTGCAGCTCAATTCCAGAAAAATAAAAGACCCAATCAAAAAACGGGCCAAAGAACTAAACAGACATTTCTCCAAAGAAGACATATAGATGGCTAACAAATACATGAAAAGATGCTCAACATCACTCATTATCAGAGAAATGCAAATTAAAACCACAATGAGGTACCATTTCATGCCAATCAGATTGGCTGTGATCCAAAAGTCTACAAGCAATAAATGCTGGAGAGGGTGTGGAGAAAAGGGAACCCTCTTACACTGTTGGTGGGAATGCAAACTAGTACAGCCACTATGGAGAACAGTGTGGAAATTCCTTTAAAAACTGGAAATAGAACTGTCTTTTGACCCAGCAATCCCACTGCTGGGTATACACACCGAGGAAACCAGAATTGAAAGAGACACATGTACCCCAATGTTCATCACAGCACTGTTTATAATAGCCAGGACATGGAAGTAACCTAGATGTTCATCAGCAGATGAATGGATAAGAAAGCTATGGTACATATTCACAATGGAGTATTACTCAGCCATTAAAAAGAATACATTTAAATCAGTTCTAATGAGGTGGATGAAACTGGAGCCTATTATACAGAGTGAAGTGAGCCAGAAAGAAAAACACCAATATAGTATACTAAGGCATAAATATGGAATTTAGAAAGATGGTAACAATAACCCTGTATACGAGACAGCAAAAGAGACACTGATATATAGAACAGTCTTTTGGACTCTGTGGGAGAGGGAGAGGGTGGGATAATTTGGGAGAATGGTACTGAAACATGTATAATATCATATATGAAACGAGTCGCCAGTCCAGGTTCGATGCATGATACTGGATGCTTGGGGCTGGTGCACTGGGACGACCCAGAGGGGATGGTACGGGGAGGGAGGAGGGAGGAGGGTTCAGGATGGGGAACATGTATATACCTGTGGTGGATTCATGTTGATATATGGCAAAACCAATACAATACTGTAAAGTTAAAAACTAAAATAAAATAAAAAATAAAGAAAAAAAACTAAAAAAAAAAAAAAAAGAATGTAAGAGAAATGGGGCAGGACAGAGCTGGAAGTAACTTGTCCTTTCTCTACCTGTCAACCAAGATGAGTCTTTTTAGCCAACCTCTTGCTAAGCGTTGGCTATGCCACGAAGCAAATGCCATCTAATATACTGACTATCTCTGCACAGTAAGAATTTCTGGCCCTAATGCACAAAATAAGGAAACCAAGGCTCAGGGGTTAAGTAACTTGACTAACATCACACCTGTGTGGTAAATGGCAGAGTCACAATTTGACCAGTATCTTTTTTACTTCAATCCTCTGCTCTTTCCACTTACTAAAATTAAATCAAGAAGCAAATAAAATATACACTTAACTTCATCTGACACAATGAGTAATATGCACAGAATTAGTATGCATGTAAATAATGATATAAATAGGCAGAAAATTAAGCTGACTGCAGTTAAGAGGAGATCATCTGTAGGTCTTGTTTGTGGCTGGAGAATACGAAGGAGGAGAGAAGTGATTATGATCCCTTCCCATGAGTCCCATTCAAAACCCAGTCTTGGGCTGCACGGACTCCTCTCTTTTCTTAAATAGTAGTTTATGCTCTTACGGTGTGGGGATTATGTGGCAAATGCATCCTTTTCCTCTTCTTTTCCCAGCTGGAAGCATAAGAGAAACAGAGGTATGGGTTGGGTAACCCAGCAACAGGAGAGGAATGTTCTCTCTTTTCTGAGATTCTTGTGTATTTACCCAGGTGTATCAACCTCCCCTTCAGGAAAAATTATCTTCCTCCAGGGTTCACATCCTCTGAAGGAGAAAGATGGTTCCCTATATGGGAAGGAACTCAGGTTAGGCTTTCTCATTTTCCTAGTTACATGAGAACGTTACTTTGGACATAATTGTAATACATAAGCAGTTTTACTTCCTGTCCATGCAATGATTTTGTTCAGATGGTGTTTTCCCTACTATTTTTCCTTTGCTTGGTTTCATAGATCCTTCACAATGGAGCTTCATCATCACTTCCTTTGAGATACCTCTATGTATGGAGTTGCTTGCCCACTCCCCCAAGATGCTGGCTGAGACAACAACGCTTCTCTGTGCTTCTTACTGTCTTACAAACATCTCCATGATAGGGTGGAAATGTCCCATTTCCTTGGGCAAGTCTCGGTTTCTATGTGTTGTCTTGGCAGGAATTACCAACAGGGTCCCCTTTCTCACCAGAATGCCCCAGACTGTAGAATAAAGTACATATGGTCACCTTAATCATACAGTCCGTACCAAATTAACTTATGGGTAAATTCTCCACATTCTAAACAGAATGTGTGTGGACTCCCTGAGGGTTTATCTCTATATTCCCAGCCCAGTGCATAGTCCCTAGTGTTGAAAAGATAAGAGAAACTAGTGGACAGCCTAGTACCTTCCCTGCAGACATGAAGCAGAGACAGCAATCTTGAAACGACTAATATCCAGGTCCTGAAAGCTGGCAACATCACATGTGTTAAATAAATAAAATTCTCCTCTGTTACTGTAAATTTACCAGTAAGAGATTAATCTGGAGTTAAGGGTACAGTCTTTTGGCCACTTGATACAAAGAGCTGACTCACTGGAAAAGACCCTGATGCTGGGAAAGATTGAGGACAGGAGGAGAAGGGGATGACAGAGGATGAGATGGTTGGATGGCATCACCGACTTGATGGACATGAGTTTGAGCAAGCTCTGGGAGTTGATGATGGACAGGAAGCCTGGCATGTTGCAGTCCATGGCATAACAAAGAGTCAGACACAACTGAGAGACTGAACTGAAGGGTACAGGAGTAAAGGTTCCTTGAGATCTTGGCTTATGTGCCCAGGGGTAGATGAACTGAAACTCTCTGAGCTTCATTACCTATCTGATCAGTGTGAGGGGACAGCTGTTGAGATGGGGACACCAAGGATGATGAGGAAGATAATCCAGTCTGGATTTTTGTGAAAGGAGCAATGGCAGGCAGAGAGAGAACAGCATTTTTGAATAGTATGAAGAAAAATCGACTCCAGTGTGATAAGAGACAGAGGAGCCAAGAAATGTGAGGAAATAGGGAAGGAATAGAGACAGAAACGATTTGGCAAACAAAGTCTTCATCTTCATCTAAAAGCTCCAGCCAAGGGAAATACCATCTAACAGATTTGCTGGATAGTAACAGAGTCCCCAGACACATCTTTACAAAACAAGACTGTGGCGACTAGAAGCAGCAATGGCAGAAATGCCAAGTGGTTCTTGCTCTGATGAATTATCTTGTTTACTGGCAAAAGTTTAGATGCTACTTCCAAGTAACGTCATCAAACTACTCAGCGTCCTCAAAGGGACAAAGTGACCAGTTGGGGGCATTTCTTGAGCTCTGAAACTCCTATATTAAGCTACTCATGAAATCAGATATATTTAAAATTGCATGCAAAAGTTTGCTTAATATATTTAGGTATAATTTATAGACAAAATAACCTTTTTGGCACAGAGTTAGGTGACTTCTAAAGAAGCAATGCAGTCATGTAACCATTGTTATAATCAAGGTCTAGAACAATTCCCTTACCCTCCAAATTCTACCATGACCCCAAAGAGACAATCTCTCCTCCCACTCTGAGCTCTGGACAAGCAGGGATCACTGTTTTATGTCTGTAAAGCAGACTTTTTCAGCTATTACGTATACATGGAATCATACAGCATACAAAGCTAACTGACTTTTAAAGCCAGCTCCTAACTGCATGTAAAAAAATACATTAAAATTGGCTAATACATTTAAAAACACTGGATTATGGCTATTAATATTTGGGGAAATCTTTATTTCTTTCTTTAGAAAGCATTTAAATTTCTATAGTATTAAATGCTGCCTAAAACCTTTGAGACAACTTTAATGTGTTTAATTAGAAGTAATGGGTCATTCTTAGACTCTCTGCTGAATTGAGGCTATTGTAATAAAATATTTACTGTTATAAGCAATAGCATTCAAGAGAAAACCCCATTTTTAAAGATAATTGGCTAATGTGTTTTAAGTACCACTAAGTGATACAAAAAAGCTAAACATTCTCTAAAATATGCCAGCCGGCTTTCTCTTCTTGCATACCATGCCTATTCATCACATTCTCAAGCATCTTTTACAATTCTCCTTGGCCGAAAAAAGACAAAACATACTGTTTTAATTCAAGTCTTTTGAAAATATGTGAATTTAAGTAAATGAATATAAAAGCACTAAAATTTTGATATTTAGTGAAATACCATTGTATGCTCGGAAGGGTACAGCATTTCTGTTTATAAAGAAAACCTCCGTTTTACAGGGTAAAAAGCAGAACAGTTCTTCTTAGTACTGGATGATACAAATATAAAACAAAAAGAAGGGGAAAAACTTTATCAGAATTAATAGTAGTAATTTAAAAGTTTAGAATATCTGCATTCCAAGCAACAAGTAGACCTTTACTTAACAAATCAATTACTATATAAATCAATTGTGACTGTTGGTCATTTAAATGATGTTGTAAAAATAGGCATCCTCTACTTACATTTAAATTTCCATCAGCTTCAGAATTAAAGATACAGGCTCTCTTTTAAGTAAATGATTTACTACTTAATGATATGTACCTGCCAAAAACTTTTATCCACTGCCATGCTTTCAGCTACCATCTATATACACACAACACCTAAATTTCTATCTATAGCTCAGGCCTCATTCCTGAGTTCCAGATTCAAATAGTCAATCTCCAAACCCACATAGATATATCCAGTTGGTTTGTCAACAAGCAGATCAAACTGAAACAATTCCAAATTGAATGTATCACATTTGCCCTCACCTCCACTCTTTCTGTATTGGTCCCTGTCTTACTAACTAGGTCTAACACAATCCTGATATCTGAAATGGAAATTTAGGATTTGACTTTTACTAGCATCTTCCCTCCTCATCTTTAATTGAATCAAATCCTGTGTCCTGTTAATTTAACTGTTTCACAACCCTCTCTATTCTCTTTGCTATTTCTTTACTTTGGGCTCTAATTCTCTCTTGCTCAGACTGCTGAATTGTTGCTAACTGGGATTGTTGCCTTAGGTTGCAATGATTTCAATTCATGCTTTCTGTGATTTCTTAAGAACATAAATTTTCTCTTTCTCCTGGGCATAAATCCAGTTAATGGGTGCGTGTGTGTTAAGCACTTCAGTTGTGTCTAACTCTTTCTGACAGTATGGACTGTAGCCCTCCAGCTCCTCTGTCCATGGGATTCCCCAGGCAAGAACACTGCAGTGGGTTGCCATGCCCTCCTCCAGGGGATCTTCCCAACCCAGGGATCAAATCTAAGTCTCTTACATCTTCTACATTGGCACATAGGTTCTTTACCACAAGTGCCATCTGGAAAGCCCTCATATATCCAAAGATAACTGTAATTCTCAAAGATATATGTACCCCAATGTTCACTGCAGCATTATTTACAATAGCCAAGACATGGAAACTATGTAAATGTCCATCAATAGAAGAATTCCTAACACACACACACACACACACACACACACACACACGTATACATACATACACACACACAAACACACACAATGCAACACTACTCAGCCATTCAAAAAGAATGAAATAATGCCATTGGCAGCAGCATGGACGGACCTAGAGATCATCTTATGAAGCAAAGTAAGTCCGACAGAGAAAGATACATACCATAACATACATATGTGGACTTTAAAATATGACACAAATGAACTTATCTACAAAATATAAACTGACTCATAGAGTCAAACCTGTGCTTGCCAAGGTAGAGGAGAGTGGCAGAGGGATGGAGTGGGAGTTTGGGATTAGCAGACACAAACTATTAAAAATAGAATGGGTAAACAACAAGGTTCTACTATATAGCACAGGGAATTAAATTCAATATCTTATGATAAACCATATGGAAAAGAACATGAACAGAATGTGTATATATGCAAACTGAATCACCTTGCTGTGCAACAGATATTAACACTATATGGTAGATCAACTATATTTCAATAAAAATTTTAAAAATAAATAAACGTGATATTTTATTGCCATTTTATTTTGTTGCTTTCATCAGAAATAAAGTTGGAACTGTTTATTTCATTTGGTTTCCTGTGCCACTCACAATAAAGTCCTTGCTCACCTCCACGGCCTCTCTCCAAGCCTTCTCTCCTAAATCACTTTACACTTGAACAGATTCACTGAACATCAAATGCCTATGCTGTTACAGCCTTTGTGCTTTCGCACATGCTGTTCCTCCTGCCCAGAACACTCTTCTCCAGTGGATCCCAGTCATCGTTCAAGTCTTGCTATACATATTACATCTGCCAGAAAGCCTGCTCTACTCTCTAATTAGAAGATGGGGCCTGTTCAGCTAATCACTGAACATTCTGTACTTTGCCATTTGAGTTTTATTATAACTGTCCTCTGATATCTGTCTTCATACCCTGTAAAGCTACAAATAATGAGATGGACTTCTCTAATGAAATTTAAACTTAGTACCTAGCACATAGTAGGTATTCAAAATATTTCAAGTGAATGAATGAGCACTTAATTTTAAGAGCTCAGGAACCACTATTTCCATTATAAGCCCTTATTATCTATTCAGACCAGCTTCACTAAGACCTCTGTTACGAAATAATCTCTTTATTACCTTAGCTTGAAAGGTTCTCTCTACTTCTAAGCACTAACACTGGTTTCTTTAAAACTTTTCTGTAATTCAGGTATCTCACTCACTTAGATCCACAATACTATGGCTGATGCAAAACTACAAAGCTGTTACTGTGCTAATACAAAACCTTCACACCACGTAAACTATAATTATTCAAACATATTGTGTGGTTTATACTGGGTATATCTATCAGTTTATGCAACTTTTAAAAGACACATTTAATCCTTGAATTTGTTTTTCTGGTTAGGGTTTGAATGATACTATATATCTATATAAATACACAGATATCTACATTTATGTCTCTATAGCATACTAGATATAAATATAGACATGCGTTTATGCATGTGTGTGTGTATGTGGTCACTTCAGTCATGTCTGGCTCTTTGCAACCCCACAGATTGTAGCCCACCAGGCTCCTCTTCCTATTGGATTCTCCAGGCAAGAAAACTGGAGTGGGTAGCCTTTCCCTTCTCCAGGGGAATCTTTCCGACCCAGGAATTGAAGCTGTGTCTCTTATGTCTCCTGTATTGGCAGGCAGGTTCTTTACCGCTAGCATCACCTGAGAATGTATATACAGGTTTAATGAAAGAACAACTGTCAACAACCCCTAAGCTAGGCTAGGGAAAACTTTCCTATTTATCCCAAGTTTCTTATTCACTGACAAACCCATCTTGATTTACCTAAAAACACCAAACAAAACAAAAAAAACAAAGTACAACCAAAGTAACTAAGTAAGAAATGGATTCAGAATCTTGCCATAAATATGTTACCAAAAATATTTTTGCCTTATCTTATATTTTTAAATTCACCAGTGAATTAATTTGTCCCCAAGATGAGATCTGAATCTGCATGTATTATGCTGGAACAGCCCATGATTGAACAACCACAATAAATCTATCATTTAAAGTGCTTCCCCAATTTGGCTTAAGGCTGCAGACCAAGAGGGACAGATATGGGGTTTCTGTTGCCAAGTGATGGCTGAGACCCACTCCAATTTCACATGAACTTGGAGAAGATTCAACTCTGCAACTTGTTCCATAATTGCTTCGAGCAGCCTTTCCCCTAAGCATCAAGGCCCTGGCTTATCAGTGCTGTTGCTGTCCAAAGAGATAAAAGCAAAATCCAAACCACCAGCCCTGGTGCCATACACTGAGTATTAGTGTTTCCCCAAAATTTTTATGTTAAATCCTAGTCTCCAATGTGATGGTGTTCAGAGGCAGGGCCTCTAGGAGGGGATTTGGTCATGAGGGTAGAACCTTGATGAATAGGATTAGTGCCCTTATAGACAAGACCTCAGAGAGCTCTCTGGCTCTTTCTGCCTTGTCAAGGATATAATGAGAAGGCAGATGTCCTTACCAGAAGTCAACCATGCTGGCACCCTGATTCTGGGCTCCCATCCTACAGAACCATGAGAAAGAAATCTCCAGTGTTTAAGCCGTCCAGTTTATGGTGTTTTGTTGTAAAATCTCAAACCAAGATACCTGTGAAAAACTGCAGCACTATGACCCTTGCCTTAAACATGTTTCCTCTTTTTAGCCTCATTTTTATACCTGAAAGTTTCCTTATTCACTGAGGAGATGTTAGAAATACTTCAAATGGGAGGTTCAGGAGGGAGAAGACATATGCATACCTATGGCTGATTCTTGTTGATGTATGGCAGAAAGCAGCACAATATTGTAGAGCAATTATTCTCCAGTTAAACATAAAGGCACTTAATAAAACAACAAAAAAAAGAAATACATCATACAAAGTAGAAGGTCAGAAGGCTTAAAGGGGCTTCCCTGCTGGCTCAGATGGTGAAGAATCCACCTGCAATGCAGGAAAGCCACGTTTGATACAGAGGTCAGAGAAACAACATTAATAAACATGAGACAGGGTTGGAGTGACCACCACCTTCCCCCCTTTCCTCTTAAATCATAATCTCAATTTCTCATTGGGCATATTCCCATCCAAGAAACAAATCTGTATTTCCAAATCTCTATGGTAGCTACATTTGGCTAGGGAACTAACTTCTGACAAACTGGGTCAGGGAACTAATTTTCCATAAGGAAAATTGTTGGATGGAACTTCTGGGAAGTTTCTTAAAAGGAAGTAAGTAGACTTTGATTTCTACCTTCCTCTCTCCTGTCATCAGGGGATGACATGGGGATGACACTGGGAAGAATGTCTTTGAGAGGCTGAAGCCGTCCAGCAGCCAGCCTGGTTCATGATGGGAAGCTGGAAGCAGCAAGATAAAAAAGGTATGTATCTTTGATGTGTGTGGACTTTGGGTAGCCTTAACTGCCAACCTTTCAAGAGACCAACCAATCAATGAGTAGCCCAACCTACCAACAAAAAACTTCTACGTCTTTCAGCCACTGCTTCATCCAATGTTTTATTTATAATGTTGTATAGTAAAAGCTATAGTTTTTCCAGTAGTCATGTACAGATGTCAGAGCTGGACCATAAAGGAGGCTGGCACTCAAGAATTGAGGTTTTCTTAACTCTGCTGCTGGAGAAGACTTTTGAGAGTCCCTTAGACAGTGAAGAGATCAAACCAGTCAATCCTAAAGGAAATCAACCCTGAATATTCATTGGAAGGACTGATGTTGAAGCTGAAGCTCCAATAATACCCTTTGGCTACTTGATGAGAAGAACCGTCTGTTTGGAAAAGACCCCGATGCTGGGAAACTATGAGGGCAGGGGCAGGGGGTGACAGAGGATGAGATGGTTGGATGGCATCACTGATTCAATGGATGTGAGTTTGAGCAAACTCAGAGAGACAGTCAAGGACAGGGAAGCCTGGTGTGCTGCAGCTCATGGGGTTGCAAAGAGTCAGACATGACTTAGAAACTGAACAATGCTAACAGCAACCACCACTACCTCATTCTTATTGATCAGTGTATCTACAGACAGTGGGTACCATGGTAAATGCTTACTTAACAGCAACTGTATAAGGTAGGAGTTTATCTTTCATTGTCATATCTTTTTGCCTTTTCATACTGTTCATGGGGTTCTCAAGACAAGAATACTGGTTTCCCATTCCCTTCTCCAGTGGACCACATTTTGTCAGAACTCTCCACCATGACCTGTCAATCTTGGGTGGCCCTACATGACATGGCTCGTAGTTTCATTGAGTTAGACAGGGCTGTGGTTCTAGTTTGATTAGTTTTCTGGGATTGTGGTTTTCATTCTGTCTGCCCTCTGAAAGATAAGGATAAGAGGCTTTATGGAAGCTTCCTGATGGGAGAGACTGACTGTGGGGGAACTGGGTCTTGTTCTGATAGGTGGGGCCATATTCAGTAAATCTTTAATCCAATTTTCTATTGATGTGCAGAGCTATATTCCCACCCTTTTGTCTGATGTGAGACCAAACTATGGAAGGAGTAATGAAGATAATGGCCACCTCCTTCAAAAGGTCTTGTGCATCCACTGTTACGTTCAGCGCCCCTGACCCTGCAGCAAGCCACAGTCAACCCATGCCTCCACTGGAGACACCTGGACACTCACAGGCAAGTCTGGGTCAGTCTCTAGTGGGGTCACTGCTCCTTTTTTCTGGGTCCTGGTGCACACAAGATTTCGTTTGTGCCCTCCAAGTCTGTCTCCCGAGTCCTGTGTAAGTTCTGTAATCAAATCCCCCTGGCCTCCAAAGTCAAATTCCCTGGGGGAATTCTTAGTCCCTTTTTGAGATCCCCAGGATGGGAAATCTGTTGTGGGTCCTAGAACTTTCTTAACAGTGTGAGATTTTATTTGGTATAATTATTCTGCAGTTTGTGGGTCATCTGCTCAGTAGCTCTATGGTGGGGTTAATGGTGACCTCCTATAAGAAGGCCTATGCCACATGCTGTGTGACCCAGATCTGCAGCACCCAGAGCCCCTGACCCTGGGACAGGCCACTGTTGAATCATGCCTCCACAGGAGATAGTGACACACTCAAAGGCAGGTCTGGCTCAGTCTCTGTAGGGACTTTGGGTCCTGGGGCACAAGGTTTTGTTTGAGCCCTCCAAGCGTATCTGGCGGGTATAGGGTTTGATTCTAAACGTGATTGTGCCCCTCCTATCATCTTGTGGGGCTTCTCCTTTGCCCTTGGACATACGGTACTTTTTTTTTTTTTTTTTTTTTATGGTATCCAACATTCTCCTGTTGATGGTTGTTCAGCAGCGAGTTGCAATTTTGGAGTTCTCATAGGAGAAGATGAATGTATGTCCTTCTATTACGTCATCTTGTTCCCAGTATGAAAAGGCAAAAAAATATGACACTGAAAGATGGACTTCCCAGCTGGGTAGGTGCCCAATATGCTACTGAAGAGTGGAGAAATAACTCCAGAAAGAAGAAGAGACAGAGCCAAAGTGAAAACAACACCCAGTTGTGGATGTGACTGGTGATGGAGATAAATTCCAGTGCTATAAAGAACGATACCGCATAGGAACCTGGAATGTTAGGTCCATGAATCAAGGCAAACAGTAAGTGGTCAAACAGGAGATGGCAAGAGTGAACATCAACATTTTAGGAATCAGTGCACTAAAATTGATTGGGATGGGCGAATTTAATTGAATGACCATTTTATCTACTACTGTGGGCAAGAATCTCTTAGAAAAAATGGAGTATCTTTCATAGTCAACAAAAGAGTCCAAAATGCACTACTTGGGTACAATCTCAAAAACGACAGAATGATCTCTGCTTGTTTCCAAGGCAAACTATTCAATATCACAGTAATCCAAGTCTATGCCCCAACCACTAATGTCCAAGAAGTTGAAGTTGAAATGTTCTATGAACACCTACAAGATCTTCTAGAACTAACACTCAAAAAAGAAGTCCTTTTCATCATAGGGGACTGGAATGCAAAAGTAGGAAGTCAAGAGGTTCCTGGAGTAACAGGCAAATTTGGCCTTAGACTACAGAATGAATCAGGACCAAGGATAACAGAGTTTTGCCAAGAGAATGCTCTGGTCATAGCAACCCTCTTTCAACAACACAGGAGAAGAGTCTACACATGGACATCACCAGATGGTCAATACTGAAATCAGACTGATCATATTCTTTGCAACCAAAGATGGAGAGGCTCCACATAATCAGCAAAAACAAGACCAGGAGCTGACTGTGGCTCAGATCATGAAGTCCTTATTGCCAAATTCAGACTTAAATTGAAGAAAGTAGGGAAAACCACTAGACCATTCAGGTATGACCTAAATCAAATCCCTAATCATTATACAGTGGAAGTGACAAATATATTCAAGGGATTAGATCTGATAGAGTGCCTGAAGAACTATGGATGGAGGTTCGTGACATTGTACAGGAGGCAGTGATCAAGACCATCCTCAAGAAAAATAAATGCAAAAAGGCAAAATGGTTGCCTGAGGAGGCCTTACAAATAGCTGAGAAAAGAACAGAAGCTAAGGGAAAGGAGAAAAGGGAAGATATACCCATCTGAATGTGAGTTTCAAAGAATAACAAGGAGAGATAAGAAAGCTTTCCTCAGTGATCAGTGCAAAGAAATAGAGAAAAGCATTAGAATGGGAAAGACTATAGATCTCTTCAAGAAAATTAGAGATACCAAGGGGACATTTCATGCAAAGATGGGGACAGTTAAGGACAGAAATTGTTGGACCTACCAGAAGCAGAAGATATTAAAAAGAGATGGCAAGAATACACAGAAGAACTATACAAAAAAGTTCTTCATGACCCAGATAACCATGATGATGTGATCACTCATCTAGAGCCAGAAATCTTAGAATGGGAAGTCAAGTGGGCCTTAGGTAATCATCACTACAAACAAAGCTAGTGGAGGTGATGGAATTCCAGTTGAGCTATTTCAAATCCTAAAAGATGGTGCTGTGAAAGTGCTACACTCAATATGCCAGCAAATTTGGAAAACTCAACCATGGCCATAGGACTGGAAAAGGTCAGTTTTCATTCCAATCCCAAAGAAAGGCAATGCCAAAGAATGCTCAAACTACCTCACAATTGCACTCATCTCACACACTAGCAAAGTAATACTCAAAATTCTCCAAGCCAGGCTTCAACAGTTCATGAACTGAGAACTTCCAGATGTTCAAGCTGGATTTAGAAAAGGCAGAAGAACCAGAGATCAAATTGCCAACATCCATTGGAGCTTCGAAAAAGCAAGAAAGTTCCAGAAAAACATCCTATTTCTGCTTTATTAACTATGCCAAAGTCTTTGACTGTGTGGATCACAACAAACTGTAGAAAATTTTTCAAGAGATGGGAATACCAGATCACCTTACCTTCCTCCTGGGAAATTTGTATGTAGGTCAAGAAACAACAATTAGAACCAGAGATGGAACAATAGACTGCTTCCATATTGTGAAAGGAGTACATCAAGGCTGTATATTGTCACCCTGCTTATTTAACTTATATGCAGAGTACATCATGTGAGATCCAGGCTGGATGAAGCACAAGCTGGAATCAAGATTGTTGGGAGAAATATCAATAACTTCAGATATGCAGATGACACCACCCTTATGGCAGAAAGCAGAGAAGAACTAAAGTGCCTCTTGATGACAATGAAAGAAGAGAGTGAAAAAGCTGGCTTAAAACTCAACATTCAGAAAACTAAGATCATGGCATCTGGTCCCATCACTTCATGGCAAATAGATGGGAAACAATGGAAACACTGGGCTCCCAAATTACTGCAGATGGTAACTGCTGCCATGAAATTAAAAGACACTTGCTCCTTAGAAGTAAAGCTATGACCAACCTTGAATGCATATTAAAAACCAGAGACCTTACTTTGCTGACAAAGATCCATCTAGTCAAAGCTATGTTTTTGCCAGTAGTCATGTATGTATGTGAGAGCTGGACTATAAAGAAAGCTGAGCACTGAAGAATGGATGCTTCTGAACTGTGGTGTTGGAGAGTCCCTTGGACTGCAAGATCAAACCAGTCAATCCTAAAGGAAATCAACTCTGAATATTCATTGGAAGGACTGATGCTGAAGCTTAAACTCCAATATTTTGGCCACCTGATGGGAAGAACTGACTGATTGGAAAATACCCTGATGCTGGGAAAGATTGAAGACAGGAACAGGAGGGGATGACAGAGGATAAGATATTGGATGGCATCATCAACACGATGGACATGAGTTTGAGCAACCTCTGGGAGTTGTTGATGGACAGGGAAGCCTCGAATACTTCAGTCATGAAGAGACGGACATGACTGAGTAACTGAACTGGAGGTAGGAATTATTATCTCTCTCTTATGGATGAGGATATTAATGCTTATGGGAGAAGGCAATGGCACCCCACTCCAGTACTGTTGCCCGGAAAATCCCATGGATGGAGGAGCCTGGTAGGCTGCAGTCCATGGGGTCGCTAAGAGTCAGATACGACTGAGTGACTTCACTTTCACTTTCCACTTTCATGCATTGGAGAAGGAAATGGCAACCCACTCTGCTGTTCTTGCCTGGAGAATCCCATGGACGGAGAAGCCTCATAGGCTGCAGTCCATGGGGTTGCACAGAGTCAGACACGACTGAAGCGACTTAGCAGCATTAATGTTTATAGGTGTTAGAGAAGTGACCTAATGATACTAATGTAGCAAGTGGCCAAGTGAGAAATACCAGGTGAGATTCTAGACCTTAAAGTTTTTTAGTGCATCATCCCATCATTATGTAAAGTGAAAGTTGCTCGGTCATCTCCAACTCCTAGGACCCCATGGACTATACAGTTCATGGAATTCTCCAGGCCAGAATACTGCAGTGGGCACCCACTCCCTTTTCCGGGTGATCTTCCCAACCCAGGGATCAAACCCAGGTCTCCTGCATTGTAGTTGGATTCTTTGCCAGTTCAGCTACAAGGGAAGCCCACCATTCTCTAAAGTGGGAGTAAATCTCTCCTGTGTGCCTTCAGCTAAACCTGCTAATCTTTTGTCCTCTTTTAAAGTTAAGATTAAAACCTCTGCCTACTATAGGCACTACTATGAGGACAAGTGTGTTTATTATTGTGCAAAGCATTTAAGTCCTTGGAACATAATTACTATTTAATTTATGTGTACAATTAAAAGTCTTTAAAATGTTTTCAACAACAAAACTGTCACCATTTATACAGAAAGGTTTAACTTGCAGCGTTGTAAAAATTAAATAGTTTGTATCTTGACCTGTTTAAACTGGCTTGGACAACTAAATTCGAAATCACTAATTACTTTTCTGTTCCAGAAATCTATTCTGTACTGCCTAGCACTTAGATTGTGTTTCGTAACCGCTCAGTTCACAATTTTGCCTCATCATCCTGCTGTGGCTGCCTGAGGCATAAAGTATCGTATAATCCCCCACAAAGTATCATAGGAATAGCAGATTGTGTTATCCTAACCAACTCACAAAAATAACTTTGGGACAACAATCTAAATGCAGTTCAACCTGGCTGTCTGTCTGCAGTTAAGCCTTAGCAGTTTTGGAAAAGTAAATTTACATTTCTTGGTCTAAGAACTTGTTTTCTTGTTTCCCTCCATCTCCAAAAAGAATAATTTGGACCCCCTGACTTCAAAGGCTGAGACCACCTCTCAGATTCTGTGTTCTCTATACAAAATGTTGCCCTGAAAACGCTTCATGGTTATGCCCTAGCTATGGAATTCACTCTGGCTATGTGACTTTAGGCAAATTACATAATTTCTCTAAGCTTTAGTTTTTTCATTAGTGAAATGGGGATAATAATATGATATAAACAGCACAGAGCTACAGAAATATTTAAAGGAAATAAGATGTGTGGCACTCTGTATCAGTTTCCTTTTTCTCCAATTACAAGTTACTATACACTTGGTGGCCTAGAGCAACACAAATGTATTATATTACAGTTCTGGAGGTCAGAGGTCCAGGATGGGTCACAACGGGCTAAAATCAAGGTGTTGTTAGTGTTGTGCTAGTTTTTGTTGTCATCATTGTTGTTCAATCGATAAGTCATGTCAGACTCTTGCGACCCCACGGACTGCAGCCTGCCAGGCTCCGCTGTTCCTGGGATTTCCGAAGGCAAGAATACTGAAGTAGGTTGCCCTTTCCTCCTCCAGGGGATCTCTACTCCCAGCCCCTGCCATCCCCAAGGTATCAAATGAATGTCTTCTGCCTTGGGAGGTGGATTCTTTACCACTGAGCCACTTGGGAAGCCCTGTGTTACTCTGGAAGGTTCTGAAATCATTTTCTGCTCCTTCACATTGTTGGAAGAATTCTCTTCATTGAAGTTGTGGGACCGACATCCCTATCTCCTTGCTGACTGTCAACTGAGGATTTTCCCATTCGATAGAGGAATCTGGAATTCCTTTGTTCCTTGCCCCCCCCACCATCTTCAAAGTCAGCAGTTCCAATTAGGGTCTCCCTCCTGCTGGAAATCTCTCTTGCACCTTCCTTCATTATCATACATTTCTTTCAAACACTTCTGCTATCTTCTTCCCCTTTCAAGTGCCCATCTAGAGGATCCAAGATAATCTCCCCATTTTAAGATCAAGTTGTTGGCAACCTTAATTTCACCTTTAACGTTCATTATCTTTTGTCATGTGACACAATACAATCAAATTCTCCAAAGGAAGGACATGGACATGTTTGCGGCCATCAGTCCACTTATCAGAAGCTTTCAGCACAAGGTTCCAAGAGGTAGTAAGTACTCAATCAATTAGAACAATACCCAATACTTATGTTTACTCTCTGCCAGGTTCTGACCTAAGTGCTGTATAGATATTTATGGGTTTTATCCACATACCAACCCTCTTAATGTGATGTATTTGCTAATCCTATTAATTAACAAATGAGGACTCAAAACACACAAAGAGTAAGTCACTTCCTTGATCTGGTAAAAGAATACAGATTGGAATCCGACAGTCTTGCTCCAAAATCTGTGCTGCAAACTAAGCCCTATTCCGCTTCTTCATTTTAAATGTTATCATAGCAGTCAGGAAATCAAGAGAGCCTTTGCTTAAACTAATACCCATACAATTACTTCAATAGAGGGCAACAAGATTGAGATTCATCTGGCATAGGCTGCCATCTTCTATTTTCTTTGCCCTGAGACGTTGGGCCACCTGAGAGAGAGCCTGGGTCCAGGGCCGGCATTCCTTTGTCATTCCAGTTTTGAGTCTTACCAGTCAAATGCGGAAGAAACTCATTTCTAAAATACTCTTATGTTGGAAGAGGTGAGGTAAATCTGTTCTTAGATTTCAAAACCTGATTAGCATCATCTCAAGAGTATTACGATCAAAATACTGCTATTGTGGTTCCTGAACACCTCACAATTTACTGAAATGCTACTGGTTTTCATTTCATATTGAAAGCCTACTTCAGCATTACTGTGGAAAGCAAGAAGCAGGTAAATCACCACCTCTATGGGCAACAGAATACCTCTCATTTTCCTGAACGATCACCTCTCCTTTCTTCCAGGAGGAGCGTGCCCTGGGGGAAGCTCTGGGTTTACAATCCAAGTTGACCTCACTGCCCACCTGCACCTGAATCAACTTCTTCATTGGCGTCTTTGAAAAATCTGGAGCAGAAGCTGAAATAGAGGAAAGAATATGAATTTGATTTTATTTCTTTAAATTCCTAGAAATTCCAAAGGTTGACTTTATAATGATTTTTTTAAAGGTTCTTGACAGGTGAGCTATTACTTCTTGATTTCTCTGACTGACTGGGGACCACTTACAAGACGTTTTTGATGCTCAAAAGCTAATTCCTACTATTGTGTTTTATGGCAAGTCCTAATTCTTGAGACAGTTACTTTATATGAAAATTTTAAGTTTGCCATGAACTTTTAAAATAGCTCAGTTACAAATTTAATAACACTAAAAATATTTATCATAGAATGTTCTTGAAAGTTCCATAAAGATAACAGGGTCAGTCTCTCTCGTGACTTCCAAGACACAGTGTGTAGCACAGTGCCTGACAGTCAGTAGGTACTCAGCAATGTTTACTGAATAAAGGCTGAGTGCTGAACACTTATTCTCTTGGATAATCATTATCAAGATCTATTATAAACATTATTAAGATCTACTATAAAATGTTCATGTGGTTAGCTTTAACTTCAAAGTTGGAGAAGTATAACATGCATCATCACAGTATGTTACAACATCCCATTAAATAATATGCAAAAAACACGTTTGCTAATAACGCATGGAATGCTGATCTGGAAACAATACCTGAACATTCAAGAGACAATCTATCATTTGAAGGAAAGTATATGTTAATCAGAAAATCATCTTCCTTTTACTGCAAATGTGGAAAAAAGTTAAGAACTCAGTGCATTTCTGTAAATATCTACTTTCCTATGGCATATCCCAGTGAATATAATTTATTTTTTAATAACTGGATATCATACAATGAATTATATGATACATATATGTGATTGCAGATAAAGAAGACATGCTATCTTGGAGGTTGCTGGCCTTAAAAATTAAAATTCTAAGAGAATGCTGCTGCTGCTGCTAAGTCGCTTCAGTTGTGTCCGACTCTGTGCAACCCCATCGATGGCAGCCCACCAGGCTCCCCCGTCCCTGGGATTCTTCAGGCAAGAACACTGGAGTGGGATGCCATTTTCTTCTCCAATGCATGAAAGTGAAAAGTGAAAGTGAAGTTGCCCAATCGTGTCCGACTCTTAGCGACCTCATGGACTGCAGCCTACCAGGCTCCTCTGTCCCTGGGATTTTCCAGGCAAGAGTACTGGAGTGGGTTGCCATTGCCTTCTCCGAGTCTAAGAGAATAATTTTTACTAAAACAAGCCAAAAATATCTTTATGTATTAGTATAATCTCTTTTCAAACATGGGTCATATTTTTTCCCATAAAAAAACCCCATGCAACACTAGGCAGAGATTCATTTGGTTTAAGATGAATAAACTATGGTTTATAAGACTGATTAAGAGTACAGCAGGCTTCAACTTCAGATATGTGCATATTTCACCTCCTTTCTGTTGTAATACCCTATGTCTCTGTCATGTATAACACCAGCCAGATTTTCAGGTGATGATCTGCTGTACAGATGAAGTGTTTCTAACTTCCAGGCACCAAGAGACACCTGTTTTCCTTAAACCAGTGTTTTTCCATGAAACACATAACATTTTGGCTATCTTGGGCACTGAAGGACATTAAGCAGTCTCTCTGGCATCTGTCTGCAAGATGCCAGGAGCATATGCAGGCTCCATCCCTTACACTGCAGCAGCCAAAAATGTCTCCAGACATTTCCCACTATTTCCAGGGTGCAAAACTGTCCCCAGTAGGGAAGCACTGAGTTAGATCAATCAGGACTGTGACTTGCACTTAAGCAATTAAGAAAGCTATCCTTCTTTCACTAGATTGACTCTGATAATGAAAATTGAATGTCCTGGGGATCATCATATGAGGCTTAAGAGTGGTGACAATGTTAGAACCCTGAGTCAAATCAAACTGAAATCCAAATTCTCTATTTTAATTACAATGAACAATACATTTCCCCACTCCCCTTCTCTTTCCTTCTTCCCACCCTCTGCCTTGATCTCTTCCCTCCTCCTTCCCTCTTACCCTTCCTTTCTTCCTCCTCTCTTTCTTTCTTATCTATACTATATGTTATGCTCTGACAATTTCGGTTGGACTTGAAGTCATTTGCACCTTACAGTGTCTTTTCTGGACAATGGGCCTAAACATAACATTTCCTCTCTTCTCTTATACCTGAAGTACAAGAGAAACAATTCATAATTTCAAGTAGTTGAGCCTTGGTTAGTTAAAGCTCTGGTGTGCCCAAAACTTGAAGCTTCCAGCAGAGTTATTAAAGACAAGGACAACAACTCCTTTTGGATCAATAAACTACTGATTGGAATTTTGATATTTACTTTTATGGACCAGCAACTGAGAACACCAGAGTCACTTATTCTCCTAAAAGGTACTACTTAGTTCATACTATTGGTGCTGGATAAGGATGTTTTAGCTCAACACTCTCTCCCTATTGTTTCTCTACTTCCAACTTTATTTAATTCTGGCCATAATTGTTGCTTTTCCTTAGAAATCATTAAAGTGTACGCCTCGATTAAAAACTCTGCATGATTCTGCTACAATACTGAAAATGTTATTAGATGTAGGAATCTAATATGAAAGGTAAATATTTCTGCTTCTGGCAAAAATGGAGGATTTAAGAAAAATAAATTAAGATGAGAAAGTTGGTCTTACCCATGACCTTGAGCTCAGCACTAGAATAGACGAGACCATGTTTGTTCTCTGCTATGCACTGGAACATGCCAGAATCGGTCACATTTAGGTTTGATATTGTAAGGGCACCATTTTCTATCTGTATTCTCTCCTAGACAATAATAAAAATGCCTTGCATATAAATGTATATACCATTTTAGATGAAAAATGATAACCACTGAATATTATTTCAATCATGCAAAAGTGTCCTTAATTTATTCCCTCATAGTATTAGGCAATCTGGCCTGAAATTTAAATGATTCCCTTATTTGAAATGCTGAGAGTGACTTAACAGCTAGACATTAAAAATACTAATAAATATACTGCAGTCAAAAAGTATATCAGTCAAATAAATAACAAAGCATAAATGGAAAATATTGCAACTATTTCATTTTTCCCTATGGATAAAGTTGCAGATTTTAAGAAATGTACCAGGTTTCCAACCCATGAACTGGAAAGGTTTTCACCAGTTTTTAAAATCATGCAAATTGAAGACATAATAAATTCTGTGTATTAAAAAGGGTGCTGGAAAACATATATCTATTTAAGGTTTGTAGTATTATGAATGGTTATGTGGAAAAATCTGAAGGAACATAAGTGACTTAGTACAACAATTTTTAAAAAGAGCAAAAATTACATGGCTTGAGAAGTGATTGAGAAAATACTCATGTAATAAGGTAAACATATAATTGATACATTTATTTTCCAGAGGCCATCCATGTTATCAAACAGGAAAAATAGAAATCGCATTCTACGTATGATTAAAATAAAGCCTTCTCTAATTCCAAAATGAAAAAAAAAATAGTGCAGTGGACCAAAGTTTGAACTATGGGGAGTCCACTTATTTGCATACTTTTTCATTGAAAACTGCAAATACTACAGGACCTCACAGTCCCTGGTTGGTTGCATCCATGGATCAGGGACACAGGGAACTGATTATAAATTATACAAGAGCTAACACTTGCCTTGTTCATAGGTTGACTTTATATCATGAACTAAATTGATAATATAATCTTTCTCCAATGAAATTCAATACTGAAAATATTTCCTCCTTGGAAGACTGGGTACTTGATTTTATCCTTTTTTCCCTTGCACCACTTCTCAGATGAATGTGATAAAAACTCTTCAGATGAATGTGTGCAAACTCACCAGTTTACTCTGGCAGTTGGTACCAGAAAAGGCATTTATACAAAGTGGGAAAAATGCGTATTAACCAGGCACATGACCTTACCTCAAGCACAAGGGCTTCTCCATTTTTCAACCATCGGTAGGAGGGTTTGGGCTTACCACTAGCCCGGCATTCCCAGTAAAGACTGTCCTCCACTGCTAATTCTACATCTTTTATGAGTTGAACCCAATGAGGCTTTGCTGCAATGAAAAAAAAAAAAAATTCTAACCACTCCACAATAAAAAACAAATACTTTATCCACATAAATATAAGTGGATATGACTACGGGCAATCATAGATTAATGTAAGCTAATGTAATGTAAGTGGCTAAAATTGTATTTAATTTACTAGGTATTTATTAAGTGGGTATGTGAAACATTTCTAGATTTGAGAACGGATGTTACAACCTGCCCTTTCCTAAGTCAAATTCATTATGCCTTCTCTGTTTTCAAAATTCTGGGCACTGTATTACGTTCTTCAGATATCAGCAGAAAAATGCAGGTACACAAACTATATAGATTTTCTTGTCCAAGTACATTTTTGAATTCTGAGCTCACAACTGATGGCAACTTAATATGTGAATGACAGCAGATACCAGTCTTAATTATGCACTAAAAATCAGCATCAATAGAAGAGAAACTTGTACAGCAGAAGAAAAAAAAATTTCCTTCAAGTTAGAAATAACTCTTAATTAAATACAAACCAGTGAACATCTTATGAACCTCTGTGCAAATTAAAATGAAAGCAGGCAAAGATGGGTAAATTCGTTCAATTTGAATCAAATGATTTTTTATGAAAAAGAAGTAACCCGTGCAACCTTAAATTAGGTATGCAAATCAGTTGCATCAAGTGGATTTATCATTTTTACTTACTTTTAGAAGACACTTGGGAAGTCCTTTTACAGATGAAAGCAACATACCACTCACAATGAAAGTCACTCAACATTCAAAGTATATTCAGCCAAATCTCAGTCTGTGTTTTCGATCTGAGACTAGGAGGTGAGATGTCTTCCCAGTTTCACATTGCATTATACATGTGATGTGTACTTCGGGGCTCACATTTGCATCCTCCATATGAAGAAAGATTTTATCTATTGCTATTTAATTTCAACCATGGGAAGATTTGTCTTTCTGTTTATATCTCATAAAATTGCCTTTTCTATAAATGAAACTGAAACTATAGCTATTCAGCTTTTAGAGAAAATGTACCCATCAAAGTTTTACCTTATTTTGTCTTTTTATAAAATATAAACGGCTTGCCCAATCTGAAGTATAATTCAGTCCCAAATCACTCCTCTCTACTCTATATTGAAACATACTGTCTTCTTTCAGGAATTAATCAGCCTAGGTGGGATGAGACTACAATAGACTCACATATGATCCCTTGACTGAGGCTCAAGTTTCTAGCAAAAATTTCCACTGGCTTCTTATACTACCGTTCTCCAAATGGAAAGATAATTTGCTGGACTAAGCGAATCCTAAGACTACAATTGCCGCATAATGTGATTTATCCCCTTATTCCATCATATGAAATTCAAATATTCTACTGGACCATTTTTTACATGAAATATCAGAGCAGATAATCAGAAAACTGCAAGGCATTTATTGAATATACTAGACTTCAGACAGAATTTTAAAGTAACTTTCATGAAACTCTCTAATTGATTTCTGATTTATTTTTTTAAATTGAGATTTTATTTTTTGGCTGCACTGCATATGGTATCTTGGTTTTCTGATGAGGGATCACACCTGTGACCCCTGCAATGAAAGTGCAGAGTCCTAACCACTGGACCACCAGGGAGTTCCCTCTAATTTATTTCTTAGGTACATATAAAAATGGACTAAAGCAACCATCTGCCTCATTTACTAAGTATAGCGGATGATGTTTGTTGTTTATTGTGTATCCATTTTCTCTCTTCTTTATTCCTAAGATGCCCTCATTTTTTATTGAATTATCTTCTCTTCTACAAAATCCAGGGAAACCTGACCATATTCTGTATTCCAAAAAAGGCTCGTAAGTTGTTTAAGCCAATTCGTCTTGTTAGTGATTGGTTTAGGAATGAACATGCAGACAATGAGATCTGAGAAGTGAACTGCAAGATGTTTTAGAGAAAGAAAGCATGCACAAGAACGAATGTGCTGGTCACTGCTGGCAGCCATTCTATGACTGTCAGGGAAGTCAACATGCAGAGAAAGGGAAAAGATAAGGGCAGAAAGAAACACCAGAGAAACTGAGCCAGGGCCTGATTATAAGGCGCTTAAATGTCAGCTTAGCTTTGAATGTCTTGCCAAACAAGCAAACAAGGGTTTATTATTGGTGCAGGGCTGCCGTTCCATAGAGCTAAAAATATTCCTACTAAAACATTAAGACAGTTGGAATATCTTGTATTTTCCTGTCATGGTCACTTCTTACCCTGGGTCAGGTACTGGCTGTTTAGAAAGGAGAAAATGAGCTTGGACTTGTTTGTGGTCAACTTAGAGCCATATAACCACATGGTTTAGGTGTCCCCAACACATATCCATATCATCCCACCAACATGTAGAACATGGCATCTGGGAAACTGCAACTTGGTGCTGTGTATTCTAACCAAATCTCGTAATTAGAAGGAAGAATTACAACACAGAATGGCTCATGCTATCAGTCCACACCTCCGTTTTGTTCCTGGCAGATCCTATAAACTTACAATAAAACAAGTGTCAGTCTAATCAGATGTAATGCACTTGCAAACTTCACATTCTTTTGAAGAGGGTTTAACCTTGTCTTTATACTTGTCTTTGCAAAATTTTTCCTCTCTGCAATATTTATGTACACTATACAAGTTTGCATTGCAAATTATTTCAATTTTCAGTTTTTAAAATAAATAGAATATATTGTCATTTGCTGTTCACAAAAGTGATCAATTCTCATTCGTTTTACAATGTTTTTAATGGTTAAACTGCAAAAATACATTCACTGAGTTTACATCTTCACATATTTTATACTACATTTTATAAAATGATTTATTTCTACTTTCTAAATCATACTTTTATAAAAATACTTAATATTATTTTTTAATAAAAGTGATTTGAAAACAAGTTTGGGCAAAATAGATAATCTAATTTTCCTAAGACCCTGACACTGGGAAAGATTGAAGGCAGGGGGAGAAGGGGACGAGAGAGGACGAGATGGCTGGATGGCATCATCCACTCAATGGGCATGAGTTTGAGTGAACTCTGGGAGTCAGTGATGGACAGGGAGGCCTGGCGTGCTGCGATTCATGGGGTTGCAAAGAGTCAGACACGACTGAGCGACTGAACTGAACTGAATTTTCCTAAAAACAGACTCTAAACAAAGGTATTAACCTTTCTTACCCAAATTTAACAGTACATAAAATAAATGTGACTTCAAATTAAAGGCAGCAAACATGGTACATTTTTATTATTGGAAAGCATAGAATGACACTGAAGAGGTCAAGCGAGCCTGAGTTTATGTGGTTGGACTAATGCAGTAATTGCAAGTTTTCCCAGTAGACAGTTTCTTTCTGCTTAGGAAAGATCACAGAAAATGATATAAAATCCCATTTTCTAGAGGTAATAGCAGACAGAAAGGCGATCTCTCCTTGATTCGGTTAAGTGAGTAAATTGCTATTCTTAACCTCCCCCCCAAAAAAGTGAATATTTCATTATCATATGAATCAGTTTAAAATGCAGTAAGCAAATATATTACGTCTCCAACTTCATTGCAAAATTTTCTTTCTTTTTAATTCCTTTTATGATAAATATTTATCCTCATTTAATGAAGTATAGAACAGAACAAGCTGGACATTGGGATTCTGCTAAAATCTCCTACCCAGCCTCCAATCCCAATACCAATAATTTATAGAGAGAGCAAATGGTAAAAATTCAATATGCCAAAAGTGAAGGCTTACCATAGTAAGTGAGACGCCCCCTAGCAACATTTTTCCCTCGTGAATTCTCAGCAATGCATTCATAGGAACCTGAATCTTCTTGTTGGAAGTTGGGAATTTCAAGCACACCACTGAACTTCCTTAACTTAATTTTACTGGAAAAAGGCAGTCCATCACTTCTTCTCCAATTAATCTGAGGTACAGGACTATAAAGAAATTTATCAAGTTATTCGCTATTTTAAGTGATGTCTGGAAGCCTTTTAGGCTTGACAAAATAAAACTTTTGTTAGGACAGAATAAAAATGGTACAGATTTTTCAAATGCAGAAACAGTCAGCTGTCAATTACTAAACCTGCAAATGCAAAGATTTATCTCTTTAACTTGATATTTTAATAAAATAAACTGTGCATTTTCTCGAGTTAATTAATAATTTAGAGAAAATGTATACCCACAGTATTATAATACAACAAATGAACATGCAAAAGAAAAATAACATCAATTTAGTTTATGAAATTAGGCAGGCACAGTCATTTACTGCAAATTGCCTTTAAAATTTCAAATTAAATTATATATGTGAATTTCCCCTCTATTTTAATTTTCCTTTACTTCTAAATGAAAGAAATTTTTAGAAAATAAGGAAAAGAAGAGTCTGTCAAAAGCTATCTTGATCTCTCACAGCAACCAAATGTTTCCACATATCAGTGTAAATGTTATAAAACTTACTTTCCAAGGGCAAAACATTCCAATTTCACAGTTGAACCTTTAGCTGCTGGAAGAGTTTCTGGAAACTGAACTTCTATTTTTGGCTCATATTCACCCATCACACCTATAAATGCACAATACAAAGTTAATGGTTTCAATCTTTCCTTCGGAATTCTCCCATTTTTCTTAAATAAAATTTTTTTTGCTCTATTTTGAAGTACTTCTTCCTAATGATTTAAATTACTGACTTGCCATCTGGTAGGTACTTTTAGAAGCAGTGTTACCTTGGTCCAAATATGCAATATCATTAAACATGTGGAAACTTTGGATTCCATGATTCATAAGTTACAGCTTACAGAGGAGTTTCAAGAAAACAACTAGACCTTTTTTACATTATATAAAATGGGAGTCTTTTTTATTCTGTATTCAATTTGGAAATTTCTAGTCAAACTTCAATATACAATATATTATGACTTCTTAAAATATCCTAAAGAGCAAAAATTATGGGAGGAAATTTACTTAATGGTACCCTGGTACCATAGACACAACCTTAAACTTATTAAATAGCTCCCTGAAGTCAAGAAATGGTAATGTAATAAACAAGAACGGTCAAATTCAATTACACCTGACTGGAAAGAAGTACTTAGATACTTCGTGTTCATGGCATTATGCTGTATCGGATATTGTTTTGTGTAACTGGGACAGTACCCAGGCTTATAAATCTGCTTTGCAGTTCAGGCTCCCTTGAAACAGTCACTGAGGGGCTAAAGAAACATGTTTTCCTTTTTCCCCCTCCAGTTTTAGTGAGGTATGACTGACAAATAAAAACTGCATAATGTCATTTTTTAGGGTGTACAATGTGATGAGTTCATACATATATACATTGTGAAATAATTACACCAGTCAAGTCAACATATTTACTATTTTCAATTTTTAAAAATAATTTTTTTTTTCTCTAGTGAGAACACTTAAGATCTACTCTCTCAGCCAATTTCAAGTTTGCAACACGGCATTACTATAATCGCTATGCTGGTAGGGGTAGGGGAAATGAGGTGATGTTGGTCAGAGTGTACAAACTTTCAATTATAAGATGAATAAATTCTAGGGATCAATTTTTTTCCTTTAATTTTATTTATAGATGCTTTTTAACCTATACTAAAATATCTAGAACTTTAATAATCTCAGGCTGGCAAAAGTCAAGACGGGTGATATCATGAGAATACAAGGTGACCCCCAGGCTTGAAGGGTTCATATTTGGTTTAAAAGCATAGTGCCACCATCTTGAAATTCTTTAAAACATTTTAACAAGCAATTCCTCATTTTTACTCAGTACTGGTCCCTGCAAATTAGGAAGTCAGTTCTGAGTAAGAATTACATTACAGGGATTTATAGTTGATGGAATCATTTTAGCCACTGTACTCATAAATATTTTTTGTTCTGGAAAAAAAAATAATAATTCTACAGGATACACTTTTCATTTCTCCTAACTTGTTTTGTCTTGTATTCACAACAGCATTTCCACTTAGAATTGCCCCTTGAAATATTTCCTACCGTCAGAACGAAGCACCAAAGGAGTTGGGGAACCCAGCACTCTGGCATTTGTCACTGTACTGGTCACCACGCACGTATAATTGCCCACGTCAGATGGTTCCACTTTGGCTATGTAGAGGTGGCCTGTCTCTTGAGAGACAAATCTCCGACTATCTTCTTCGACAAATGATGGATATTCATTGAAGATCCAAGCATAAGACAGTTCTAGTAAAATTTTTAAAGAAAAGAAATTCTATCATGAAGGAAAAATTTCTACACTATATTATAAAAATATCTGAAATCACCTTTACTGCAAAGCAACACTCAGGGTTTTCTTGCAGGTCATGGACAGAAACCATTACGTGACATGATGCTGTTTATTCTGCGTTCTATGGAGGTCACTGTCGATCCGCATTCTTGTGGGAGCAATATTATCACTGTTATCATTATCACTACTCTAGATACCTCCTAACAAGTTTCTCTGGCTTGTCTTGCTCCCTTTTAATTTGTGTCTCCACACTACATGCTCTATGATCTCTCAAAACTATCAATCTCATCACGCCACCTCCTGCTATAACACTTTCGGCAATTACTCGGTACTCTTTGGAATAATGAAAAATTGCTTAACTTGAAAATGAGACCATGCATGATTAAGCCCCTACTTATTGCCTTAGAAACTGAGAAGCCTACTCCTGTCTCTTGTTTGTGGGCCTTTACTTTATATATGCTGCTCTCAGAGGCTGTACTGTCCTCTTGCTCTGTTCAAGGCTTTCCTCCCCTTTCAACACCAACGCTCATTCTGTCGAAATAACTTATAAAGTTATATTTTTCAAAGATTGGTTCCAACATCATGAATCACCTACTCAGAGAAGTCTTCCTTATCTCTCATTCTCTGAGTAAGTGCTTCTATACAGAGCAACTCTATGCTGATATTACTTAAATTACTTGTCACTTTTATATAACGATCTATTTACTTATGTCTTCCCACCACTTGGTAAACAAAAAGAGATGTCAATTTTTATCCTGCTTGCCTTCCTCTTCTAAATTAGCAAATGGAAACATCCAAAAACTAACTGTCCTCGATAAATATTTATTGAGTTAATTAAGATAAAATTATGTTACAAATGTCCAAATCAAGTCCAACATTAGAGTTTTCCTGAACTTTGGGAACAAGGCAAACTAACTCTCCCTTTTAAAGGAACTGTTGTTCTCCTCCTCTGTGAATAGTAAGGGCTAAATATTAGGTTGCTTTGCTCTAGATGCTCATATTTTTCAGAAGCAAGTCATTATGTAATGTAGTTCTTGCAGTTGGCCTATTTTTTTCTTTCTGTGGCTGTATTTTCTTTTGCAATTTCACTAACCTTGTAGCACTGGTTCATACTGTAATGCTTTTCCAAAAGCATCTTCAAAAACCAGATGCAATAAAAATCAATTTTGATGAATAACAAACTCAAAGAAATATATTTAAGGCATGATTCCAATGGTGTATGGTCTTTCCACTTGTTAGAGGGAGACAGTTAGTCATTCCACAAATAACAGTGACGCAGTGTGAGAGTTACTGTGGGTTTCAGAGGAAGGACAGATGACATTCTTATAACCAGAGAACAGGTCTTAAAAAACAGGAGAACATTCTGACACGAAGGGATAAAAGTGCTCCTGAGGGAGGGAAAAGAGCATGTAAAAGGGGAACCGGGTGAAGAGCAAGCACCTGGTGAAAATGAAAAATGACTGTCTCTCTTCTACCTTCAATGCAGCTGGGAATGCTGGATGATTCTAAAGCTTAGCAAGTCAATGTCATACTGTGCAGATGTTCAGAAACATTGACCTGTAATCCTGAACTGAGCTTTACATCGGGCTATCATATTAGCAGAGTGTTTCATGAAATTCTACTCAATCATGTGATTTGTTTGTTAAACTGTATGAAAACAAAAATGTATCTCCAACATCCACTCCACAGTTGGTCTCCTGCCTATCCTGATGGTGCTTTCTCTTGCACTAGTACTAAATAAACTACAGAGCTGAAGAATGTTGTAGGCTCCTCTAATGGCTCAATGGGTAAAGAATCCACTGCACTGCAGGAGATCTGGGTTCAGTCCCTGGGATAAGAAGATCCCCTGGAGAAGGGAATGGCAACCCACTCCAGTATTCTTGCCTGGAGAATCCCATGGACAGAGGAGCCTGGCAGGCTACAGACCATGGGGGCTCAAAGAGTCAGGACATGACAGAATGACTAATCAGGCTTTCTTTGTTTTAAAGAAAGCAAAGCAAAGCAATCTTATTCTGCTTTTTGGAATGTTTTATTCATGAAATTGATATGATTGTACCTCTCTCTTTAATCCAGGGAGAGTAAAACTTCTACTGCTCCCTGACAGAACGGGCTGCTTCCAGCTAACGAAGTTCCCCTAGGGTGTTAATGCTGCCATTCCTGCAGGATTCCTCACAAGGGCAACTAAGCTTGCGGACTCCACCAGAATGGCCACGGTGTTTTCAGAACTGTGCTCTGGCATTCTGCCTGCCCAAGTTTTCCTCCCCTATCTTTGTTCAAAGCTTTCAGAGCTGAATCTCAGTTTGAATCTCCCTTGACCCATTGCTGCTCCCTTCCTCCTTATCCTTCACAGGCACTTTTTCTGCTTTGTTTGCTTGTTTATGTGTGTGTTTTTAATGTCTGATTCTCTGATCCCATCTTGTAGTCTGTCTCTTAGGAAACCTGAACTCACATGATGTTGCTGAAATTGAGCAACACACTATCTTCCTTCACTGAGGGATATTTAAAAACTGCCTCTCCCTTCAGACCTGGAGGAAACATTGCCTTTCACTCACTTTCTTTCAGGCAATTGCCCCTCTCCACAACTTCCATCAAGAGAGTCCTGCCCCTCATCCCCCAAGCTCTTCAAATTTACAAATTGATCTTTGGTTTATTCTCAGTGGCTCAGCTGGGAAAGTATCCACCTGCAATGTGAGAGACTGGGTTCAATTCCTGGGTTGGCAAGATCCCCTGGAGAAAGGAAAGGATACCCACTTCAGTATTCTGGCCTGGAGAATTCCAAGGAGAGTATAGTCCACGGGGTTGCAAAGAGTCTGACACAACTGAGTGACTTTCTCTCTCACTTTTTCACTTTTATTCTTAGTACCTGTCCTCTAGAGAAGTCCAGACAAATCAGCATCCCAGAGTCAGTGTAAGCCTATCTTGATACCTAACTCATGCCCCCTCAAAGAAGAAAAATTTCCACCATTTATGCAATCTTTCTGGGCTTAGTTACTAATTTCTTGTTCAGTCACTAAGCTGTGTCCAATTCTTTGCAACCCCGTGGACTGCATAATGCCAGGCTCCTCTGTCCTCCACTGTCTCCCTGAGTTTGCTCAGATTCATGTCCACTGATGCTATCTAACCATCTCATTCCATGCTGCCCCCTTTTCCATTTGCCTTCAATCTTTCCCAGAATCAGGGTCTGTTCCAATGAGTCAGCTCTTCACACCAGGTGGCCAAAGTACCAGAGTTTCAGCTTTAGCAACAGTCCTTCAGAAGTAATGAATATTCAGGGTTGATTTCCTTTAGAAATGACTGGTTTGATCCCCCTGCTGTAGAAGGGACTCTAGAGTCTTCTCCAGCACCACAGTTGGAAAGCATTGATTCTCTGGCTCTCAGCCTTCTTTATGGTCTGATTCTCACACATGTACATGATTACTAGAAAAACTATAGCTTTGATTATACGGATCTTTTGTTGTTGTTGTTGTTGTTGGCAACTGATACCTCAGGTTTTTAATACACTGTCTAACTTTGTCATAGCTTTCCTTCCAAGGAGCAAGTGTCTTTTAATTTCATGGCTGCAGTCACTGTCCGCAATGATTTTGGAGCACAAGGAAATAAAACCAGTCACTGCTTCCACTTTTCTCCTTCTAGTTTCCATGAAGTGATAGGACCAGATACCATGATCTTAGTTTTTTGAGTGTTGAGTTTTAAGCCAGCTTTTTCACTCTCCTCTTTCACTTTCATCAAGAGGCTCGTTAGCTCCTTTTCACTTTCTGCCATTAGAACGGTATTATCTGCATATTTGTGGTTGTTGATGTTTCTCCCAGAAATCTTGATTCCAGTTTGTAGTTCATCAAGCCTGGCATTTCACATGATGTACTCTACATATAAGTTAAATAGGCAGGATGACAACATATAGCCGTGATGTGCTCCTTTCCCAATCTGGAACCAGTCTGCTGTTCCATGTCCGGTTCTAACTGTTCCTTCTTGACCTGCATGCAGGTTTCTAAGGAGACAGGTAATGTGGTCTGGCACTCCCATCTCTTTAAGAATTTTCCACAATTTTATTGTGATACACACAGTCAAAGGCTTTAGCATAGTCAATGAAGCAAAAGTAGATGTTTTTCTGGAATCCTCTTGCTTTTTTGATGATCCACTGGATGTTGGTTCCTCTGCCTCTTTGAAACACAGCTTGTACACTGGAATTTCTTGGTTCACACTCTGCGGAAGCCTAGCTTGAAGGCTTTTTAGTATAACCTTGCCAGCATGTGGAATGAGTGCAGTTGTATGGTAGTCTGAACACTTTCTGGCATTGCTTTCTTTGGGATTGGAATGAAAACTGACTTTTTCCAGTCCTGTGGCCACTGCTGAGTTTTCCAAATTTTCTTACATATGAGTGCAACAGTTCATGGTTCACATACTGTTCAAGCCTGGCTTGGAGAATTTTGAGCATTATTTTGCTAGCATGTGAGATTAGTGCAATTGTGCAGTAGCTCGATCATTCTTTGGCATCGCCTTTCTTTGGGATTGGAATGAAAACTGACCTTTTCCAGTCCTGTGGCCCCTGCTCAGTTTTCCAGATTTGCTGGCATATTGAGTGCAGCACTTTAACAGCATCATCTTTTAGGATTTTAAGTAGCTCAGCTGCAATTACATCCCCTCTACTAGCTATGTTTGTAGAAATGCTTCCTAAGGCCCACTTGACTTCACACTCCAGGATGTCTGGCTCTAAGTGAGTGACCAAACCATCTTGGTTATCTGAGTCATTAATACCTTTCTTGTATAGTTCTTCTGTGTATTCTTGCCTAGTTTTCTTAATCCCTTCTGCTTCTGTTAGGTCCTTGCAATTTATTTTATTGTGCCCACCCTTGCATGAAATATTTCCTTGATATCTCCAATGTTCCTGATGAAATTTCTATAGTCTTTCCCATTCTAATGCTTTCCTCTATTTCTTTGCATTGTTCATTGAAGAAGGCCTTCTTGTCTCTCCTTGCTATTCTCTGTAACTCTGCATTCAGCTGCATATATCATTCCCTTTCTCCCTTGCTTTGCACTTCTCTCCTTTCCTCATCTATTTGTAAAACCTCCTCAGACAACCACTTCGCCTTCTTGCAGTTCTTTTTCTTTGGGATGGTTTTGGTCACCATCTCCTGTACAATGTTACAAACCTTCACTCATAGTTCTTCAGGAACTCTGTCTCCCAGATCTAATCTATTGATTCTATTCTTCATCTCCACCATATAATCATAAGGGATTTGATTTAGGTCATATGTGAATGGCCTAGAGGTTTTCCCTACTTTCTTCAATTTAAGCCTGAATTTTGCAATAAGAAGCTCAGGATCTGAGCCACCAGCAGCTCCAGGTCTTGTTTTTACTGACTGTATAGAGTGTCTCCATCTTTGGCTGCAAAGAACATAATCAATCTGATTTTGGTAGCCTTAAACCACTGTACAATAACCCACCTGTTGGAATATGATATAACTAGAATAATACAGTGGTTTTCCTCCGCTGCTTCCTCCAAAGACATCCTCAGAAAATCAAGAGAGATAAAAAAAAAATCTAACAACACAAAATACTAACTCTAAGGTTTTGAGCTGGAATATGCAGAGGAAATAGGAAAATCAGAAAGAAATACCACTGTGGAGATGGGAAAAAGGTTGTCCTGAAAAAAGATTTTGAGACACTAGGAAGATAACTTGAAGCAAATGCCTAACACATGGGCAGAAACCTGGCAAACCAAAGTTTAAAAGAGAGCCTGGGCTTAATAACGGTAGACAAAATAGTATACATTCTTTGAGTTTACATACTTTTACTCTAGAACATGTCTACATCCTAATTCCTAAATTCTGATTATGCTAGCTGGTAGGGCAGGAGGGACTTTGAAGATGTTAATACACTGAGGTGCTGCAATGGGACAATTACTCCAGGTTATCTGGGCGGGCCCACTGTCACCACAAGAGGCCTTACACGAGTGAAGCAGGAGGGTCAGAGTCATTGAAAGGATGTGTGATGTCAGAGGCAGAAGTTATAGTCAGAGAAAGATTACTTCAAGATGCTAAATTTGGGGTTTGAAAATGAAGAAAGGGACCACAAGTCCAGGAATGCAATGACTTCTAGAAGCAGGAAAAGGCAAGAAATCAGATTTTTCCTTTGGACCTCTGGAAGGAAAGCACATCTGCCAACATCTTGACTTTTAGTCAAGTGAAACTGGTTTTGGACTTTGGACCTTCAGAACTAGGAAAGAAGAAATGTGTTTTAAGCCACTCAATTCATGGTGATTCATTACAGCAGCATTAGGGGAAATAATACAAACAAAAAAGGAAGTCTGCAGATGTGATCAAGTTGAGACTCTTAGATGGATCTGGAATTATGAAATGGAATCCCAAACGTCCTAAGGAACAAAATGGGGAGACAGGAGGGTCAGAACTGCAATCAGGAAAGCAGAGAACAGAGTTATGGGATTTCTGCCTGAGACCAAGAGCCAACAAATGTGGGTAGCCTTAGGAACCGCAGAAGCAAGTGAATGTAGCCCTTTATTTTAGCCCAGTGAGACCTGTGTTGGACTTGAAGGACAGAAGAATATAGCACCTCAAAATATGCCTGTTTGGCATAAGGATCACTTTAAGTTGGTTATTTTTAAGAAGCAGTACTTAGGGAAAGCTCTGAAAACTGAGTAGAAATTATCGTTTTGTAAGAGATGTTTACATTTATAAGGGGAATCTCTCTCTGTGTACCAGGAAGAAAAGGATGACTAAGCTCTAATCAATGTGGAATTTAAGAACTGAAATCTATATAACTGTCTTCATCTTGCTGACCACACTTTTCCTAACCACCTCCTATAACAGCTGTCCTCCTCCCCGACCACATTTTTTTCTGTCTTTTATCTGGAAATGTTTGTTAAGGTGGTGACTCTGGCCATTACAGGGAGTTATTCATTTTTCTTGGGTTTCTTCAATGTACATATGAGATATATGCATGTATACTCAGTCGTGTCTGACTTTTTGAAACCTATGGACTGTAGCTCAGCAGGCTTGTCTGTCCATGGAATTTTTTCAGCAAGAATACTGGAGTGGGTTGCCATTTCCTTCTCCAGGGCATCTTCCCGACCCAGGGATCTAACCTATGTCTCCTGCATCGGCATGCGGACTCTTTACCACTAGCACCACCTGGGCTATCATATATAGCGTGTTCATATATAATATATATGTTTTATATTCAAATTCTGCTTGCTTTTCTTCTGTTCATTTGTCTCTTATTATGGGTGGGGGGTGTCTAAGCCAAGAGACTGGAAGGCTGGAAGGAAAACTATTTTTCCTCCTCCACAGGTTTCTGACTTGCAGCACTGTGAGATAATAAATTTGTGATGTTTTGAGCTATTAAATTTGTGATAATTCCTAACAGTGGCAACAGAAAACTAATACAAATGATGATGACAGTTCCAATGAAGTGGTCACTATGTGTTAGGCCCACTAAATGCTACAGATACAATTTTCAAAGAAAAGCAAACAACCAGGGACAAAGAGTGGAGCAAGCCTACCCGGCTAATGACTAAGGAAGAATTAGCTTTTACACAATCTGTTTATAAGATCAATACAAGTAGGGAGGGGTAATTCCAAAAGAGATATTAAGCTACAATGAAATCACAAGGCAAATGAATTAGTGAGTGTTCTATAAAAAGATTCAGACCCGCAAAGATTTATGGAAAGAAATCAAACCTATAGTTATAGTATATACCGTTCATGAGTGTACACAGAATTTTCTAGCACCAACCTACCTTTCTTTACAGACTTTCTCATTGAAATGGAACGAAATATAACTTTTCTGTCTTAGAGTGAAGAGAAAGAAGATCTTCACTATTTCATTTATTGACTGCATGTCTATGTTAAAATATATACGGTGCCACTCTGATTAAAAATGTTAGAAAATTATGCAATTCACTGTATTCTGAAAAAAAAAAAAATACCTGGCATAACACTATCAGAGTTTTATTCATCACAAAAATCTGCATTTGCAATAAATGTTAATTGCATACTGCAAAGTAAAATGTATATCAAATCAGCATTCTTTGGAGACTTTTCAACATCATTTTATGCATGATGATAAATACAAAGCTATAATAAAAATGATAATTTTATATACTCAAACAAGCTAGGCTTTATGAAACCTTTCCCAACCTCTTGTATAAATCACAAGCACATTATGCCAAAACTTCTTGGCCGCTGGGCTTTCTATTAACAATGTTACATGAATATTGGGAATGAGAAATATTTCTTATTAGAGAACAAAGAGGTTTTACCAATCAAAGCCATAAATTAACAAAATGCAGTACTGAACCTCAGCTTTCTAAAAAGTAATACTTGATGAATGACATCATTCCTCCAATCACCTGCCTTCCTGAGTCACTTAAGTGTAAGGCCAGTCAACTTAACATGAAATATGTCACCTCAGTGTTTACCTGGAGATACATTAATACACATATTACTGATATTTAAGGGTTTATTTCAGGTTCCATTATAAAATTCTATTATGAGGGATATCCAATCCTTTGTATAGGCATTTTCTAGAAGAAATTCTGTCCAACAGAATTGCAGTTGAGCAAATCTGTGCAAGTAACAGGCGATTTTCTGTGCTGCCAAGTGGAAAGCGTGACCTACTTTAAAATAAGACATATTTAAAAGGGTCTGAGAGCTTGCTTGATGTCACTCAAGATTTTTAACACTGATTCATACAGTTGAGAAGGAAATTTTGCTAGTTTACACATGACACCACAATGACAGAGGATCTAGAACAAATAACATATACAAAACCTAAAGCAATGGTAGACAATTGAAAATTTGAGTTTCAAAGAAGGATCGAGGATTAGGATAGAAAAGTCTGCACCTTGAAGCAGAAGGCATCTATGGCCACTTCTAACATTTCAATGTCTTGTCTTTCAAAAGTTGTTTTGTAATAACTTTTGGTGACAATATTACTTATACAGGTTTCCAATGCATTCTGATTTACAGGCTTACAGGCTTGGCTTGTGAAGGTCCTAGGGTTAGAACAATGATCAGGGAGGGAAAACACTAAAGGTGACATTTCTTTTCTCCTTTCATACCAGGTGGCCACAGGTCAGCAAGAAACAGCTAGGAGGTCAAACCCAGACTGCTACCTGCTTTGTAAACTACATCTTTTGGAACATACTCACACCTCTTCAATCGTTGTGCTAGGGCCACTTTCAGGCTGTAAGAGCATAGTGAGTAGCTGACACAAAGACTATATGGCTCGCGAAGCTTCAAAGATTTAGCTGATCCTTTTTTTTTTTTTTTTAATTTGTCGACTCTTGTTTTAGGTTAATATTATCTCTAGACCAAATTTATGAGTTTGACGACCTCTTAGTTGCCTTATTTATTTTCACTCCTCCCTTCTTTATAGGGCTGTCATGTTGTCCTTCTTTAGTGGGAAAAAAAAAAGTCACAGAGCTCATGCTAGCCCGTTAGCCCCCTGTACTTCCCTTTCTTTGTTTCTCTCTCTTGCTTTAGTCAGTACCATGAGGAAGCATATACCAGCCATTCTATTGTGTAATAACTTCCAAGAAATAATGTAGTTCTGTGACCACTACTTTTGACTCTACTATTTTCTTTTAGGAACAGGGAGTATTTTCAGTGGGTACCTGCATCTTCCATCACATTCTGACTTGATTAGGCATTGCCATCCTTGTCTTTATTTTTATTGCTTCTGCTAGGGAAGCCGTGAAATTAAAAGACACTTACTCCTTGGAAGGAAAGTTATGACCAACCTAGATAGCATACTGAAAGGCAGAGACATCATTACTTTGCCAACAAAGGTCCGTCTAGTTAAGGCTATGGTTTTTCCTGTGGTCATGTATGGATGTGAGAGTTGGACTGTGAAGAAGGCTAAGTGCTGAAGAATTGGTGCTTTTGAACTGTGGTGTTGGAGAACACTCTTGAGAATCCCTTGGACTGAAAGGAGATCCAATCAGTCCATTCTGAAGGAGATCAGCCCTGGGATTTCTTTGGAAGGAATGATGCTAAAGCTGAAACTCCAGTACTTTGGCCACCTCATGCGAAGAGTTGACTCATTGGAAAAGACTCTGATGCTGGGAGGGATTGGGGGCAGCAGGAGAAGGGGACGACAGAGGATGAGATGGCTGGATGGCATCACCGACTCGATGGACATGAGTTTGAGTGAACTCCGGGAGTTGGTGATGGAGGCCTGGCGTGCTGCGATTCATGGGGTCGCAAAGAGTCGGACACGGCTGAGCGACTGAACTGAACTGAGGGAAGCTCATCTAACAAATGCCTTCTGGGTATCATGGCTGCTAAAATTGATTTGGTGCCAAAGTGACACTCTTTCCTCCATATTTGTTGAGGCAGAAATGTGCACTGCCCTCTCTAGAGGCTATTTTTTATTTTTGTTTCTACATTCATGTGTGTGCCTAGGCGCTCAGTGACAGCTGGCTCTTTGGGACCCCGTGGACTTCAGTCCTTCAGGCTCCTCTGTCCATGGACTTCACCAGGCAAGAAGACTGGAGTGGGTGGTCATTCTCTTCTCCAGAGGTTCTTCCTGACCCAGAGAATGAACTCGGGTCTCCTGCACTGTAGGTAGATTCTTTGCTATCTGAGCCACCAGGGAAGCCCGCTTCTATATATGCATTCTTCCTCTTTCTCAAGAACATTTATTTATTTATTTTTCCAATTAACCTCCTCTCTCTCATCCTTAGTTCAAGTTATTCTGGTGAGACTGTCTCCTTGCTACAAGGCAATCTCAAGAGGAAATACAAGTGGGAGTCCACTACAGTGACATTCAATACTTAATGCCCAGAAATGATCTGGGGTAAAAGAGGAGACAGATTTAGAGATGGATTTGCAAAAACACTGGCAAGGCATTTACTAACATACTTCCTTTGCAAGGGTGCTAAAGAAAAAGGATATTGCTACAGCAAGTGGTTCAGACTTGCATAGAAGATGAGATCTAACAAGGACAGGATGGAGTCATCATGATGCTTTATGAGGATATGACAAGACTTCTCATGCCACAGACCCAATCAGCAGTTACTCATCCCCCAGCTTGTATGAGAATTGCTGGTATTACAATGACACTCAGGAAGAGAGCCACAAAACGGTAGTTAGAAGTTAAGAAAAAAGAGACTTTGGGGAATATAATTCATTTCTTCTTGACTTCCTCATCTTTATTATAAAAATGTACCTTTTCAAAGAGTTTAGATATCCTGAAAATGTTAAAAAGTGATTTTATGATTAGCTCAAATGCTACAACATTGGAAGTTTCATTGCCATGACTTGCTTGTGCAAGCTAAAAGAAAATGCTTTGTAACAAACACGTTTTTGTACACTGCTACACTTGATATGGGCTTCCCAGGTGGTGCTAGTGGAGACTGCATAGTACCAATGCAGGAGACGTAAGAGACAAGATTCAATCCCTAGGTCGGGAAGATGCCCTGGAGGAGGGCATGGCAACCCACTCCAGTATTCTCGCCTGGAGGCTACCAAGGACAGAGGAGCCGGGTGGGCTACAGTCCATGGGGTCACAATGAGTCAGACACAACTGAAGCAACTTAGATGCACGCACACACACACGCTTGATATATTGTGCATTTGGTGCACAGATCTTAAATATATGCCATATCCTTTTTTCCAGGTTTGCACTTGCTTCATCACTTACACTGAATAATGGATATTTTTAATGACTTCAGTGACAGTAAATAACATTTTCTTTTTAAGTGCAGCCCAAGAGAAGGTAAAGAGTCCTACAGCTCATGGGAGTGCTAATTGGAGCCAATTATAATTTGATTGACCTGCCTTGCTTATTAAAATGATATGCAAAATTTACACTGCCTTGCAAAATGGAAACTGTCTTTAGTACAAGCTATCTATGGGAAGGCTGCCTTTTAATGAATCTAAAGGTGGTGTTTTGGGGCTGTAATTCCCACATCAAACCTCAGAAGCTAATTCCATACAGGGATTTCTTGGGCTTGCAAATGATACAAAAGAAGTCTATGGAGGAGGAAAATGTGCAATAAAATAAATGAAATAATTAAGGGCTAGTTAATAAAGGAGCAGCATCACAATAACTCTGTCCATTCCTCATCAAGTCTCATTTTCTTTTATGAAAATTAAAATGATTTTCTTAAGGAATGTGTTGAGACCTTGATATTTCTCTTCTTACCATGTAGGTGATTTTTTAAGCAGAATAAATGTTCATTTTCACTGTTAACTAGAAATCAGGTTATTAGTAGGAGATGAAGTCATTCTGCCAATCACAAGAGTCTTTGTACAGAAGACAATAAATGAGTTCTTAGGAAGGTAAAGACATTAATGTTTCTCTCTTTCTCACACACACACAGTACTACTACTTACCATTAGTAACATATCGAACTGTTCATCAAAATAGGGTTGAATACCATTTAAAAAAACTTATTTTAAAATGGATCTTCACCCTTCCTGGTCTAGCTTTTCTGAATGACAGATTTTAAAAAGTAGTGGCTCCATGATAAATTATACTACTAAAATAGTTCTAAGTCATCTCATTAAAAAATAAATCAAATGAAAATCAAATGAATCCAAATCAAATAAATATTTGATTATGGCAGGATGTGCAATTATGCCTGAATAAGTGAAATAAACATGATAACAAAAAAAACAAGACCCAAAGAAATCAATCACCAAAAGTAATTCCCTTCCTTCAAATCTGCAGGGCTCTATAAATGCCAATTTCTTTAGGCACTAAAGGATATGCTCTGGAGATTTCAAAGCAGCCTCAGGTTCAAGTCAAATATAGATAGAAGTTTGCAGGCTTTCAGAAAAGTGATAGATCACAGAGTCAGAAAAATAGCTTTTAGACCACCTCACATTTCCCTGCCTCCCATGCTCCCTAACACATGTATAAAGGCATACATCACTTTATTGAGTTTCACTTTATTTTGCTTTGCAGATACCCTATTATTTTCCAAACTGAGAGTCTGCAGCAACCCTGTGTTACATGAGTCTGCTGCTGCTGCTGCTGCTGCTAAGTCGCTTCAGTCGTGACTGACTCTGTGCGACCCCACAGACGGCAGCCCACCAGGCTCCCCTGTCCCTGAGATTCTCCAGGCAAGAACACTGGAGTGGGTTGCCATTTCCTTCTCCAATGCATGAAAGTGAAAAGTGAAAGTGAAGTCGCTCAGTCGTGTCCGACCCTCAGCGACCCCATGGACTGCAACCTACCAGGCTTCTCTGTCCATGGGATTTTCCAGGCAAGAGTACTGGAGTGGGGTGCCATTGCCTTCTCCGTACATGAGTCTATTGGGGCCATTTTTCCAACAGCATTTCCTCACATTCTGTCTCTGTGTTACATTTTGGTAACTCTTGCAATCAATATTTCAAACTTTTCTTTATTATTTTATTTATTATGGGGAACTGTGATCACTGACCTTTCATATTACTGCTGTAAGTGTTCAGAGCATTCACTTAAGACAGCAAATTGCTGGGGGCCAGGAAAGGCTACCCAAAATACGACTCAATGGCATATTGATTACTTTGAATTAAAGTTACTCAAATGGCCAATGCAGGAGATACACTCTGACCCTCGTTTCTGTCTCTCTGAAAGAAAGAAAGAAATGTCTCCTGAGAAAGGTGCGCTCCTGTGTCTGGAGGTAGAAGGACATCCTTATCACCACAGATAGGAATCTGGGGCCAAGAAGCTCATATAAACAAACCTTGTTATTTCCTTATTTTACTACCCAGAGCCCATACTTTGTTTAAATTCTTCACTTATTAAGAACCCAAAGCTTCAGTTTCTTTGTCCTGTCAAATCTTCACAAATGTACTGTTTCTTTTTCTAAAAAGTATAACAGCGGCCTGTTTGGCCACTTCTGAATTCACTTTCTGTGCACATGAATTAAAATGTGTTTCTTTTCCTCTGATTAATCGATCTTGTGCCAATTTAATTATTAGTCAAGCCACAAGAGGGCTTCCCAGGTGTCTCAGCAGTAAAGAATCTGCCTGTCAATGCAGGACACAGGGTTCGACACCTGGCTTGGGAAGATTCCCTGGAGAAGGAAATGGCAAGTCACTAGTGTTCTTGCCTGGAGAATTCCATGGACAGAGGAGCCTGGCAGGCTCCAGTCCATTGAGTCACTAAGAGTCAGACAAGACGGAGCAACTAACACACACACAACAAGAAGGAAGGCTTGTGGAAAGCTGAGACAGGCAGAAAGCTAGGCTTCTTGTGTCAGTTAGGAAGTTGTGAAGGCAAAGGAGAGGTTCTTGAAGGAAATTACAAGTGCCACTCCACTGAAGACATGGATTATCAAAAAAGAAAAAAAAAAAAGCCCAACAGTCTATTTGCTGATATGGAGAAAGCTTTTGTGGTCTAGATAGAAGATCAACCAGCCACAACATTCCTTTAAGCCAAAGCATAACCAAGAGCAAGGCCCTAACTTCTTTTCTTTCCAAGAAGGCTGAGTGAATAGGAAGATGCAGAAATAAAAGCTGGAAGCTAAAAGAACTTGTTTCATGAGATTTAAGGAAAGAAGCCATCTCCAAAACATAAAAGCAGAAGATGAAGCTGCAAGGACTGACGTGGAAGCTGCAGCAAGTTATCCAGGGGATCTAACTAAGATAATAATTGAAACTGCCTACACTCAACAACAGGTTTTCACTGTAGGTGAAACAGCTTTATGTTAGAAGAAGATGCCATCTAAGACTTTGATAGTTAGAGAGAAGTCAATGCCCAGCTTCAAATCTCAAAGGATAGGCTGACTCTGTTGTTGGGGATTAATGCAGCTGATGACTTTAGGTTGAAGCCAATAATCACTGATGATTCTGAAAATCTTATGGCCCTTAAGAATTATGCTCCATCTACTATGTCTGTGCTCTATAAACAGAACAACAAAGCCTAGATGAGAGCACATCTATTGACAACAGGGTTGACAATACTTTAATACTTTCTGAGACCTATTGCTGAGAAACAAAGACTCCTTTCAAACTATTACTGCTCCTTGACAAGGCACCCAAGAACACTGATGGAGATGTATGAGAGTCTTGCTGTTTCCATGCCTGCTAATACAATGTCCATTCTGCAGCCCACAGATCAAGGAGTCATTTCAAATTTCAAGACGTATTATTTCAGAAATACATTCTGTAAGGCTACAGCTGCCATAATAGTGATTCCTCTGACGGATCTGGGCAAAGTCAATTGAAAATCTTCTGGAAAGAATTCACCATTCTAGATGTCATTACAAACATTTATGATTCCTGAGAAGAGGTCAAAATATCAACACAAACAGGAATTTGGAAGAAGTGAATTCCTACCTTCATGAATGACTTTGAGGGTTCAAGACTTCAGTAAAGGAAGTAATTGCAGATGTGGTAGAAACAGTAAGAGAACTAGAATTAGAAGTGGGGCTTGAAGATGTGACTGAGTTGCTGTAATCTCGTGATAAAACTTTAACAAATGAAGAGTTGCTTCTTATGGCCAAGAAAAGAAAGTCATTTCTTGAGACAAAACCTACTCATGGTAAAGATGCTGTAAAGTTTGTTAAAACAACAATAAAAGATTTAGAATATTATATACTTTAATATGTAATATTTGAGGAATTTGCCTTTTCAGAAGATTTCAGAAGATTCTCTAATCCTGAAGGTTCTATTGTGGGTAAAATGCTATCAAACAGTACTGACTGCTACAAAAAATCATCCTTGAAAGGAAGAGCCCATTGATGAGGCAAACGTCATTGTTGTCTTATTTTAAGAAATTGCTGCAGTCATACCAGCCTCCACCAACCACCACCGTGATCAGTCAGGAGGCATCAACATCAAGGCAAGTCCTTCACCAGCCAAAAGACTGCAGCTCCCTGAAGCCTCATAAATTGGTTAGAATTTTTTAGCAATAAGGTATTTATTTATTTATTTTTGGCCACACTGCTCAGCTCGTGGGATCTTAGCTCAACAACCAGGGACTAAACCTGAGTCCACGGAACGAAAGCCCCAGGTTGTAACTATTGGACCACTAGGGATCTCCCAGCAATAATTTTTAATTAAGGTTAAGACACTCATTTCAAAAAATAAAGTTATTTCACACTCAATAAACTACAGTCTAGTATAAATGAATCTTTTATATGTACTGGAAAGACAAAAACATCATGGGATTCACCTTACTGCAGGATTTGCTTATTGTGGTCTGGACTGAACCTGCAATCTCTGAAGTCTGCCGCTAGTGGTACTACTGACAATTGTCTCCAAAACACAGTAAATTTTATGTTTACTATTTTAATTAATTTCTTCCCTTTTACTTTTTTCAAACAAGAAACAATTATAATAAAAGCTTTAAGAGCAACTGACCCTTTTTTTGGCTCAATATATTTAACGGAAACAATACAAAGAAATGCAAAACAAAACCACCACCTGCTCACTCTTTCAAACATTCCATTGCAAAATGTTTCTAATAAAGGAGAGAGGTTTCCTTTTGAAAAGAAACAGCAGCAATCATGTAAGCTATTCTTCAGCTGGTATGATGAAATGTTTGTTTGTTTGTTTGTTTCCAAGAAGCAAATATGCAGATCTGCAGTATAAGAGTATTAGATCTGGCCTTGATCAAAGTCAAGAATAAATATATCTAGAAATTTTAATCTGTTTGACATAAATGTTCACTGATCCTCTTTCACTGAGAAGGATACTGAGCTTCATTCCTTCAACTTCTAATTCAATATTATGTCTTCTATTTATTTCCCTAACAATATTACATTTTTTATTTTCAGAATAAATTCATATTAAACAAGTTGTCCTGCTGCTTTACCCTGCTTTCTTTGATTCTTTTCCTTTCACATTACCTGAGGTGATACAAAGATTTCTTCTGTCAATTATTTTTTCAGCAGTTAATACTCTATTATAAGCAAGAGTAATACATTTATTTTAGTTACCCTGTAGGACTCTAGTCCTCTGCTTCTAGATAGGTTTGCTGTCTTTTTTGAGACCATCTGTTTAAGGCTCTGGGAATTATGGAAACAGCTTATATTTGTTTATACCACATTATATTTCAACAACATATCTTCTGGGAAATTTATAAGAATGCTTATTTCTCTCACTCCTTTATTGTATTAATTCAATTACTTGACCTTCAGCTGGCATGCAATGAAAGACTTTCCTAGCTTCCAATGTGAATGTGTTAAATCAAATAGGTCAGAGTTATATTTTATTTCTGTTGCTTACAGACACTTAAATTACTTGGGCTCCAATAAAAAAAATAAATTTTATCTCTTCTCTTTAGAAAAAGAATTTTGAGTTCCAGTCAGAATTCTCTTTTTGCACCACTTGTTCACAGAGAACATGTAAGAAGGCAAGATCTTAACACTGAGGATTCAGTCATCAACTCCTAGGAGTCAGGAGACTAACAATGGTAACAGTTACACAGGATAGAAACTGTTCTGTCTTTTCTCCAAATTTCCTTTCAGCTTCATACAAGAAGATACAAAGGGAAGCTTTTCTACTGCTTAGCAAGGAGAAGGAGTAAATATAACATGGATAATGGAAACTAAGAGAGCTTGAAATATTGTTTAAGGATGACACAAATTTTGACCAAGCTATGTCTTTGATTGTGAAACGAACCTGAAATAAGCTTTGATGGTGTGAGGCATTTTTGGAAGAAAGAAGGATTTCTGCACTGGAGTCATGGGATTTGGGGTTTACACCTGACTTTCTCTCATTCTAGGTATGTGCCTTTGGTAAATGCACTTAAAATATCTGGCCTGTTTTTTTTCCCTTACATGAAAAATGAGAGGATTGCATAAGATTGCCCTGAGTTGCAACCTGTAGGTTTTATGAGATTGCTCTGGTTGCTAACCTACAGGATATGGGTTCTTTGGAAATTTGGAATTGCCATAAGACTAGAAAATCCATATGCATCATGATGATGGATAGACTAGACACATGATGTACTACAAAATATATAAAAAGGTTCTGCTATTTAAAATGTGAGCTGTACTGTAATTAACAAAACTATACATTCAATTAAAAAGTGTTAGTGAAGTCATTGTGACTTTTGGGTATCATGCATTTTCTCTCTCAGAAATACAAAAAGTAATAAAATCACCTGAGTATTTACTTTGAACCCGATACTGATGTTCTCAAACTAAACATATTATGTTATTTAATTTTCACAAAAGTCTATAAGGCAAGTCTACATACTTTTTACACAGACTTGGTAACTAAGACAATGAAGGAAGTTCCAAGTACTAAATAGTGTTAGAAGGATTTGAATCCATGCAATGTGGAATGGCTTGGAGAAGGGAATGGCAACCTACTCCAGTATTCTTGTCTGGAGAATCCCTTGGGCAGAGGAGCCTGGTGGGCTATAGTCCATGGGGTCACAAAGAGTGGGACACGACTGAATTGACTTAGCACCCAGCACCTGGTGGCTCAGATGGTAAAGAATCCACCTGCAATGCAGGAGACCAGGGACTGATCCCTGGGTTGGGAAGATCCCCTGGAGGAGGGCATGGCAACCCACTCCAGTATTCTTGCCTGGAGAATCCCCATGGACAGAGGAGCCTGGTGGGCTACAGTCCATAGGGTTGCAGAGAGTTGGACATGACTGAGTGACTAAGCACAGCACAATGTGGAACAGAGTCGATCCCATGATACAAGGCTGTCTTCTCTGTGTGGTGTCTAAATCATGTGACAATAGTAAAATTTTCACAGTTAAGATGAATCCATAAATTCAAAAGGGTTGAGGACTATTTGTGTTTCAGATTCCCTTTTATCCTTTAAATATCCTCTGGTATAAGTTTTATTTCAACAAAAGATAATCTAGGGTAGAGGTTAAAAACAAAAATTGCTGGTAAATTAAACCATAAACCATAACTAGAGTCTACCCCTAGTTCCGTCCCTACAGCTATGTAACCCAGGGCAAGGCTTTTTTCTTCTCAGTGCCTCAGTTTCCTTATTTGTAATATAGAGATATCCCATAGGTTTGGTGTTTGGATTAATTAAGAAAACACAGAGTATTTACAGTTATGCATGATAATTAGTGAAGGTTCAATAAATGTCTGTGTTTATTGTTTTTGTTGTTTTCCTCGTTTGATTGTCCTCTGTGGGGATCCTACAAAGAAGCTAAATATCAAATTGCAGATTTTGTGGAGGAAACAGAAAGGCAGGACTGCACAGCTCAGACACTGCAATGAACCAGCCCATCCAAATTCAAAGAGTAAAGATACAGTTTTCACTGGCAGATCTAGGGAGCACACCAAACCAACTGGAGGAGCTTAAGATGCTGGTAGCAGATGTCAAGCTCTAAGATGATGGTGTGCATGAAGATACTTGACTCCTATAACCAGCTAGGTTGAGTGGTGAGAGTTGCTTTTTGATGGTGTTTTGATGCACTTTAAGGAGACATTGAGATATGTACTTCTGGATATTTAACTACAATCACACGTGAAAAACAGAACAAGAACTTGGCAATAAACTTTTCTCAAACAAAAGAACTGACAGAACTGGACAGAGCAGATTAAAATCATTATACAGCACAACCAAGATTACAGCTTACTCTTGAGAAAAACAGAGATTCTGAGATGGTCCATACTCTGTTTGTGGCGTGCTAAGTCACTTCAGTCATGTCTGACTCTATGCAAACCTACAGACTGCAGCCCACCAGGCTCCTCTGTCGAGGGGATTCTCCAGGCAAGGATACTGGAGTGGGTTGCAATGCCCTCCTCCAGGGGATCTTTCCAACCCAGGGATTGAACCTGCATCTCTTATGTCTTCTGCATTGGCAGACGTGTTCTTTACCACAAGGGCCACCTGGGAAGCCACTCTTAAGAGAAAATACAAACTAAGCTAAGTGTTCTGAAAAAAATCAACTGGTCTCACTTTAAAAGAAAGGTAATAGGATTGAACAATGATTCTGAGAAATAGTCACAATGCAAGCAAGACAAAATGCAGCATCCTTTTTGCACAATTAATCAGATGAGCTAAGTATGCCACAAAAGCAGGGGTTCACAGTATACATGGTGCCAAGCGAGCTGGGGAGTGGGTACCCTGCTCTGCTCAGCAATGAAAGCTAGCAATGATTTGCAGTTCTATTTCTAAGTTGCTCTTGGAGTTATTTCCAAATAGGAATAATCATTTCTAAATGTCAGTTGACTGTCTGATATCTCCTCACATCTCTATGAGGATATTGAGAAAGGCTTTGCCTTTAAAATCAGAAGGGCTGTTAATTAAATGCTCACGTGTGTGCTATTGTTTGGGGAGGCATACAGATATTAAATGAAACGAACAGATCCCCATCCCACTCAACTGGTGAACCTTAATGATGGCATAATGACACAGGTAGGAAAAGAAACTTAATTTATATTTAACATTCTAATATCACAGACATGAAATGAGATCCCAGTAATTAAGAATGCTCTCTACTATTCTTTAGTTGATGAATTCTTACCCTGGGGTTAAAGGGAGAAAGTTTAAAGGCAGATGATCAGCCCAAATTAGCTCTCCTGACTGATGGCTGAGTCAGGATGGTTTATTCTAGGCTCTCTGAATAGCCAGACAATAGCCCATTCCAGTGCCAGGGTGATTTCTGATAAAAACTGTATCACTGAAGTAAAATTAGCCTAGTGTTTCTCAAAAGGTAGGCACCTAATGGATAGTGCCTAATAAGCTAATGTGGACAAATTTTAAAAGGAACATGAATTTAAATAAAATTCTACATTGTAAATATTTATGAAAATTTAACATGCCAGAAAGGTAAGTATTTAAAGCCTCTTAGAATTATTAATTATATAATATTATGATCAGATATATTCAAATTGAGTGGCTATAAAGTCACTAACTTTTGATAAGTATCTTAAATATGACTCAAAAATTAGTACCAGAAAAATTCTAGCATATGAACGCTCAGAGATGTTTCATAATTGTTTAAAAGAAAAAAAGAAACAAAGAAAAAAGCTTTTAAAACCCAGCAAAAGTTTATCTTTATTAAAAACTTTCCTATCCCACAAAAAAGGTTTTCAAATAAATCCTAATTTCCTAATTATTACATTTAACAAGTTTTTTCCTTTAAAGTTGTATTCTAAGGGGAAGCTAAAATAGTCTTTGGATATACAACATAGGTTACCCATTTTTCTTCACAGTACATCTCACAAAATTGCCTACAGGCACACAGGCAAGAGAAAATTGACTGGCCTTTATAACCTTAACAAAGAAGGCACTCTTGTAGGCCACTTGGCAGAAAGTCCTGGATAAAAATCAAGGAAATAAAATTTTATAAGGATTTATCCTTATACTTACTTCAGAGAAAAGATGACTATTCCATTAGACCCTCTTCTTTTTTTTTTTTCTTTTTCATCTCTTAGGTTAGTTACCAAGTTTGATTTGATTTGATTACTGAAGCTAATTCTCACAATTTTCCATATTAAAGATCAATATATATATACTCATGGCATTTTTCCTAAACAACTGATTAATTTTTCAATTTGGATCCAGTCTGTGAACATGAAGCAAGTGACTTTCTATGCAAGTTATTGTTAGAAGAAATTAAGGCATATAAAATATAATTTTAATTATTGAGCCTTATCTTTCAACTATTGTATGTTCAAATAGATAATTTACAGACAAACCTATGGAATCAGATATATTTGCAGAAAGACTAAATTAAGTCACCCTCATATTGTCACTAAATCAATAGGTTGGATTAATTTGGGAAATTAACATGCTGCTTAATAAAATAAGAGTTTACGAGTTACATGACAGGAAACAGGTATCCCCCTTTCTCATGGGAAGAATATTTCTGACTCTTATAGTCTATTTAAAAAATACTTCTTAGGACTTCCCTGGTGGTCCAGTGGCTAAGACTCCATGTTCCCAATGCAGGACACCCAGGTTGTATCCCTGGTTAGAGAACTAGATCCTGCATGCCACAACTAAGACCCAATGCAGCCAAATAAATAAATAGTAAAAAAGAACCCCAAACCAAAAAAATCCCAGTTCTCACAAACATAAAAAACTCACATAAGGACCATGACATTATTTTTGTGCTGGTTGCTATGGTTTGAGAAGTATTACATAAATGAGAAGAGAATCATCATTTTAATCCCATTTTACGGAGGGGAGTAATGAGGTCCCAAAATTAAATGAATTCTCATACACAGTATGGGACTAAAGTAAATTTGAACCCAGCCTGGTCCCTGAGAACCTGCTCTTAAAATCTAAGCAGCTCCATATCCACTAATTCAGGCTTGCCATCATTATCCATTCTCCCTCTTTAATCCAAGCTGTGTTCCATATGCCAAAGATAAAAGAGAAAATGAAGGCCTAAAAGTTAGATTCCAAGCCTAACGACTTGGAAGGAAACCTTATTATTCTCTCTGAAATAAATCATGAACTCCTGGAAGATGTAATTAAGATTCCGGGGAACAAGCATGATAGTAACTTGTAGGAGTCAACACATACCCTTGCCTATCTTCAGATCTCTTCTTGTGAACTGATCCCCTATTCGCAGGTCTCCCTCACCTCTCACTGTAGCTAAACGGTACTGAGAATTACATTCAATGGTCTTCAAAAAGTACTCTGTGAAGTACTCAAAACAAAATTCTAATGTATTAGCCTAGCGATCTCATTAAGGAGCATTACTCCGGCTGTCAACTTAAGAGCTCTAACAGGGCTGGATTTGCAGATCCTGAAGCATTTGACTGGGGTGGGACAGGGGCCGAGAATGCCAGCTTTCGTCAAAGGGTTTGACTAAATAGAAGAAAAATGTTAAACAACCCTAGCAGCGTGCCGTTTTATACTTTCTCTCTCTGCTGAGAGTCTGCTCTTTTTAGAGAAAGGGCCATTTCATGACAGAATAATTGGTTCTGATTCCACAGTTTTCTATGTCAATGTTCTTTCTTCCATGAAGCCTCAGAAAGCTCTAAGCTCCATTGGGAGGAAAAAATCAGGATACAGACTCAACCCATTTAGAAGCTCCAGCCCAGTTGGAAAATCAGGCACTGGAAACAGAGCAGAAGTCACAGAAGATGAGTCCTTCCTCTGAGAACTACACAAGGTCACTGTATTCTGGGGCTTCCCTGGTGGCTCAGACGGTAAAGAATCTGTCCGCAGTGCAGGAGCCCTGGGTTCAATCCCTGGGTTCAGGAGATCCCCTGGAGGAGGGCATGGCAACCCACTCCAGTATTCTTGCCTGGAGAATCCCCATGGACACAGGAGCCTGTGGGCTACAGTCTTTGCGGTCGCAAACAGTTGGACAGGACTGAGTGGCTAAGCACAGCACAGCACTGTATTTGTGCCCAGAGAATTTCATGGACAGGGGAGCCTGGCAGGCTATGGTCCATAGGGTCACAAAGAGCTGACATGACTGAAGTGACTGAACATGGTCATCACTGTCATGACCAGCCCAGCCTCCGCCTACCAGGCGGCCTGGGCCAGCCTGATGGGCTCCTAGCGCACAGAATCCACCCGCTCACCTGTTCTTCAGGTCCCCACTTAACACTTCCAGACGTCTTCCCAACACAAATTACACCACTGTAAAGTTGGTAATGGGCTAACAATAAAAGTCAGAATTTAGTAGTGTTCAGACAAATGGGTAAACGTAACTGAGCAATCAGAGATATGATACACATGCTAATTTAGGTGAACAAGTAGGATTATAAAGGCATCCTGCGCTCCGAAAGCATTTCCTCTCACATTTATTAGTTTCTCTGCCACAACGCTATTTATTAAAGTATAATAAGAGCCCATTCGTGGTCATGAATTACCGGAGATGGGTCTTACCAGAGGAATTAAACACGTAACAGCCTGTGATATGAATGAAGGTGTTTTAATAACTTTGGGTTTGGCAGCCCAATAAAACATTACGATCATCTTGGGATTTACACTGAAGTTAGCAGTCCTGCTTAATGGAAACAGGCTGCACGTGGATAATCTATGCTCGCCTAACTACATGTTTCCTCCTTAGGGTGATATGGGTTCAGATTAAAGAACATACGGAGGCATATCATATCACGGGCATAAAATTTCAAAGAATGTGGATGTTTCTATAAACAGTAAATATTTGTTTCCTGGGTTAGGAGGCAGTTTTAAGTAGTGCTCAAGAGCATTAACTCTGACTCTGCTGCTCATCAACTACCTCTGAGCTTCTATGCCCAACTGTGAAATGAAGAAAATAATATGCTGACCTTTATGAGGTTGTTGTGAAGATTAAATAACTTAACGTACTTCAGTGGTTCAAATTAAATGCTCAATAAACTTTAGCTATTAGCCTATTTTTTTTTGTATTATTATTTTGCAGTCTCCTACTTAAATTGGTGAGAACAGAGCCCTCTAATTTTGATGAGAATTGTTATGTGACTTTACTCATGTAATTAGAGACGGGATGTGGAATGACAGAGAGGGGATGAGAAGGAATGGAATAAAAGGGATGAAGACAAAGTAAGAGGAAGGGGAATTAAGGAAGGACTGAGGGGAGAAAAAAATGACAGAGTCTATATCAGGATCCAGTAATGTGGAATATTTAATTCAGGAGACATTAATTAGAAAGCATTATTCCAATGGAAAGGGCTGTGCTTAGGCAAAGAAGAGCTGCTGGTGAAGAGAATTAGAGGTGACCAGGCAAGGGTAGAAATGGCAACCCACTCCAGTGTTCTTGCCTGGAGAATCCCAGGGATGGGGGAGCCTCATGGGCTGCCGTCTCTGGGGTCGCACAGAGTCGGACACGACTGAAGCGACTTAGCAGCAGCAGGCGAGGGTAGAAGGCCCATAGCTCTGCTTGTCCTACTGACACTTTGTCCTTTCTCATCCTTTCTTTCTTTCCTTCCTTCCTTGTTTTACTCCTTTCTTTTTCCTGCTTCCCTCCTACCCTCCAGTCTTTTCACACTCCTTCTCTCCTCCCATTCACCCAACAAACATTTATTCAGGCGTCATTAAACCCTCAGAACATCATAAAAATACACGCTACATAAACTTCAGTAACAAAAGCGGAAAGATTAGGTATCGGGTAGAGAGGATATTTGGAGAAGGCAATGGCACCCCACTCCAGTACTCTTGCCTGGAAAATCCCATGGGCGGAGGAGCCTGGTGGGCCGCCATCTATGGGGTCGCACAGAGTCGGACACGACTGAAGCGACTTAGCAGCAGCAGCAGCAGCAGAGAGGATATTGCAAAGTCCATGAAGACAGAGAAATTCAGTGCCAGTAGAAGTGTGACTGTATGGTGACTAACAAGTTAGAGGAATACTCTGCTCTTAGGGAGCCTGCATTTTCATAACAGACACAAAAATCTGTATCAGAATAATATCATTTGATGAGAGCTACTACGAAGAAAGTGTCAGAAGGTAAGACAGAGAGAAGTCACAGGCTACAGGGTGGTCAGGAACAGGGTTTACTTCCCTAATTTTTGAACTGAGGTTTAGCATTCACCTACAGAGAGCAGCATTCTAAATGCACAACAGGGTGCATTTTATATCTATATATACCTGTGCAACTATCACCAAGATCAAAGTCCAGAACATGTCCAGAGATTTGGTTCATGTATTTTAGTTTTTCATAAATGATATTAATAGCATGCTATATCTCTCGCTTTTTTTTTTTCACCAGGCACTATTTTAAGACCTCTCTCTACTAACACTATTTACCTATGTTTTCTAACCTCTGTACATACTCCGTGATGTGCATCAACCATACTTCTACTCATCCTCTAACCTGGTAACGGGTCTAAGGTTGCTTCCAACATTCCAGCCATCTAAAAAACACGGAAAGGGACATCCTCAAACATTAACACTTACTGAGCTATATGAATTTTTTAAAGAAAAATCATGAGTAGAAGCAGTAAGTCACTATCTGAATCTATAGGAAGAATAATTTGATCAGTGACAGACTACTTTCCAGAACACATACCACTCTGCACTCCCACCAGCACTGCACATTTGACTGTTGTTTTGCATATTTACATCCCCTGACATCTCAGAATTTAGAAAATTTTTCACATAACTCTAAAGCCTCTGAATTTCCTCCTCTTAAACTCATCACTCCTTTCCTGGGGTACATTTTTCAAAGTGTGTGGCTGTCCCCTTCTTGATGATTTGTAAGAAGAGTATTATTGGGGTAATACAAGCTGAGATGTGATTAACACAGAGGAGCAGATGCTGAAAAGATACGGGAGGAGCAGGCAGAGGACAATGGCCCTCAGGCAGGACGGAGGCCCGTTGTGTAGAGGAACAGGGAAGTTCACCAGTGTGGCTCAAACACAGTGGGGATAGGTTGGGAACAGGGGGAAGGAAAGCAGATGAGGTCAGAGATGGAGAAAGGGCTGGAAATAGCCACGTGATTCAGAATCTGCCAGACAGAGCAATTTTCTTGTTCCACTTGCAGAATTTTTAGTGTTGAACCTAACCTTTTAGTTGCCATCAATGAATGGAGTATGGCAAGACCAACTTCAGCTGATGTGCCTTCAAGAGGTTAATAGTAATAAAAGTGTTGTGTTAGTCGCTCAGTCGTGTCCAACTCTGTGTGACTCCATAGATGGCAGCCCACCAGGCTCCTCTGTCCCTGGGATTCTCCACGCAAGAATACGGGAGTGGGCTGCCATTTCTTCCTCCAGGGTATTTTCCCAACACAGGGATCAAACCTGCATTTCTTGCGTCTCCTGCACTGACAAGCAGATTCTTTACCACTGCACCAGCTGGGAAGCCCAGTAAAACAATTGTGACTCTAAGCATTTAGAACATCAGAAAAGTACATTCTAAAATAATCTTAATAACAAAGAGTTAAAATATTCCAAATCAGGTAGAGGAGAATTTGTGTAGCAGACTAAGACACACCACTGAGAGAGCTCAGAAAATTGCTTCCTCCTCACAGGAAAGGCTGAAAATAATAATAATAATACACTTACTTCATTAGACCAGTCTGTGGAGATGTTCACCTCAAATTACTTTTGAAATGAGTCTACACAAGGTAAGGGATTTTGAGATTTAAGTTTAAGGACAAACTGTTCTCATTTTTAAGTAAAAACTCAAAGGGTAGTAAAGGGTAGTAAGTTAATAGCTATTAACAAAAACAAACAAACAAACAAGCCTGGGACTGATTAGTGAGAACATTATATAGTCTTAATAAAATATATTAACTTTTCAGATGTTAATTAAGCATCTAGCAATATAAAAATAATGTGATTCAGAAGCAATGTATTCTAAGGCTCCTGGAGAACAGAAATAGAAGATTTATTATTTTAATCTGGTAGAGAGTGAAATGGGAGAAGGAAATGGCAACCCACTCCAGTATTCTTGCCTAGAGAATCCCGTGGACAGAGGAGCCTGATGGGCTGGTGTCCATAGGGTCACTCAGAGTTGGACATGACTGAAGCGACTTAGCATGCATGCATGCAAATGGCAACCCACTCCAGTATTCCTGGCCTGGAGCATCCCAGGGACAGAGGAGCCTGGTGGGCTGCCATCTATGGAGTTGCACAGAGTCAGACACGACTGAGAGACTTAGCAGCAGCAGCAGAGAATGAAGTAACAAAGAATTTGTTGTTTGACACTGGGGCACGTGACATCTAACCTCAATATGTCTGGCCAACAGTAAAAAGTCATTATGAAGATAATGACGAGCATGGTTAAAAAAAGAAGCAGCAGAGAAGAGTAAACACGGAGATAAGTATATTTATGTTTGTTGTTGTTTAGTTGCTCAGTCGTGTCTGACTCTTTGTGACGCTGTGGTCTGTAGCCCACCAGGCTCCTTGAGAGATTTCCCAGGCAAGAACACTGGAGTGGGTTGCCATTTCCTTCTCCAGGGCATCTTCCCGGACCAGGGATCGAAACTGCGTCTCCAGCATTGGCAAGCAGATTCTTTATTGCCGAGCCATGAGGGAAGCCCCCATATTTATGTTTATTTTATAAATAATTTTTTTCAAATATTAAATGGGAAGTTAATCTCTCTTTTTAGCTATTTGATTTGAAAAGATGGTGTGGAATAATAAAGGGTGAAGATTGTTTTTAAGCCTTTGCAATAAATGTTAAAATAACCATCACAATTAAGAAAACCTTTGATTCCTCTCTCACCTTTAACAGTGGCTTCTAATTTTAAAAAGAAGATATGATTTTAATCACTCCTTGTTACTCTCCAGTGATGATTAATAATTTGATATGCACAGAAGTGCTTTGAACTCATAGAAAAAAAGAAACTATAAATATAGAACTCTCATTCTTTCAAATAATATAAGAAAATGTTTAATGTACAGTGAAAATGAAATATATGTTAATAATGTACTAAGATAAAAATGCAAATAATCTAAATTGATATAATGATCAAAACAACTGTAATTAACTGAGTGGCCTGAGAAGTCTAGATTAAATATACTTGCTTACACAGGCCTATCCTGTTTATTCTGTTTTCCTGCAAATTGTTCATGTCCTTCTCTGTTTCTCCTATTGGACCCTAAGCATCTCAGATAAGGAGCATCATCCACACCTCTGTGGCCCAGAGCATGGGATGGGGTAAGAGGTCAGGAAACATATGAACTCATGCACTTGAACTGCTCTGTCCAATGAGCAACTGAGGGAAACACACATGCTTTGAAAAATAAAACCAAAATTGGCTTGATTCAGCTTTTCTGTAATCATCCGGATGCTAAGCATCCATCATTGCCTACTCTATTATATATACATACACACACACACACACACACAAACCCATATACACGGAAATTAGAAAGACACTGAAATCAGAGCAAGACATATGAGTCTGACTCCTAATAAATACAGATTTTATTATTAACATTTATGATAGTGTCTGGTAAGGCTTACATAAGTGCTTGATTTATTTAAAAACAAACAAAAGCCAAGCTAGGCCAAACCTATGGTGGCTATTACCCTGTCAATCTTGGGTGACTTTTTTTACTGCTCTGAGTCAGGGTTTCCTCTATCTGAAAAATGGAATACTTCTTACTTAACAGGATTTTTGTCAGGAGTAAAATATGGAAATGAACAGAAAAGTATTTAGCACGCAGGTTCAAAAAACACTACCTCTTTTCCCCTACTGCTGCTGTCTACCCTTTAAAAAATGATCTAGCTCGACTGCTGTAATGTGTATCTCTAAATTTATTCTCAAATAATTAACTTTTGGTAAAGTGAGTTTCTATGATGAAGAGTCATACGATAAGAGAGGTTTTACAGAATGCGGTGTAAAGGTGAAACTTTAGTCCCTTGCTAACCTGTGAGTCCCACCTGTCCACCCCCAGGGCAATTCGTAAATGCCTCCATTCACTGCTTATCATGTGGCTTAAAGGTCTCTTTTTCACATGTTTCTCTATCCCTAGATTATGAGCCGCATCAATGCAACAATTATGTCTTCTTTACTGTTATATCCTTTGAGCCCAGCACAAAGTAAAATAAACACTTGCTGAATTAAACAAACAAGTGATATTGTGAGTCAAAACCTCCTGACTCATCTGTTTATGCCTGGCTGCATCACAAAACCAGAAAAGTTAACCTACTCTGGACAGAGACTTATAACTGGGTTTAAATGGTTAAAAATAAATTTCTGATTGAAGCGTCTAATTAAAATTTGAAAGTAAATTTTACACAAAGATTCTCCAATTTAACACAAGGCTCTTCCTTTCTCCTTCAAAGATCCCATTACTTTTTCTTTTAACTTTCCCATTTGTTTATCTTCAAACAGGAGGTGTTCATAATCATATCCATTTAACAGATGGGAACACTGAAGTTCAGAGCTGCTGTGAAATTGCTTTCTCAAACAAGAGCACCATCCCAGTTGGGGTCATGATAGAAGTCCTATACCTTCCATTACTCTTTCAATTAGAATCTGCTTCCAAGTAATTAACACATTTTCTTTAGCTTGCAAAATAATAATCTTTTGTACAGCTGCAGTGTGGAAAATTTTTATTTGAGAAAGACTTATTTTGGGAAGTTTTATACGAATGTGTAATCGCAGGCCATTGTGAAAATCACCATGCCATTTCAGGTTTAAAAGTGTAATCGTGATCAACAGTTCTCTGCAACCATGACAACACAATGTGTCCCTTTCTAGCTGTTTACTCACAAAGAATTAGAGACTATTTAAGGATTCAGATTACCATGCATGCTATACCAAATGACCTTACAAAGAAGAAGATAAAAGCTCTGGGTACTCAGCTTTGTAAATCAGTGCTAGTGATTACTTCAGATTACACAGGTATACATAAAAGTTCAATTCCTTGGGAAACATTATATTAGATTAGATATAGATTCTTATAGGAATCTAGCAATGACAATGGTATTTTAAGAACTGATCTACATACCAAAGGGAACTTTATTATAATATTTGTTTCCATAAGTTTATGGATCAGTGTTTAGTACCTGTTACGAGATCAAAGCAAAGGAAGATTCCTTCTACCTTGAATTTCCAAATCAGAAGACAGTCAGACTTTTGACCACTTCTCTTAAAGATCTATTAATGTTCATGTAAGATGAGGAGAGAAGAAAAACTCAAGAGGGTTAATTGTGTGACCTTGTAATAGAAAGAGAAAAAAAAAGCATCTTAACTCCAAGGTTATTTGTGCCTGACTACCAAGAGACTAACTCAGTTATTAACAAAAATATCAAGAACAAACAAAGGCTTCATGTATTTTGGTTCCACTACTTAAAAAAAGATTCAACTTAATCTATTCTTGAAGCTCAATCACTACCCAGGATGCGTTCTTTAATCACAACTTTTTAAACTGCTTATACTAAAAAAGGGATTCAAACTGTCCTTATTGTAACCAAATTAGTTTTCATAAAAGCTTGTACTCAAGATCAAAAAGAGATAGGAATCCAGTATTTAAAGAATTTTTTTTTTTTTTTTTTTTTACCAATTTACCTCTAAGCCACAGGTCATTAATCCATCTAGCTGAATTTGAATGCTTTAATCTTATACCCCAGTTATTTGAAACAAGCTGATTTAGGAGCCTAATTAAACATTACAGTATTTGTAAGAACCATTCTAAAATGTATGACACGCTTCTCTCTCTTAGTATACTGAATCTGAGGAACACAACTCTCATAGCAAAAGCATTAATTAACATAATGTAATAAACTGATGCTAAGAGATGCTCCAGGGAGCCATAGGGACAGAGTTGAAGTCACTGTGATGAATGCTCCCAATGCTCCCTCAGCCTCTTGTGTCCCTCATCCTGTCATATCCACACAGCCCACAACTCTGCTACTCATTGAGTCATTTTTCCAGACGAATCCACTCTTCTAACCATGCTCATGGTTAAGCTTTCGCATCATCTTTCTATGGTGAGGGACAGGAAAGCCTGGTGTGCTGCAGTCCATGGGGTCACAAAGAGTTGGACACGAATTGGTGACTGAACAACAACAATAAATCAGCATTCTGTATTTACTTTTAAGCAACAGGCTGTGGTTGGGAAGCTCTTACAAAGCAAGCTCATCTCCTAAGGATAAACTCTGCAAAAGATATAAGATCTTTTATGTTTCTTAGACTGAAGGGTATGCTCCTCAGAAGCAGAAGCTTGGCTTCTGGGGCTATGAGGCTCTGGGGCACACACTGCACATCTTCCAAGGGTATCTATTTTACCATGTGGATACACCGTGGGGCAGGAGGCAAAAACTGCAAGAATCTTCAAAGTAAGATCTGAGACTTCAAAGGATTCTTGGGTTTATGTTTGCTTTCCCATGGCTATGTCCCAGAACCCCTAAGGTCTGTGCTTTTTTTTCTCTCCTCTTTTCAGAAAGAGAGAGAGAGAGAGAGAGAGAGAGAGAGAGAGAGATGAACATTACAGGCAGAAAGAATAGCCCTAAATGCTGGAGGTTCTGAGGAGTGAAGGACAGCAGGTCTAGGCAGAAGGAAACATTGGAGAGGGGAATGGGAGAGTGTCCTAACTTGGGTTGATACCAGATGTTCCACACTGCGTGGGGAAGACAAGGATCTGAACTTGACTTTGTGATAAGCAGCTGCTTTAAGAAGGGCTTTAAGCAAGAGAGTGAGGTGACTGAATTTACATTTTAAAGCCATAACTAGCTACTGTGTGGACAAGCACTGTAGGGAGAGACTATAGTGGAAATGAGAAATCTGAGAGGAGACTCCTCAGATACAGACACTGGCAGTTTCCAGAACTGGAGAACTTAAAAGATGTCCAAGCCTTTGTTGAGTGGAATTGCTAAGGTCAGATGAAGGGTAGAGAAGAACATAGAACACCTCACATGCATTCTCTCAGCCTAAGGAGTCTGAAGGTCCCATGATGACCTCATGCAAGGTCATAAGGTGCTGCTGCTGCTGCTAAGTCGCTTCAGTCGTGTCCGACTCTGTGTGACCCCATAGATGGCAGCCCACCTAGGAGGTTTAATCAGGACTGAAAGTAGAATTTTGACTCCACCCACAAACTTTTTGATGTCAACTGATCAGTTCAAAAATTCTAGTTATTCAATAGAAAGCAAGGCAATACGATCAGAAAGAACTTAAAAGTCTAGTTCAATCAACCTGATGTTTGACTGTCCTCTGCCACCATCCCCAACATACCACAAAGCAGTGGGTGTTTAATATCGCATAATTTCAGGGTTTTTTTTTTTTTTTTTTTTCAAAAACATGTACTCAGAAAAATGTCATAGGAAATAGGAGCCTGTTCAGGTGATCATGAAATCAAACAGAAGTTCCTGGGCTTTCAGAAATATTCTCATTTCCTTTTTGTTTGCCATTAAACCCATTAACGTAGGGAGTTCAAGTATTCTCCTCTGATTCTCGTTTCTCTCCTTTGTCTAGATTTATTGATACTCCATGCCCTAATGGAGAAGGCAATGGCACCCGACTCCAGTACTCTTGCCTGGGAAATCCCATGGACGGAGGAGCCTGGTAGGCTACAGTCCATGGGGTGGCTAAGAGTCGGACACAACTGAGCGATTTCACTTTCACTTTTCACTTTCATGCATTGGAGAAGTAAATGGCAACCCACTCCAGTGTTCTTGCCTGGAGAATCCCAGGGACAGGGGAGCCTGGTAGGCTTCCGTCTATGGGGTCGCACAGAGTTGGACACGACTGACGTGACTTAGCAGCAGCAGCATGCCTTAATTCTGAAAGGCCACTTTGCCAGGAATCTCCTACATCTCATCAAGTAAAACAGTTTTTCACAAAATGCCCCCTTTTTGAAATCTTCTCTTCTGGGCTCCTAATATGGGGTTGGCCAAAAGCTTCGTTTGGGTTTTTCTTTAACATCTCATAGGAAAAACCAATTGAGCCTTTTGGTCAACCCAATACTTTCATTCACTTGGCTCTGATGGGTTCACCATTCTCTGTCTTTCCGTATTTAGACCAATGTCTAAGGCTCCCGCTTACACATTAGAAATTATTTCTGATTTATCTTTTTGATAAGATCCTTTCCCCACACAAAAGGCAAAAAATGAATATATACAAAGTAAACAATTACCTAACTTTTAAGCTAAGTTTACTCTACAAGGGGTCCATTCCATTTTAGAAAAGATGCCAAGGGATCAGGAATTTTTTCTTAATTGAAGTTGGTGAAAGTGAACTCACAAACATTTGTTAATTCAGTAATTATTTACTATGCCTTTTCAGTAAGATAGCGATGCTATACTCATTGGACAAATAAAAGAAAGGAGGATGGCTAAGTCTCCTCAATGTCCATTATTCTGGTTTCTCTAACTGGGGGACCTTGAATATGATAAATTATTTCCATGTTTGACTCTCTTTGACTACAATATCACCTTTTCCTCCCAACTAAAACTGAAGTCTGTTTCCTTTTAAGAAAAGCTTAACACCCATTTTTCCTTATAGAATTCATCATGTTCTTAAAAGAAGCCAGAAGACAGCACCCTGTACTGAAAAGAACATTTCAGAGTTATCAAAAAACCTGAGTTTGACTAGGGCTCTGACATACACTTTGTGATTTTGCACAAATCAGTCTATAAAGATCTCAAGATTCCTCATCTGTAACTAGACTTTTCTATAGCATACTAATGCAAAATACTGATGTGGTTATGAAACAATATAGTTTGCTTGAGATATTGATTTTTTTTTTGCTTGTTTGTTGGGACGTTTTTAAAGTAGTGGAAAAGAAAAGAAAAAAAGATAGAATAGACAAGAATGGTTCGTATTTCAACTACAAAAACTGTATTATCAGGCTCACTACTTGTGGTCTTGAAAAGGAATTCAAATACAGAAAAATCTTTTATAATAACCTTAACTATGAACTAAATTTTACACTCAAAGCTATTCATCACAGCATTATAACAGCAGAAGTCCAAACAATCTAAATGACCAAACAAAACCATGATGATTATCTATTAGAACAAAAGAAAGCATAGCCCTAGTTACACAAGAGCAATGGAACTCTCCTCCAGGTGTATTTCAAAAATGGCTCCGATGGTATCTTCTGGGGACACAAGAGCATCACCCAAGAATTTAGACACTAACTTAGTGGCCAGAAAATTTGCAAATAAGTATGGAAAACTAGGTAGCCTTCTTTAATTTAGTTACCATGTTTTTTTTTTTTTTCTGTTGTTAATGCCTATTTATTTGGTTGAGCTTTTTTTTTTTTAAATTTTATTTTATTTTTAAACTTTACATAATTGTATTAGTTTTGCCAAATATCAAAATGAATCCACCACAGGTATACGTGTTTTTTTAAAATATGTAAATTAAAAACATTTAAATGTAATGATTCTGATGTGCGTTTAGAAGAATATGTTTGAAAGACTTTTTTTTTTTCTTTTTTGGCTAATTGTATAATAGGATTTGTCCCACAAATTATTGAAACATTATGGAATTAAAATAGATACAGCATTTAAATACCATGGTGATGCTGTAGGAATAGAACAGTAACACAGAATAAAGAGTTCAAAAATTTATTCATGCATGTATATACGTATATATCAATCTACATGATATTTTAATACAATTTTGATGGAATTTCAAAGATGTCAAGGAAAGAAAGGATTAGTCATTGAAGTGTGCTGAGATAACTATTAATAGCTGCTCCTCTGACAAGTTCAGTTCAGTTCAGTCGCTCAGTTGTGTCCGACTCTTTGCGACCCCATGAATTGCAGCACGCCAGGCCTCCCTGTCCATCACCAAATCCCAGAGTTCACCCAAACCCATGTCCATCGAGTCAGTGATGCCATCCAGCCATCTCATCCTCTGTCGTCCCCTTCTCCTCCTGCCCCCAATCCCGCCCAGCATCAGAGTCTTTTCCAATGAGTTAACTCGTCTCATGAGGTAGCCAAAGTATTGGAGTTTCAGCTTTAGCATCAGTCCTTCCAAAGAACACCCAGGACTGATCTCCTTTAGAATGGACTGGTTGGATCTCCTTGCAGTCCAAGGGACTCTCAAGAGTCTTCTCCAACACCACAGTTCAAAAGCATCAATTCTTAGGCGCTCAGTTTTCTTCACAGTCCAATTCTCACATTCATATATGACCACTGGAAAAATCATAGCCTTGACTAGATGGACCTTTGTTGGCAAAGTAATGTCTCTGTTTTTCAATATGCTATCTAGGTTGGTCATAAATTTCCTTCCAAGGAGTAAGCATCTTTTAATTTCATGGCTGCAGTCACCATCTGCAGTGATTTTGGAGCCCAAAAAAATAAAGTCTGATACTGTTTCCCCATCTATTTCCCATGAAGTGAGGGGACCAGATACCATGATCTTCCTTTTCTGAATGTTGAGCTTGAAGCCAACTTTTTCACTCTCTTCTTTCACTTTCATCAAGAGCCTTTTTAGTTCCTCTTCACTTTCTGCCATAAGGGTGGTGTCATCTGCATATCTGAGGTTATTGATACTTCTCCCGGCAATCTTGATTTCAGCTGTGTTTCTTCCAGCCCAGCGTTTCTCATAATGTACTCTGCATATAAGTTAAATAAGCAGGGTGACAATATACAGCCTTGACGTACTCCTTTTTCCTATTTGGAACCAGTCTGTTGTTCCATGTCCAGTTCTAACTGTTGCTTCCTGAGCTGCATATAGATTTCTCAAGAAGCAGGTCAGGTGGTCTGGTATTCCCATCACTTTCAGAATTTCCCACAGTTTATTGTGATCCACACAGTCAAAGGCTTAGGCATAGTCAATATAGCAGAAATAGATGTTTTTGTGGAACTCTCTTGCTTTTTCCATGATCCAGCGGATGTTGGCAATTTGAAATTTGGTTCCTCTGCCTTTTCTAAAACCAGTTTGAACATCTGGAAGTTCACAGTTCACATATTGCTGAAGCCTGGCTTGGAGAATTTTGAGCATTACTTTACTAGTGTGTGAGATGAGTGCAGTTGTGTGGTAGTTTGAGCATTCTTTGGCATTGTCTTCCCTTGGGATTGGAATGAAAACTGACCTTTTCCAGTCCTGTGGCCACTGCTGAGTTTTCCAAATTTGCTGACATATTGAGTGCAGCACTTTCACAGCATCATCTTCCAGGATTTGAAATAGCTCAACTGGAATTCCATCACCTCCACTAGCTTTGTTCAGAGTGATGCTTTTTAAGGCCCACTTGACTTCCCATTCCAGGATGTCTGGCTCTAGGTGAGTGATTATCTTGGTCGTGAAGATCTTTTTTTGTACAGTTCTTCTGTGTATTCTTGCCACCTCTTCTTAATATCTTCTGCTTCTGTTAGGTCCATACCATTTCTGTCCTTTATTGAGCCCATCTTTGCATGAAATGTTCCCTTGGTATCTCTAATTTTCTTGAAGAGATCTCTAGTCTTTCCCATTCTATTGTTTTCCTCTATTTCTTTGCATTGATCGCTTGCCATTCCCTTCTTGTGAGAAAAAAATGATGCTAAACCCTTATCTTACACATTACATCAAAGAAATTCTAGATAGATCAAAAGCATAAAGATCTGAAAAAATACATATTTAGTTGAACATACTTATAACGTGGAGACTTTATCAAAAGTGACACTCAAGGCAGAACACTGTATATAAACCAAAGGGATTTTACTATATAGTTTTATTTTTGATACTCTAATAAAGCAAAATAAGGAAACAAAAACGAAACTAAATACAATAATAAAAGGTGATAAATCAGATAAAAAGTACAAAAATGTGCCATATATGACAAATAAAATGATATTCATCTTAAAATATAAGGAATGATTTAAATCATTATTTTTATATAAAGATTTTCAGTAAGAAAGGATTGTTTCTAAAGTGTCGTACTAACATGGAAATGTTACAACATTAATAGAAAAAATGTAAATATGTCAGTGCAGTTGCTCTCAATTATGAAACAAAATATGTTAAGAAAAAATAAAATAAATAGACCAAGATGATGGCTATTTTGGTAATATGGTAATTTTACCTCTGTGATTTAAACCTGCGAAATTTTCTGTGTTCTATAATAAGCACCATTGATTTTAACACCTGAAAAAAACCCCCACAAACTCTTTTTTAAGTATCTTCAAGGGAAAAGATTGGGTTTACTTAAAAAATCTTACTTTTCAATATGCTCCTTAGTTTAACTATATTTAGTGGAGACTATGTGTCAATAAATACCTTCTTTTCTCTATGCATGCCATTCTCCTGCATCCAGACAATTCCCTTCCTTAGCAAATCTACAATTTTGCAAAAAAGCAATGTGTACACGTGCACACAGGAAGGAAATAAGCAGCTGAAATATAACAGCTACATTATTTCTCATTGTTAGTAATTATTTTTTTTTTGCCAGAGGAGGAAAGCAATAAAGAAAACATACATAGAATTTTAGCAGTGAACACGTACTTATTAATTCTTTTTCAGGGCTGAAATGACAACTCTACTTCATTTCCTACATTGTATCTTGAAAAATACACAAAGGGACAAAAGAAAAATGAAAGTTCCTGTGCTCAGCATCCCGTTCTCAGATCTGAGGTTTACATAAAAATGTGGTAGAGAGGAAGGAGTCCTGTATTCTCCTTTACAACTAAACATGAAGTCTTCTTTCAGTTTCAGTGGTCAACTGGAATTTGTTATACTTTTCTATGTAAACTCAAGATAAGTGGAACTTCAGAGAAACAATAAACTGAAGAATCAGATCAGATCAGATCAGATCAGTTGCTTAGTCATGTCTGACTCTTTGCGACCCCATGAATTGCAGCACACCAGGCCTCCCTGTCCATCACCAACTCCCGGAGTTCACTCAAAATTCACGTCCATCGAGTCAGTGATGCCATTCAGCCATCTCATCCTCTGTCGTCCCCTTCTCCTCTTGCCCCCAATCCTTCCCACCATCAGAGTCTTTTCCAATGAGTCAACTCTTCGCATGAGGTGACCAAAGTACTGGAGTTTCAGCTTTAGCATCATTCCTTCCAAAGAAATCCCAGGGCTGTTCTCCTTCAGAACTGAAGAATAATACATGCCAAATGTTCTTCAAAGAAGACCCAGAAATTTTTGTGCCCAAAGAAGAATTTTAAGTAACAAGTTTGGAATACAAATAAATAAATACTTGATGGTAAAATATAACACACATCGCATCCATTCAAAGATATCCATTTAAAGATATCTCAGCTTGAGAAAATATCTCACCTTGACAGTGTATTCAAAAAGCAGAGACATCAATTAGCTGACAAAGGTCCCTACAGTCAAAACAATGGCTTTCAAAAAGTTGATGCTTTTAAATTGTGGTGCTGGAGCAAAGAGATCAAACCAGTCAATCCTAAAAGAAATCAACCCTGAATATTTGTTGGAAGGACTGATGCTGAAGCTGAAGCTCCAATACTCTGGCCACCTGATGTGAAGAGCCAACTCACTGGAAAAGACCCTGATGCTGTGAAAGATTGAGGGCAGGAGGAGAAGGAGGCAACAGAGGATGAGATGGTTGGATGGCATCACTGACTCCATACATGAATTTGAGCAAACTCTGGGAGATAGTGAAAGACAGGGAAGCCTGGCATTACTAACTCAATGGACATGAGTTTGAATAAACTCTGAGAGACAGTGAAGGACAGGAAGGCTGGCATGCTGTAGCCATGGGTCACAAAGAGTCAGACACCACTTAGTGACTGAACAACAACAGCTTCATAAAATATAATACCTTGTCGACATTTAAAGGAATCATATTCTCCCTAACTATACAGGATGCATATCATAAATGTCATGTACATACAAGACACGTTCTCCAATGGGGGTCCATGTTTGTGAGCAACGTGAGCAGTCTCTAGTTAACCTTTCTTTGACCTGATATTTTCTAGATTAGCCAGAATGACCCAGGCAATCACTGGCTTCCTGCAGCCAGCTTATAACTTGGGGTAGAAAGGACCTTAAGAGGTCATCAACAGTGCCTGAATAAATTTCGCTCCATGGTGGGAGGATGCAAACTTCAAGCTCTTGTACTTCAAAGGAAATTAATTTCCCACTGGTCTTGCAACTTTGTGTTATATAAATCCCTGGATTTAAGACTAGGAATATTTCTGATGTGCTTTTGAAAATCTGATCTAAGAGTTTAAAAAAAGGAAAACAAAATTCTCTAGAACGAAGCACTGTAGGCCTTTAATAAAAGGTTTGCACTGAGTAAGTCTTATCCCTGGATTATCTCCCTAGTACAGTAACTGGCTGGTTTTTAAAGGGTATCACAGAAATAAGACAGACAATAATAGGGCATGCTCAGGAGGCAGTGCATGTTATTCTTTCAACTGTACTTGGAAGTTTTGCCTGTCCTTGGAGGGGACACAACTAGGCCTGAAACCAACCTGCAATTTGAATGTTTCTTGATGCATTTCCAAACTGGGCCAGATTGTTGGAGACATTCTCCCAAAGGTGCATTCAAACCGCATACCCCTATCCTGACAGAGATCATGCTGAACCTCTGTAAACAGACTTGGAATTCTCTGGAGAATGTCCCTCATTTCCCACATGGAATTGTGTACGTGACCTTGTTAAAGAATTCCTTTCCCTTAGTCAGGGCAATTATCCGGCAAAGGAGACTCTTGCATTCTCTGATTCCAAAAGAATTTTCATAGAACTCATCTGTCCTTTAGTCTTCCAGTGAAACACCCCATTGTTCAAAAGACCATTTGAAGGTTATTTCCCTAAGCTCTTACTAGGATTCTACTAGCACTAAGATAGAGTATGATTGTCTGTACATTTATCAACTCCATTATACTTTTTCAATTCCAGGTATAAAGGTTCTCATTCATTTGGCTTGCACAGAGCTTAGAAGAATCAGTTTTATATGATACAAATTTTTAAATAAATTTGTGTGCATATATATATATATATATATATATATATATATAATGGTTTTAAGTTATGTCCTCTATTAGGATGTCTTATCATAGTCCTAGTAACCACTGCTGTGCTGTGTGCTGTGCTTAGTCGCTCAGTCGTGACCGACTCTTTGCAACCCCATGGACTGCAGCCCACCAGGCTCCACTGTCCATGGGGATTCTCCAGGCAAGAATACTAGAACGCGTGCCATGCTCTCCTCCAGGGGAACTTCCCATCCCAGGGATTGAACCCAGGTCTCCCACATTGCAGGCAGATTCTTTACTGTCTGAGCAGCCAGGGAAGCCCAACCCACTGCTAGTTGTCTCAATTCCTATTAAAAGAGATTCAAGGAATTAGTCTCTGATCATGTGTGTAAGACTGAGAGGGTCACAAGTGTAACAGCAGATATCCACAGATGCTGGTTTTTGGGCAAAACTCTCTCCCAGTTTCAGTTCTAAATTTTCTCTACATAATACTTCCAATGGAAATTCCCAGCCTATCTCTTTAATGCTTCCTTCCTTTGATTAGGTATCCAATTCATGCATTGTTTTCAAGTTCTCCCAACTTGCAGATAACTGGATTTTCAGTGAGTTTTGCATTTCATCTACTCCTTTCACTTGCTCAAGATTTCCTTCATTATGTTACAATGGGCTGATCGTAATGACTTGGCTTTAGAAAACCAGCATTTCTTTCAATGAAGCATAGGATTCTTAATGATTCTTTGTAGCTTGGAATATATACCTCCAAAATACTTCACTGAGAATCAGAAAGAAATCATGGGCACTTTGATACATTCCAATGCCTATTGCTACTGCTGCTGCTGCTAAGCCATCTCAGTCGTGTCCGACTGTGTGACCCCCGCCCCTGGGATTCTCCAGGCAAGAACACTGGAGTGGGTTGCCATTTCCTTCTCCAATGCATGAAAGTGAAAAGTCAAAGTGAAGTCACTCAGTTGTGTCTGACTCTTCGCAACCCCATGGACTGCAGCCCACTAGGCTCCTCCATCCATGGGATTTTCCAGGCAAGAGTACTGGAGTGGGGTGCCATTGCCTTCTCCACCAATGCCTACTGGAGATATGTAATTGTGCCTCTGTTCTACTTCCATAATAGAAAGATTAGCAATGCCTTAATTTTACCCTCTTTTGCATCTGCATCTTGTTCTAATATTCATTTAACCTTCCTTATTCTCCACTCTGGGGCTTCCCAGATGGTGCTAGTAGTAAAGAACCCACCTGCCAATGCAGGAGATGCAAGAGATGCTGGTTCAATCCCTGGGTCGGGAAGATCCCTTGGAGAAGGCATGGCAACCCACTCCAGTATTCTTGCCTGGAGAATGTCATGGACAGAGAAGTCTGGTGGGTTACAATCCACAAGATCACACAGAGTCGGACACAACTGAAGTGACTTAGCACGCATGCATGCATTAGCCACTCTAGTACTGTAAAGGACAAAATTCTCTCATTTTATGGCTAAGGACTCTTGAACCTCTGCCACTCAACTAATCTATACTAAGGAATCCAAGATTCAGAACCACAGCTAAGGAAAATCAAGAAATAACTTTTACTGCATACCAGCATTAGTTTAAGAAAACTCATATAGATTATGTGTTATAGCCATGGGAAAAAAACAAAATATTTCACACGCGTATTGGAAAGCAGTTGGCAATATTAAGTATGTGCTAAGAATTAACATTTCATGTTTACACCAGATGTCAGGTATACCACTTCTCTCTCTGAGCTGTCAAAAAAGCATAATGCAGAGAAAAAAGGTCAAAGAATCCTGAGGGACGCGAGTGGTGCTTACAGGCATAATGATTGAAAAAGATTGCTTTAAGTCTACATACATCACCACTTTAAATGTCATTTCAAATCACAAGTGGAAACAGAATAGGCCTTCTCAAGAGATTTGTGGAATACAATATGTTTTGGCAGTAGTCTTCAAAGCACAGTATGGTTACTGTAAGCATGGGCCGGCATTGGGCCCCTTATCTGAAGATCAATGATTAGAGATGATTGATGGACTCGTTTTCTCAGCAGAAAACACCAGCCTGTTGTTATTACTGTAACAGATGTAATGTGATCCACACATAATTAATCGAATTTATAAAATGCTAGAAGTATATTAACTAGTCAAAGCAACCCTTATTTTTCTCCCCCAGTTTTCATAATGATATAATGAAGACTTCACCCCCTAATACATTAACAATTCTACAGCCAAGATTAATCAGAACAAATGCAGGGAACTGACGGCACCTGCTCACTGATAAGATATACATGTCCTCTACTGCTGTCCTTCTCTTTTCTTTCCTCCTCTCCCTCTTCTTTCCTCTCTCCCTCCCTTCCTTTTATAATATGTTAGTACAGAATTCTATCTTTAAAGAGTATTCATGTGTAAGGTAAGGTAAGTCACTTCAGTCGTGTCCGACTCTGTGCGACCCCATAGACGGAAGCCCACCAGGCTCCCCTGTCCCTGGGATTCTCCAGGCAAGAACACTGGAGTGGGTTGCCATTTCCTTCTCCAATGCATGAAAGTGAAAAGTCAAAGTGAAGTCACTCAGTCGTGTCCAACTCTTAGTGACCCCATGGACCGCAGCCTACCAGGCTCCTCTGTTCATGGGATTTTCCAGGCAAGAGTACTGGAGTGGGGTGCCATTGCCTTCTCCGATTCATGTGTAACTACAACATTTAAAATTGGTAAAGACAGAATTGTTCTATAATGCAGGAGACCTGGGTTCGATCCCTGGGTTGGGAAGATCCCCTGGAGAAGGGAAAGACTATTCACTCCAGTATTCTGGCCTGGAGAATTCCAACCAGAATTTGCAACCATGGGGTTGCAGAGTCGGACACGACTGAGTGATTTTCACTTTCCCTTTAGGGGAAATGTGAGGTCTGTACACTAAGCTATCCCAAACTTTCAGAAACCCTTAGAGCATTTGGCAGACGATATTTTGAAAATTTTTCTGGTATGTATGGTCTTTAAGCTATGTAAATGTTTCCTGAGGTGTACTTCTCAGAATATCTGGTCTTGCAAGATGCTACATAAAGGGTTCTCTTGTCAAGTAAGTTTGGGAGAAGATGCACACTAGACTCCTCCTCTAGGTAACATAAAATTAACACTGTGCTATTAAAAGTTCTGAGAAATAAAAGAAAGATGCTTTCTTTTGCTTTTCCTAGCATTTTTGCAAACTTTTTTTTTTTTTGTAAACTGCCTCACTCTTTTATTTGATGCCTATAAGAACACGGTGAAAAATGTTTGCTCAGTGTCAAACAAATGGTCTATGAGTAAAAATATAAAACCACAAGAGAAAACAAGGAGTCTATGGCAGGTACACAGAAAGTGCCTGTACCCAGTGTATATAATCTATCAACCCATGCGTGAGATGGTCGTGGCAGGGGGCAATGCACAGGAAGGTTCCTTATCTATGATGGGTGATCAAGACTAGGGAGTGCAGATGTATGTGTAATGTTGTATGAAAATTAAAAGGAAATTAAAAGAAGTGATAGAAGTGGGCTGCAAAATACATAATACTTTCAAGTACAGCAATGTCACTGAAAACATTAAGATTATATTAGAAACATAAGAAAAAAAATGTGTTTTTTTTTTTTTTTGGCTACTCTGCTCGGCTGGTGGAATTTTAGTTTGCCAGATGAGGAATTGAACTGGGATTCTCAGCAGTGCAAGCGTGGAGTTCTGACCAATGGACTGTCCGGGAATGCCTGAAAAATTCTTAGCTTTTTACATGTACATAAAAATTTACATTAGGAATAAAAAATGACATACTCATAGCTCCAACAGAAGAACTAGCTAGGTGGCCCCAGTGTAATGAACCCGCCTGCCAATGCAGGAGACACAGGAGACACGGGTCTGATCCCTGGGTAGGGAAGATCCCCTGGAGGAGGGCACGGAAACTCACTCTAGTATTCTTGCCTGGAGAATCCCATGGACAGAGGAGCCTGGCAGGCTACAGTCTATGGGGTCACAAAGAGTCACACAAGACTGAAGCGACCTAGCATACAACACTGCTGAATTGTCATGTTCACTCTTGGGAATGCAATGCTTCCTTATGGCAACTGAACTTTAGCTGACATCTACCACTGACTTTCCAAGTTCATTTCCTTCCAGATAAAACCAAACGGAATCTCAAAAATGATAAAATTTGTACTTAAATCTAATAAAACCTCACACATTAGACCCTCAGGACTTTGCTGTGTATAGTTGACTGGTTTATTCCCACTTTGGGGGCATAAAACATTTGCTAACAAATGTAATAATGTAAACAAACTGGAAGGGAAGAATGCTTAAGTGCTTCAGAAAATGGATATACAATGAATTTGGAAAACTGTTTAAAGAAGGACTGAGGTGCTACTTCCAGCACGGCAGGCCTCCAGGAGCCCATAATTAGCTGTTTTAATTAGCCGTGTTTGGAATTGTTTTATGTACTCCTGAATCTCATAAAAGATGAATTTTTAAAGGCTATAAACAATACTTTCAACTTTCTCTTAGACATACATCCCCTTGGACTATTGAGTGAATAAGACTTTTTAAAAAATTAGCATTAACTGAATGTCCTTGAGGAAGAGACTTCTAACTACAACCCACAGGCTAAAGGCACCCTCAGACCAAGTACTATCTGATCCACATTGCTAACATTTTGGAAAATTTTGCCAACATATAGTTTCTAGCTATACTCGCTTTCCCCATGGAAATAATCAACTGGAGATGAGCAACATTTGAACACTTTGGGTGGTGTGACCCTTTCGTGTGCCATTTTTCATCATGATATATCATTGTACTTAAACATTTTTGTGTTGGAAAAGTGGGATAGCTTAAACTAGTTGTTGGATCTAGGTGTCATCACATCTGGAGAAATTGAAAGAGAGATTACAAGGCCAAAAAGCTAAAGAAAACAATAAGAACATATGGTCAATTACATTATTAGTAAAGTTATCTGTTGCTCCTTCTGTGACAGAATGGTTTCTGGCTCATTTGATCAGTACTGGCCATAGTACATGCTTTTCAAAACAGAATGGGAGCAAAAATGATGTATATACCACCTGTGAACAGGCAAAATGGGTCTTACAGTTTTTTTTCTTCTCCCATGAGAATGACATATCCCAGGGACTTCCCTTGTTGGTTCAATGGTTAAGAATCCTCCTTGAATGTGGGGGACGTGGATTCGATCCCTGGTTGGGAAACTAAGGTCCCATATGCCTCAGAGCAAGTAAGCTCGAGGGCCACACCTGTAACTAGAGAGCCCACGTGCCACCACTACTGAAGCCTGCCTCACAACTAGACAATCGGTGCACCGCCAAGAAAGATCCTGCATGATGCGATGAAGACTTGCTACAGCTAAAAAAAAAAAAAGACAAATCTCAGACAGGGGCTGCTTGTTCCCAAATTAAGTAAGTCCCATGGGCTTCCCTGATAGCTCAGCTGGGAAAGAATTCACCTGCAATGCAGGAGACTCTGATTTGATTCTTGGGTGGGGAAGATCCGCTAGAGAAGGGATAGGCTACCCACTCCACTAATCTTGGGCTCCCCTGGTGGCTCAGCTAGTAAAGAATCTGTCTGCAATGTGGGAGACCTGGGTTCGATCCCTGGGTTGGGAGATTCCCTGGCGAAGGAAAAGGCTACCCACTGCAGTATTCTGGCCTGGAGAATTTCATGGACTGTATAGTCCATGGGGTCGCAAAGAGTGGGACATGACTGAGAGACTTTCAGTTTCATGGAATATAGCAGCAACCAACCCCCAGCGTAGAGCCTACAAAACTGGAAATCAATCTAAAACTATTATAAGCCATTGAGACTCTGGAGTCATGTGTTAACTGCAACAGAACTTAGTAAAAGCTTGACTGATACAGAGCAAATTTCAAATAAATAAAGAAAAAAATATTTCTATGTGTTTAATATGCCAAGTGTGTCTGTATCTAATGACTTTAACTCAAGAGGACATTAGGAAAAAAGCCACAGTAAGAACTGTAAGCAGAAAATGGAAAGTATGTCTGATAAACTCTCCATAAACTCAGAGTTCCGTCCAGTTCAGTCACTCAGTCATGTCTGACTCTTTGTAATACCATGAACCGCAGCACACCAGGCCTCCCTGTCCATCACCAACTCCTGGAGTCCACCCAAACCCATGTCCATTGTGTCGGTGATGCCATCCAACCATCTCATCCTCTGTCGTCCCCTTCTCCTCCTGCCCTCAATCTTTCCCAGCATCAGGGTCTCTTCCAATGAGTCAGCTCTTCGCATCAGGTGGCCAAAGTATTGGAGTTTCAGCTTCAACATCAGGTCCTCCAAAGAACACCTAGGACTGATCTCCTTTAGAATGGATGGTTGAATCTCCTTGCAGACTAAGGGACTCTCTAGAGTCTTCTCCAACACCATAGTTCAAAAGCATCAATTCTTTGGTGCTCAGCTTGCTTGATAGTCCAACTCTCACATCCATACATGACTCCTGGAAAAACCACAGCCTTGACTAGATGGACCTTTGTTGGCAAAGTAATGTCTCTGCTTTTGAATATGCCATCTAGGTTGGTTATAACTTTCCTTCCAAGGAGTAAGTGTCTTTTAATTTCATGGCTGCAATCACCATCTGCAGTGATTTTGGAGCCCAGAAAAATAAAGTCTGACACTGTTTCTACTGTTTCCCCATCTATTTGCCATGAAGTGATGGGACCAGATTCCATGATCTTAGTTTTCTGAATGTTGAGCTTTAGGCCAACTTTTCCACTCTCCTTTTTCACTTTCATCAAGAGGTCATTTAGTTCTTCTTCACTTTCTGCCATAAGGGTGGTGTCATCTGCATATCTGAGGTTATTGATATTTCTCCCAGCAATCTTGATTCCAGCCCAGCATTTCTCATGATGTACTCTGCATATAAGTTAAATAAGCAGGGTGACAATATACAGCCTTGACGTACTCCTTTTCCTATTTGGAACCATAAACTCGGAAAAGAACTGCATTTTATGTTTTAAAAACTGCATACAAAGTAAATGATGCTGTTAAGTGATTTAAATATGCTACTGGGGAAAAAGTTGTCCAAGTCTCAAAATCTGGCCCTGTCTATTCATCTGAACCACTTGGCTGGTCCCTGCAGACCTTTGAGAATACACAAAGATGATCTTTGTGATTTTTTTTTTTTTTTGGATGCAGTTATCAACTGATTCTTGTAATCTAACTGAAAACTTCACAGTAGTCATTTTAGAATCTCCTGGTTTTCAATCCTGGTATCACTTCAAAGTTCCTGAAGTTAATAGGGAAAAATGGGTTTTAAATAAGAGCCAGACCTCAAAGGATAAAGGGAGTTGAAGGATTTTAAAACTCCTCCCTGATAAGATCAGTCTGGGTTCTACTCCAGATGGGCACATCCCCTTGAGATGAACACTCACACACAAACACAGACAATAACAACAATAAACAATTCCAAACTGCTCAAGGATAAGATGCTCAAGGATTGAAAGCTCTGAAAATTTAACCAATGCACAGTTCCTGTGATTATCAACAAGCACAGCTGACTGCCTGGCACCTATCAATTGCTCCACACGTGGGAAAGTGGATGAGCCCCAGGGAATATTCTGCTATGCACCTAGGCACGCTGGCAGCTGTACTCTCTAAGAGGATCAATGTTAACGAAGGACAAATTGAGCTGAGATAGGAATTGTCCAGCTTATAAATAAATGAACATCAATGCCATATACAAGGCAAAAATTCCACTTTCCTTTTAAAGTCCAACTTAACAAAATGTAACTCCTGAAATGCTTCAATGCTGTCAGCCAGGCTCCTCTGTCCATGGGATTTCCCAGGCAAGAATACTGGAGTGGGGTGTCATTTCTTCCTCCCGGAGATCTTCCCAACCCAGAGATCCAACTTGCATCTCCTGCACTGGCAGGCAGATTTTTTTTTTCTACTGCTGAGCCATCTGGGAAGCCCCAAAGAGTGGAGATTCCCAGGAAAGACTCCACATCAAGGAATGAGAATCTCTGAGAGTGGGATCATGGGATACACATTTTCAACAAGTTCTCCAAAATGAGCTTCTTATGTTGCCACTAGAGTTCGTGAAATACAGACTTTTGAGACACTCTGCACCTCATGTGTCTTTGGTCTTAACATGGTTGTGCTTATTTTCAAAAGTACGTGTCTGAGTGTGGCAGAGAGACCCGTTCCCACTTCCCTGGGGACACACAGTGGTCCTCCTTTGCTCTCGCTCTGACTGTGTGACTGGGGACCAGTCAACAGAAAGTACACTTAAGTGACGTGCCATCTCCTGCAGTCAGAGGTCCATAAAAACCACCCATGGGGCTTTCCCCTCCTTTTTTATCTGTCAACTCTACAAAGACAGAGGTAGTGACCATGGATTTTAGATGCTGAAATGGAGAGACAAACAGATGGAGCCAGAGGCCTATGATCAAAAAGACCTAATGTGGACTTTGAGCAAGAAATATGATTTGGTTTGAGCTAATATATTTTCAGATTTCTTTGTTATAGTAGCTCATGTAATCTTAATTAAAACATTAGTACATACAAATGCATTTTTATGGCAAATCAATGAGCATTTAACTCTCTTGCTAGCACACAAATTAGTTCTTAGGTTTCACCTAATGTTACTGTATTTTTGTTTTTGACAAAACCCACCAAGTAGTAGTTATCCTTAATTTCTGCTTAAGCTGTCAAGAATCAAAGCCTTTACTATCCCCGATTTGTACTAAAGTAATAGTGCAATTTTTACTTAAAGCAGAAAATGTCAGAGCTCTGCTACCTTTAAGTTCTTATGGAAGAAACTTCCAGCTTACACATGTGATTTTTTTGTTGTTTTCATGAGCATAATGTTCTTTCTGACTTCTCTTTGTGAGTGGATGGAATTACAGCAAGGAAAACTATGTGGTCTTTTCAGTGGGAGAAAATGATTTCTCACTGACTATACCAGACCATTTACAGGATTTGAGAATGAAATGGGGGGCGGAGTGAGCCTGAATTCATGCTGCTGTGATGAAATATATGCAGAGCAGTCCTAGATCATCCTAGAATTTTCAGGAAACCTACTCATAGAATGAACAGGTAAATAACCCTAAATGCAGTTTCTTTAAATTGTCTTCTGTGACCTGTCTCCTTCCAGGACCACTCATGGTGTGTTCTGTGCTGACTTCAATCACAAATGGATGCTAGAACAGCGCAGCGGCTCTTGTGCAGACAGGTAGCTTCTCTTCCTTTACTTTTTACATTAAATTTCCTCTTCTCCTTGCATCAGTTATATTACCTCTCCACCTCCACACTGGTGTAGCCCTAACCATAATGCCCTTTGTATTAGCTCGAGCCCTTGGATGTAAAAAACAGAAACCCAGTAGACTCAGATTAAAATAATAAAGGGAACAGAATACATATCCCTATACTGGGGCTGTTTCATGGCGACAGAGGGTAAGAAAGCAGCTGCTAAGGGAGGAAGGCTGGAGGGCCGGCAGCCAGGCAGTCTTTAGCCTTCACTCTGTCCCCAGTCTCTGTTTTCAGTCTCTGAAGGGCTGCTTCTCTGTTCTATGTCCATCAGCTTTCTCAGCATGATAGGGAAGTTCTGCCTCAAATCTCCAAATTCAAACACTGCAGCCTGTCAGGTCAATTTTCTAACTTCTAGGAGAGAGTAGCTGATTGGCCCTTCTCCGGACTAAGCAGCTGAGACTGGCTGGAACACACTAGGTGCGGGTCTAGGCTGTGGAGGCGAAGGAGGGAATCCGCAGGAGGAGAGACAGTCACTGATGCTTGTACAGGCCAGGCACCTCAAAGGCATCTCTAGGCCTCTAAGTATCAGCGTGTTGGTAAGCAACACACAAGCAAGTCTGAAGTCTCCAACCACAGATAATCCGAACCTCATGGTTGCAAGCAGGAAACCCAAACACTCTCCAGAACCATGTTTTCTAAAATGGGGTACCAATATTCCAGACAAATGTACAAACGTACCTTGGGGTACAAGAAGAAAACGGAAATAAACCCTCTTCATAAATGTACTTAGCTATTTTAATTTTATACTTTCTCCACAGTTAACATATTAGGATTATAGTATATTTTGATCTATATAAATAAATCAGACATAAATTCATATATATTATTTTCATAAATTCTCACAACCACCCTATAAATTCTGTGATTATTCCCTGTTTACACATAAGAAACAGAGATTCAGTGGCTAGTTCTTGGATGCCTGGTTTGTCCTCCCTGCGCCTGCAGGTCTGCCTCAGTGTATATGCATGTGTGTGCATTGGGTGGTAGTGCTCAACGAATATTTTAATTATATCAGTGCTTCTCTGAAAAGGGTTTGGAGAACGCTGTCCCAGAATGCAGAAGATATGTAAATCGGAAAACTGAAGCCTGCAACTTCTGTAAGCATAAGAAAATTTTCCATCAGAAAGCAATAGACCTAGGTCTGAAGTCAAAATTACTGTGTGTGTCTTTGGACAAATTACCTGACTGCTCTGAGGCTCAGCTGGTTGGTGCAGAGTGATCCTCCCTTCCTTGATGCTATCGACAACAAGCTCAGCGTCCAGCTGAATAACAGTGCTTATCTTACTGTCACTACAGGGTTAACCCGTCACCAGCAATCCCACCTTTCTCCCTTCCAGTGGAGCCATAGCCCTTGAGGACAGGTGGATTCCTACTGCCTATAGTATGAGTGCATTGCACTTCATATGGGGAGCAGTTTGGGTGGGGTTCAAAAAATATTGATTTGATACACTCCTATCAAGTTTATCAGTAATGCTTTCTACTTTATTCTATTTAATATTAAAATTATTCGAGTAAATGGCCATATTTATTATTGTAAAAGTAGCATTATAAGACATAAATACCTTTCCTACATCAAAAGATACTTGATGAATGCATGAATAAATCAAAACATGAATAAAATAGTTCGATGGGTAGGTGGACAGATGGAAGGGTGGATGGATGGATGGAAGTAAGGAGGCGTGGCAGACTCAAGGAATAATTTTTTTTAATTTAAATTTATTTATTTTAATTGGAGGCTAATTACTTTACAATATTGTCTTGGTTTTGCCATACATCAACATGAATCCGCCACGGGTGTACACGTGTTCCCCATCCTGAACCCCCCTCAAGGAATATTTTTAATTCACAGTTTCTACATTTAAGTAATCTGGAGAAACTGGGGGTTTTTCATTTCCATTTCCAACTATAAAACGAACGCTCAGGAACAAGAGTATTTACTACAATAGATACTTCCTTGACAGATCAAAGTGTTTCATTGTTATCCATGTAAGCAGTGACTGAGGCTTTTGTGTCAACAGATTCAGAACATACTTGTCTAAATGCCGCTAGGAATCTGTTAATATTTTGGACTCCTATAAATGTCGACAGTCACATCAACATTAGCATATAGTCAAAAAACAGTTTTACAATTGAAAAATATGATTCAGTCAGTGTAGAGATGGATTCTCTTAACTCTTTGTCATGACATGGTAACATCCCTCCGCCTTCCACGCTTGGGGGCATTAACTGAGGAGTGATATTTTGTGGTGTAGATAGAGGCTTACTCCTCAGTAACCCACCAGTCATCTGCTGGATTTTGATTTCCCAATCTGTGACAGTATAAAGGCGTGCACGGCGCAACTTTCAGACACACTGTTTTAGGGAAGGGGAAATCGCTGGGTTCTCAGAAAAACCTTTTACACAGTGACCAGTGATGCAAATATCATGGGAGGCAGAAAGCACATTTTGCCCATGAACAGCCCATGTATTCTTTACCTCAAAGTTTTGTAAAAAGCTATTGTTGCTGTTTAGTCACTAAGTTGTGTCCAACTCTTTGTGACCAACTCTTTCTAGCCTCTTTCCCAGGCAAGAATACTAGAGTGGATTGCCATATCCTTCTCCAGAGGATCTTCCGGACCCCGTGCTAAAACCCACATCCCCTGCATTGGCAGGCGATTCTTTACCACTGAGCCACCTGGGATCCAGCAACTAAGTTTCCATAGATTAGGAACCTCAACAGTAGAGAAGTGTAGTTCAAGGAAAAATGAGTGCCCAAGACAAGACGTGCGAAGTTTACACATTAAGGTATTTAGGGAAATTCTTGTTTGGGGTCAAAATCACATTGAAAATGCTTGGTAATATCTCATTCCCTTGAAACAAAGTCTAGTAGCTGGACGAATCTTTCCAGAACATTCCTACTTGGAAACTTTTCTTTAAGTTCCCCCAGCTAAACTATCTGAGTTAGCTTTTGGGTTTTGGTCCTCGGTAAAGGGGGCGGAAAAAAAAAAAAAGATGTTGCTACAGAGTGTGTAAATCCCATGCCATCTGGTTATGCTGCTCACAGTTCTCACCTCTGTCACACCAGGATTTACAAAGCAATTTTTAGGATGAAGTTGCTTCAACCTCCACTACTTGTTGTTTGGCATCTCACACTCTCCTTTTCACATCTCAGAGGCTGTGTTGTTGTAAGTGGATGGCAGTGTCCAGGGCTGTTATTGCAAGAAGAATATTCACAGAGCACAGACATGGGAAACTGAATCAGACACCTAAGTCATTTGCTTATGAAACACTGTGAAACACTCAGGTCTATTACTTACTCAGAATAAATCTCATTAGCCATCCTTGGACAAAAATCAAGTCTTTGTTCACATGTGTGTATGCAATAACTTGATTAACCTATGAATTCCTGTCTAATTAGTACTTATCATGAAGGACTCATAATCTAGTGTTGTATCTTTATTTATACTAGGATATTTTTTTGTATGCATTTGAATTTCTAATGATCTTGTAGCGAAATCAGTAACTGACTGGTAATTATACTAATTCCCAGCTTTTCACACTACTGGTAACTAGAATAATAATTAAGCCACAGATAATCCCTGGCTGGTACCTTTTTTTTGGCTTGCTAATTCCTGATCTTCCAACTAATTTTCTAGAGTATACAAATCCTTTTTGCCTTAAAGAAGTACTGGATTATTCTGCAGAGATGATGATGAATAGGAAGTGGCAGAAAGGTCACAGAATGCGTGAGAGATAAGACTCTTGTCAAATGACAGTAGCCTGCATTGCTTAGGAATTATGCGGATCCCCCAAGAAACATTTCTAATTGTCACCCATCATGAAACAATTTTTCTTTCTTATGGCATCAAATAAATGGGGACTGCTCTTCAGCAAAGCAGCCCCAGGTTGCTGCTACTTTCCTATAAATTATCTGCATACATGAATTAATTAAGGGAGTAGGAGGAACATATGCAGTGTCCATACTCTGGGACTCCTGTTGAGGCTCTCTCCTTGCATATCTATCTCCCTTGTCACTTATCCGGTTCCTCTCCATACTTTTAATCAAAAGAATCTCCTAGAAGTTGATTTATTTCCACCAAGAGCCAGCATACTGCTTAGCAACTAAGTAGCACTCAGTAAATAGAGGGTACTATTATTTGTTGTTGTTATTATTACTGTCATTACTTCTATTATTATTTTGCCCCTGTGTCTACTCTGTCAGGCTATTAGAGCATATGACAGATGAATAAAATATGAGGGTATCTTCAGTAATCAGAAAGTAACAATGACATTAAACATTTCTGACCAATGAGAAGAGACCAAGTAGAATGGAAGAAACATGGTAAAGTGAATAAAAATAACACAGTGGTGAAGACAGAAAAGGGAAACTCATGTCCTGGAGGGACGATGGGACTTTGTGGGAAGAAGACAAAATGGGACACAGCAGGGCGGCCAGTGCCCCACATCACGCCTGCTGATAAACCCTGAGGTCATGGCTTTGGCTGCTCTATGCTGCCTCATATCCTCCCCTGAATTAGAAGTCTCCCAGTCCACAAGAAAATGAAGCAGAGCAGATAGAGTTGCTGTGGTCAGAGTTCGCCATGATCTGGCCGTGTCTGCACCTGTCTTCTTGGTGCCCAGGGCATATCAACTGTTAAATGCGTCTACGTCTAGAAACAGGATTTCCAGTACATTCTCAAAAAGCATTTATCATTGGCCAAATCTAAGAAGATTCCTCTGTTCATTTCATGAATGTGTTCATTTGTTAACTATTATTTACTGACTGCTTGTTATAAACCAGCCTTGTGCTGGGCTGCTGCTGCTACGTCGCTTTAGTCGTGTCCGACTCTGTGCGACCCATAGACGGCAGCTCACCAGGCTTCCCGTCCCTGGGATTCTCCAGGCAAGAACACTGGAGTGGGTTGCCATTTCCTTCTCCAATGCATGAAAGTGAAAAGTGAAAGTGATGTCGCTCAGTCGTGTTGGACTCCAGCGACCCCATGGACTACAGCCTACCAGCCTCCTCCGTCCATGGGATTTTCCAGGCAAGAGTACTGGAGTGGGGTGCCATTGCCTTGCTGGGCACTTGGGTGCAAGGCAAACTTGAACATAGGCTCTGTCTTCAAGATGCTCCCAAACCAAGGGGTCAGAGCAGTGGGTATAAATTGTGTGTTGGCAGGCACAGCATTAGGCAGACCTAGATCAATGACAATCCTGTTTTCAGTGTCTAAATCTGTCGCTCTGGTCCCTATCATTTTCCTGCACAACCTGGCATGAAGGAAAGTATGCTTTTGTTCAGTTGTTTGTCCTCCCGTGCATGCACCGAGTTCTTAAGAGCTAATGCTCCATATCCAGGCAGATTTCTTTCCTTCTTTGCCAACAATTCTACAGACCTCCATGGTCAGCCCAGACTGTGAGCTTTAAAAATGAAAGGAGAACTATATGAAGTCACCAAAGGCAGAGAAAAATCAGGATGTCATTACATGAGGAGAGCTGTGATTGGCGGGCAGTTCTCCAATTTCATGACAACAGAAATGATTCATCTTTTGTAATATGTTTTATCCAACAGCTTATTAAGACACCCTCATGGTGTGCAACTCAAAGAGCCCCTCCTCTGTCATCAGCGAGCGCATCATAAAAGCGCTTAAAGAAGATCATTTAGGCAGGCTCATAAATCGGGTCAGCATTTCCCAAATACATCATAAACAAGACTGCCCAGCTACTATTTTATGTTGATTTAAACAGTAAATTTTAGTTATTTTGATACTTGCTTACTAGCTGTAATTCCAACACTGTTTTAGTGGTTAGTGTGTATCTAACACATCCCTCTCCCTTGTTTTCCTTTTTTTTTTTCTCATAATGAAACCCTTTTCCTTTGAAAATGATGTCTTTCTTATTCAAGTGCTTGTCATTAGATGGAGCTGATTTCAGCCCTTTGCTGGAGGGAAAAATCTCACAAGCAAGGCCAGTCCAATTAACATCAGGAGCTACTGAGCAACAGGCTGTCTGGCCCAAGAGGATCTTTAGCATCAAGGATCATGAGAGCCCAGAGTTGCCAGGGGCCACCTGTGCTACACAGGGAGTCTATAGAACAACGGAATCAACATAGAGGGAAGCAGAATCAAAAAATACCAAGAAACATAAACTGCTTATGAAATTGGCTAAATTAGTGGGTTCAGTAGTTTGGGTTCTCAGGGAGCAAAGACCAGAGTCTGGGATAAAAGATTTTGATTAATGATCAAAACCCGTGAAAACAAGGAGGCAGAACCAGGATCTGAGATCAGAAAGAAGTCAAATTGGGGTCATCCAAAAAAGCCCTGGTCATCCTGGCAGGTAGCTCTGGATAGAGCACTGGCCACCAGAACTGCCCAGTGTTAACAGTCAGAAATGGCTGACCCCAAGACATCCTCTCCTTGCTCAGACACCAGATGCGGGCAGCACCTGGAAAGGTGAGACCACAGGCAAGTGGCTCCTGCAGCCAAGGAGACTGGGAAGGAGCTGAGAGCAGGAGGCCACTAGCGGACCCCACTACCCACAGGGAGGCAGCGAGTTGTTCTGGGCAGCACATCTCCATGTTAACCACACAGCTCTATAGACAGCACGTGATCAACACAGTTTTATGAGCCAGTAAACTCCCTATTTTCTTCAAGTCATTTTGAGATCAGTTACTTTTCTTGCTAATCAAAAGAATCTATGCTTCCTTTCAAAGTCAAAGATCTGATGGAACTTCATGATGTCAGCAAAATATATACTGCTGAAGTAGACTGGGGAGCCCAATTTAAACTCGTACCCACCAACACGAGGGCAGGCAAGGCAGATAAGCCCCAAATTTGCAGTGTGCAGCTGGCTCAGACATTTCAAATGATCAGATACAGAAGACAGGAAATGTCTGTTTTATTGGGCTGAAGGTTTTGTGATTTAAACTGTCAACTCACCAAAGGGCCACAAGGACTTTGCTTCAGATGTCATGAAACAAATGAAGTCTAGCATATTTTCATTTGAATAAGCTTTACTCTCTTGGGAAGAAGACTTTTCAGTTTCCCCTCTGGTCAGGAGCATAAGAGGAAAATCCAACCAGCACTCCAGGCTCTTAACGAGGAACAGGGCTTATTAAATTACTTTCATACATGCAGAAGTTCATTTTACTCTTGCAGCTTTTTCATTAAGGTCCTGAATTTCCAGCAATAATTCAATTTATACCAATGTAGCATAAAATTTGCAATTTCAACACCTCAATAAAAATGATATGATATATAAACATATTTCATTTTCAATACATATTACATATATATCAAGAGGTCCAACAGCATATATCAGTAATCATGTACAAGTGTGTGTGTATGAGGCAGAGGGGAGAGACAGAAAGAGAGAGGGAAAGAGAGGAAAGAACCCCACGGACACCAATGTATGTCATGGTCTAAAAGTGAATAACAAATGGTAATAGTGTAAGGATGAAGCATTGTTCAGCACCATTAGGGAACTGGAATGAACTTGATCTTGCCTGCCTTTAGATCTTTTTTGTTGGAATGAGTAAATCATGTGTGTAAACTTCTCGAGATAGACAATGTTTTGTTGAGTTTCTTATATTCCAACTCAGCCGACAGAATACAATGCTTGGATTATCAAGTTTCTCAAAGTAATTTATGGAAGCAATAAGAGCACATATGCTGTGGGTCTTGCCCTGAAACTTATTTAATAAATATAAGAAGCAAAAACATAGCACTTGTTACCTCCAGAGTGTGGCGGGGGGCCGCAGAGCAGGACGACTCCCTGGCCTTCACGCACTGACACTGTGCTTCTCATTTTGGTTTTAAAATTTTCAAGATCTGATTTGAAAACAAAACAAAACAGGATTTCAGAAAGGACCATACATTTAAAATGTTTGCACAAGAGACATTCCTTTCTTTTTACAGGAAAATTAAAAAAAAAGAAAAAATCCCTCTCAGGAACCTTAGGAGAACTTTCAGCATTTGCTCTGAGAAGGAAACTTTGGATTTTGATTTCTTTATTAGTGTTTCTAGAAATTCAGTAATAAAAATAAAAACTATACTCACTAACCCTGTGAATTAAATTCACATATTTCTTTTTATTTATAGTGAAAAAAATACAAACTGTTTTTATCATTGCCCACATAATTATTTTTAAGTATTTAATAAAGCAATTAAGGCAAATACTCTTTTGATCACCAGTGATCTTTTTTAAAAACCATTTGATTTCTTCTCATAACAATCCAGGATAGCAAATTCTAATTCATATTCTCCAGCTTATAGCATGAAGAAAATTTATGGGCTTCATTTTGAACAAAGCTTAAGATTATGAGGAAAGAGAAGAAAAACCTGTTTCTCTAAATTCTGATTTAAAAAAAAAAAATACTGTGCATTCCACAGTTAATACACCACGAGGTGTCACTTTCTGTATCAGAACAATTGCACTGTCAATTTGTGAAAGAATATACTTACTTCACAGCTTTTAAGGGTTGATATAAATTGCCTATGTGCTGACTATGAAAAGTAAGGCAGAGCATGAATTTTAAGATACAACTTCAAAAATTTCAACTTTGCCTTGAAAAATGCAAAAACCGAAACAACCATCTTCAAACTGATAAAACTGCAAACTGTAGACACATATGAATATGCTAAGCACTGTAAGTCAACACATCAAAGGGAAATAAGAACCCTACGTTGTTTCATTTTATTGTTACTAAAAATAGTATTAAATTGTTAGATTATAAACATGGAATTAAACAATCAGCAAAACTCATCATATGTGTGACTATGAAAGGAGAAAACACAGTGTTCGTGGTATTATTCAGAGTTTACCCTACAAAATTATATAACAGTATTATAGCATCTTAAATCTAAAACCAAAAGCTGCTGCTGCTGCTAAGTCGCTTCAGTCATGTCCGACTCTCTGCGACCCCATAGACGGCGGCCCACCAGGCTCCCCCGTCCCTGGGATTCTCCAGGCAAGAACACTGGAGTGGGTTGCCATTTCCTTCTCCAATGCATGAAAGGGAAAAGTGAAAGTGAAGTCGCTCAGTCGTGTCCGACTCTTCGCGACCCCATGGTCTGCAGCCTACCAGGCTCCTCTGTCCATGGGATTTTCCAGGCAAGAGTACTGGAGTGGGGTGCCATTGCCATAACCAAAAGCAGCACTATCAAAACAGTAAGGCTCTTGAAATGTAACTGAGTTGAAACTGCAATACTGGAATGTTTTCCAAAGACTAGAGAGAAGAGTACATCATATCAGTATGTTAGCCCATACATGAAAAAAGTTTCAAAACATTATTTTCTGACAACCAAGTGTGTATCATAATTTTTACTGATTTCTTGTCCAATTCCTTGTTCTCTTCTATTATATACAACTTCACACCAGAAAACATACTCATCACGGATTTTCCCTAGAATACACCAAAAAAGATAAAAGTCCTACAGAAACTAATGTCTCTTCTCTTCCAAAGGTGAAAATCTCTTTTGCCTAAACACTAACTATGTCTGTCACAGGTCTGTCCCTTGCTCTGCAGTGACACTGTCTCTACAGTATATAAGGGCGTGTGCGTGTCTGACTCTCTGAGAGCTTGTGGACTGTAGCTGGCCAGGCTCCTTCGTCCATGGGGTTCTCCAGGCAAGAATACTGGAGTTGGTTGCCATGCCGTCCTGCAGGGAATCTTCCCAACCCAGGGATGGAACCTGTGTCTCTTTCATCTCCTGCATTGGCAGGCAGATTCTTTACCACTGCACCCCCTGGGAAGCCCCACAGTATATAAGGGCAAGGTACATTATTTGTGGAAACCTGATGTGGCCAGTTCCTGGAGAATATGCACCAGGAAGAGCAAAGAAAAAATAACTGTAATGCTGTAAGTGTTTTCCCAGCTTTTTTCTTTATTTTTTTTTTTTGAACCTTAGGGAATATAGAGATAAAAGCAGTATAAACATCCAAAGTTTCGGATTACTGATATATCCTGACAGATTACATATACAACCCCAAACTCAAGTCAAAGCTGCATATGGTTCAATCTTGACAAGAACTGTATTAGAACAAGGCCTGTCTAGGAGTCAAAATAAATAAGAAGTCATGCCAGAAATTATTTGGTAGAAACTTCTCAGAATTTTCTTCCTATCTCCTAATTCTTGCAAACTCTGACGTTATTCTGAAGCCTCCAAAGCCAGATTTCAAGAAACCAACATGATAAGGAGCATCTAAAAAGAACTACAACTAGGACCAAAGCTGAACGTGAATTTCAGAAAGAGGATGGTTTAGTGGTTGCCAGTGTTTAGGGTTTCCATCTATGGGGTCGCAACAGAGTTGGACACGACTGAAGCAACTTAGCAGCAGCAGCAGTGTTTAGGGAAGCTGGGGGCAGGACTATGGGAGTGGTCATAAAAGGGCATTGTAAGGGATCTTGACCATGAGGTGGATATACAAACTACATGCGATACAACTGTATAAAACTAAATACACAGACACACACAAAATAAGTATATATACAACCGGGGAAATCTGAATTAAAAATCAAAGACAGACTTCCTTGGCAGTCCAGTGGTCGACGCCACGCTTCCAGTGCAAGGGGTGCATGTTTGATCCCTGGTCAAGGAACGAAGACACCACAACAAAGATAAAAGCCACCTGTCCACAGTTTTTACTTTCTTTCGCCTTCTTCCACACCACCTCCTACAGGATCCAAGTGGCTCACCTTGACTGCCCTTCTGGCCACGCGCTGTGCAGCTCTAAGGCATCCCAAGTTCCAATCACACCCTAGAGACAGTAACTCCCAAACTGACATTAAAGGCAGGAACATAGAGCCAGGAGAGAGACACTCGGTATTCTAATTGCTTTCTCTGTGAATATGCACGTGGACCATTCTTGGTGTATAAAACAGTTCACCCTGACACGTTAACTTTCTGTATTGGGTCAGGTTTTCTAAGGGATGCTCGCACACTTCACTTTCAAGTTGATCTCACCACACGAGAGAAGAAGAAGACAAGGCCACAGAGACAAGACAGAGGCAGTGCCCACAGAGAAAAGTGAGGGGTGACTCTGATTTCCTCCGACATGCATGTGCTCAGTTTGGAGTCTGAGTCTACTGGCTACATATCACTGATGCTGGCTTCTCTATGTGGATTCATCCAGGTAGGCTATCAAGCAGGGTATGTGAAATGTCACATAGTATAATGGCATGGCTTAGAGTACACAATTCTACCTCTGTAGGACTTGAAATCAGCCAAAGAATGACTACCGTTTCCCAACAAGAAGCACTTGTTTCTTGAGCAACAAGATGTGTTCAGCTAAGTGAAATGAGAAACATCAAGTACAATATGGCAGAGACAGAAAATAAAATAAAATATGCACTGATAAGGTCTACTACAGTGGGATGGATGTTACAGAATGGCCTATACATTTCTGACCAAAGAATTCGGTATAGATCGTTTTAAGGGAAATGGTGGAAAAGGTCATATGTTGAACTGGATATACATATGTGCAGTTGAATATGTCATAATACAAAACATATGACAATAAGAGATGTCAAGGTAAAAAACAAAATCCCCCTAAGAGGATTAAAATGGAACATACAAGTAGCAATAAATCTGAAACTGTGGCCCGCTGACTAAATGGTCCTAAAGTTTAAAAATTTAGAGCTCAGTCTCAAAACACCTTGTGATCACTTGCAATTATAACACAAGAAGCTGATAAAATCAGCATCACTGAAAACTGCATGTGAGCTTTACTACTTATATAACACAACCCTACTGTAATCTTTGAGGCGACGTGTTGCTTTTTCAATTAAAATGCAAAATACTGTCCAGTAGTGATAGTTAAATTGCAAATGGAATACAGATATTAGCAATGTAATAGCTTTCTACACATAATTCCTGAAATTTCTTTAAAGTTTAATATTGAAATGCTTAATGGTTTATAATTACCAAATTAAATCATTACCCGAACAGTGTCAACAAGATTGCTTTTGAAGGAATAGAAAGCTTCCAGTAAGAGAAGTCATGCATGTGAGTAAAAAAGCTGGGGAAAAAAAACACAATGAACACATCCAAAAAGACAATAAAGATCAAGACTGCAGTTCAGTGAAGATTTTGGTCTGAATCTCTCTGATACAGGATGTTACAAATAAAGAAGAATCCCATGCAATGATCCAGCTTCCATGATCAGAGGTATAATTGCAATTAGCTGAAAAATCTCAGTAAAGGATGCTCTACTACAAAAAGAAAAAGAAAACTAGGGTTCAGGGGATGATCACGACTTCTCCTTTTTCCTGACAAAAGCTGAAGCTTCTGGAAGGCAGCCCAAATGTGCATATAACACAGAACCCATTGACTCTTAATCATCATCAGTATCAGCAGGACATAAACTTAACCATTATTTTCTGCTCTGTATTCCAACCTCCAAATTTAAAGCGTCTCCTCCTCTTTTGTTCCCTTTCCTACTTAACAGGTTAGTCAAATTCTCAAAATGTTTAATCAACACTGAAGTTTCTAAGGGAAAATTCTATCATGGCAGGCAATATGTATGTCCTGGGAAAATAAGTGTTTCCTTCTGTAAAAACAACGGCTTACTCAACAAAGTCAACAGTATCTTAGTTTTTCTTCCCCAAAAGTAGAGCCAAGAAAGACTTGAGTGACTGAGTGTATATGGATGATTATCTCAGGAGGTAAGAGAAACAGTCTGAGGTGAGTAAAAAAGGGATGGAGGAAAAATCATTACATGGTACATTACTTACTAGAATCAATGAGGGCTTGATTCTGCATGAACCTCTGATAAGTATACAGAATGCCTCCTAGAACTGTCAGTTTGAAAGATGTGCAGGGAAGGGGGGTACTTCCCTGGATGTTCAATGATTAGGACTTCCCCTTCCAATGCATGGGATATGGGTTTAATTCTCAGGTGGGGAGCTAAGAATCCATAACCTCTTGGTCCCCCCAAAAATTAAAAAAAAAAAATAAAACAGAAGTAATATTGTTGAGTTGAGTTCAGTTCAGTTGCTCAGTCATGTCCGCCTCTTTGTGACCCCGTGAACTACAGCACGCCAGGCCTCCCGGTCCATCACCAACTCCTGGAGTCCACTCAAACCCGTGTCCATTGAGTCGGTGATGCCATCCAGCCATCTCATCCTCTGTCGTCCCCTTCTCCTCCTGCCCTCAATCTTTCCCAGCATCAGGGTCTTTTCCAATGAGTCAGCTCTTCGCATTAGGTGGCCAAAGTATTGGAGTTTCAGCTTCAACATCAGTTCTTGCAATGAACACCCAGGACTGATCTCCTTTAGGATGGACTGGTTGGATCTCCTTGCAGTCCAAGGGACTCTCAAGAGTCTTCTCCAACACCATAGTTCAAAAGCATCAATTATTCAGTCCTTAGCTTTCTTTATAGTCCAACTCTCACATCCATACGTGACCACTGAAAAAACCATAGCCTTGACAAGACAGACCTTTGTTGGCAAAGGAATGTCTCTGCGTTACAATATGCTGTCTAGGTTGGTCATAACTTTCCTTCCAAGGAGTAAGCGTCTTTTAATTTCATGGCTGCAATCACCATCTGCAGTGATTTTGGAGCCCCCCAAAATAAAATCAGCCACTGTTTCCACCGTTTCTCCATCTATTTGCCATGAAGTGATGGGACCAGAGGCCATGATCTTCATTATCTGAATGTTGAGCTTTAAGTCAACTTTTTCACTCTTCTCTTTCAATTTCAAGAGGCTCTTTAGTTCTTCCTCACTTTCTGCCCATAAGGGTGGTATCATCTGCATATCTGAGATTATTGATAGTTCTCCTGGCAATCTTGATGCCAGCTTTTGCTTCCTCCAGGCCAGCATTTCTCATGATGTACTCTGCATATAAGTTAAATAAGCAGGGTGACAAGATATAGCCTTGACGTACTTTTCCTATTTGGAACAAGTCTGTTGTTCCCTATCCAGTTCTGACTGTTGCTTCCTGACCTGCATACAGGTTTCTCAAGAGGTAGGTCAGGTGCTCTGGTATTCCCATTTCTTTCAGAATTTTCCACAGTTTGTTGTGATCAACACAGTCAAAGGCTTTGGCATAGTCACTAAAGCAGAAATAGATGTTTTTCTGGAACTCTCTTGCTTTTTCGATGATCCAGTGGATGTTAGCAATTTGATCTCTGCTTTGTCTGACTTTTCTAAATCCAGCTTGAACATCAGGAAGTTCATGGTTCACATATTACTGAAGCATGGGTTGGAGAATTTTGAGCATTACTTTACTAGCGTGTTCAGTTCAGTTCAGTTGCTCAGTTGTGTCCGACTCTTTGCAACCCCATGAATCCCAGCACGCCAGGCTTCCCTGTCCATCACCAATACCCAGAGATCACTCAAACTTACATCCACAGAGTTGGTCATGCCATCCAGCCATCTCATCCTCTGTCATCCCCTTCTCCTCCTGCCCCCAATCCCTCCCAGCACTGCAGCCTTTTCCAGTGAGTCAACTCTTTGCATGAGGTGGCCAAAGTACTGGAGTTGCAGCTTTAGCATCATTCCTTCCAAAGAAATCCCAGGGCTGATCTCCTTTAGGATGGGCTGGTTGGATCTCCTTGCAGTCCAAGGGACTCTCAAGAGTCTTCTCCAACACCACAGTTCAAAAGCATCAATTCTTCAGCGATCAGCCTTCTTCACAGTCCAACTCTCACATCCATACATGACCACAAGAAAAACCATAGCCTTGACTAGACGGACCTTTGTTGGCAAAGGAATGTCTCTGCTTTTCAATATGCTATTTAGTGTGTTAGATGAGTGCAATTGTGTGGTAGTTTGAGCATTATTTGGCATTGCCTTTCCTTGGGATTGGAATGAAAACTGACCTTTTCCAGTCCTGTGGCCACTGCTGAGTTTTCCAAATTTGCTGGCATATTGAGTGCAGCACTTTCACAGCATCATCTTTCAGGATTTGGAATAGCTCAACTGGAATTCTATCACCTCCACTAGCTTTGTTGGTAGTGATGCTTTCTAAGGCCCACTTGACTTCCCATTCCAGGATGTCTGGCCCTAGGTCAGTGATCACACCATCGTGATTATCTGGGTTGTGAAGATCTTTTTTGTACAGTTCTTCTGTGTATTCTTGCCACCTCTTCTTAATATCTTCTGCTTCTGTTAGGTCCATACCATTTCTGGCCTTTATCGAACCCAACTTTGCATGAAATGTTCCTTTGGTATCTCTGATTTTCTTGAAGAGATCCCTAGTCTTTTCCATTCTGTTGTTTTCCTCTATTTCTTTGCATTGATCGCTGAAGAAGGCTTTCTTATCTCTTCTTGCTATTCTTTGGAACTCTGCATTCAGATGTTTATATCTTTCCTTTTCTCCTTTGCTTTTTGCTTCTCTTCTTTTCACAGCTATTTGTAAGGCCTCCCCCAGACAGCCATTTTGCTTTTTTGCATTTCTTTTCCATGGGAATGGTCTTGATCCCTGTCTCCTGTACAATGTCACGAACCTCATTCCATAGTTCATCAGGCACTCTATCTATCAGATCTAGGCCCTTAAATCTATTTCTCACTTCCACTGTATAATCATAAGGGATTTGATTTAGGTCATACCTGAATGGTCTAGTGGTTTTCCCTACTTTCTTCAATTTCAGTCTGAATTTGGCAATAAGGATTTCATGGTCTGAGCCACAGTCAGCTCCTGGTCTTGTTTTTGCTGAATGTATAGAGCTTCTCCATCTTTGGCTGCAAAGAATATAATCAATCTGATTTCGATTTTTTTTTTAAATTTTATTTTATTTTTAAACTTTACATAATTGTATTAGTTTTGCCAAATATCAAAATGAATCCGCCACAGGTATACATGTGTTCCCCATCCTGAACAGTGTTGACCATCTGGTGATGTCCATGTATAGAGTCTTCTCTTGTGTTGTTGGAAGAGGGTGTTTGTTATGACCAGTGCATTTTCTTGGCAAAACTCTACTAGTCTTTGCCCTGCTTCATTCCGTATTCCAAGGCCAAATTTGCCTGTTACTCCAGGTGTTTCTTGACTTCCTACTTTTGCATTCCAGTCCACTATAATGAAAAGGACATCTTTTTTGGGTGTTAGTTCTAAAAGGTCTTGTAGGTCTTCATAGAACCATTCAACTTCAGCTTCTTCAGCGTTACTGGTTGGGGCATAGACTTGGAGTACTGTGATATTGAATGGTTTGCCTTGGAAATGAACAGAGATCATGCTGTCGTTTTTGAGATTGCATCCAAGTACTGCATTTCGGACTCTTTTGTTGACCATGATGGCCACTCCATTTCTTCTGAGGGATTCCTGCCCACAGTAGTCAATATAATGGTCATCTGAGTTAAAGTCACCCATTCCAGTCCATTTCAGTTCGCTGACTCCTAGAAGGTCGACATTCACTCTCGCCATCTCTTGTTTGACCACTTCAATTTTGCCTTGATTCATGGACCTGACATTCCAGGTTCCCATGTAGTATTGCTCTCTACAGCATCGGACCTTGCTTCTATCACCAGTGACATCCACAGCTGGGTATTCTTTTTGCTTTGGCTCCATCCTTTCATTCTTTCTGGAGTTATTTCTCCACTGATCTCCAGTAGCATATTAACTCAAGGCAAGAATACTGAAGTGGTTTGCCCTTCCCTTCTCCAGTGGACCACATTCTGTCAGATCTCTCCACCATGACCTGCCCGTCTTGGGTTGCCCCACGGGCATGGCTTAGTTTCATTGATTTAGACAAGGCCGTGGTCCTAGTGTGATTAGATTGACTAGTTTTCTGTGAGTATGGTTTCAGTGTGTTTGCACTCTGATGCCCTCTTGCAACACCTACCATCTTACTTGGGTTTCTCTTACCTTGGGCGTGGGGTATCTCTTCACGGCTGCTCCAGCAAAGCGCAGCCATTGCTCCTTACCTTGGACAAGGGGTATCTCCCCACCACCACCCTTCCTGACCTTCAATGTGGGATAGCTCCTCTAGGCCCTCCTGTGCCCGCGCAGCCACATCTCCTTGGACGTGGGGTATATTTTCTATACTTTTCTGTTTTTCCATTTTGTTCTCCTAATCTAGGGGCTCCAATAAGATTAGAACATTGTCATTTTCATCTTGATAGCTCTAGACTATTGCATATTTGCTGGCATTGTATGGGTCATCACTAGTTGTTTGAAATGAGTTAAATTATCTTTGCATCCATCATGTCATTTTCCTTGGAATCTCCATGCTGCTTCTCCCCACCAAAGTTAAATCCTGTGTGCCTGGGTTGCAGATTTTTAAACTTTCTACCAGTGAAATTTAGGAAAAGAACACAAGACTGAGCACACCAGGAATCCTGTCTCAGCTCTAAGATAATCCAGGTCTGTAAGCCTGGAGGAGTTATCACTTGATTGGTCTGTTGTTTTTGTTGTTCAATAGCTCAGTTATGTCCAGTACTTTGCAACCCCAATGGACTGAACCATAGCAGGCTTCCCTGTCCTTCACCATCTCCCAGAGCTTGCTAAACTAATGTCCATTGAGTCGATTATGCATCCAACCATCTCATCCTCTGTCGTCCTCTTCTCCTGATTTCAATCTTTCCCAGCATCAGCGTCTTTTCCAAAGAGTTGGCTCTTCGCATCAGGTGGCCAAAGTATTGGGCTTCAGCATCAGCATCAGTCCTTCCAATGAATATTCAGGGTTCATTTTCTTTAGGATTGATTGGTTTGATCTCCTTGCACTCCAAGGGACTCTCAAGAGTCTTTTCCAACACCACCATTTGAAAACATCCATTCTTCAGGGCTGAGCCTTCTTTATGGTCCAAATCTGACATCCATACGTGACTGCTGGAAAAATCACAGCTTTGACTAGACAGACGTTTGTTGACAAAGTAAAGTCTCTGCTTTTTAGTATGCTGCCTAGGTTGCTCATAGCTTTTCTTCCAAGGAGCTACTGTCTTAATTTCATAGCTGCAGTCACCATCTGCAGTGATTTCAGAGGCCAAGAAAATAAAATCTGTCACTGTTTCTACTGTTTCTTGCCATTAAGTAATGGGATCAGATGGCATGATCTTCATTTTTTGAATGCTGAGTTTTAAGGCAGCTTTGCCACTCTCTTCTTTCACTTTCATCAAGAGGCTCTTTAGTTCTTCTCTGCTTTCTGTCATAAGGGTGGTGTCATCTGCATATCTGAGGTTATTGATATTTCTCCTGGCAATCTTGATTTCAGCTTGTGCTTCATATAAGTTAAATAAGCAGAGTGACAGACAATATACAGCCTTTACATACTCCTTTCTCAATCTGGAACCAGTCCGTTGTTCCATCTCCAGTTCTAACTGTTGCTTTTTGACATGCATATAGGTTTCGCAGGAGGCAGGTAAGGTGGTATGGTTTTCCCATTTCTTTAAGAATTTTCCACAGTTTGTTGTGATCCACACAGTCAAAGGCTTTAGCATAGTCAGTGAAGCACAGGCAAGTTTTTTTTTCTGGAATTCTCTTGCTTTTTCTATGATCCAACGGATGTTAACAATTTGATCTCTGGTTCCTCTGCCTTTTCTAAATCCAGCTTGAACAACTGGGAATTCTCAGTTCCTGTACTATTGAAGCCTGGCTTGGAGAATTTTGAGCATTACTTTGCTAGTGTGTTAGATGAGTGCAATTCTGTGGTAGTTTGAACATTCTTTGGCATTGCTTATCTTTGGGATTAGTCTGTACCTCCCAGTTTTTCATTTGTAAACTGTGGACAACACCTGCCCTCTGAACCTCACAGGCTTTTTGAGAGGGAATCTCCAGCATCACAGGCCTGCAAGCCCTTTGACAAATAAAAAGAATTCTAGCAGTGCAAGACTCCCTTATTCCTTTTGAATCTCTTTTCTCCCTAGTAGTCCAGCACTTATATATTTTAAATTACTCAATAACAATCTAAGATGTTCATAATTATTTTAATGTTCACAATCAGAAAGCTTGATGAGGTACCCAAGACAATAGCTCTCATTCTTCTAGATCCTGAAAGCAGGTGCCAGGGCAGAAATCACAGGAGGGCTTATTCCTGCAGCATCCTGCCCATCACAGTGTATGGAAATTGCTGGTGCAGTCATATTGCTCTTTTGGTCTTTTTTTTTGCATTTTATTTTTTTTTAATTGGAGGACAAGTGCTCTACAATATTGTTTTGGCCTCTGCCACACATCAACATGAATTAGCCACAGGTATACATATGTCCTCTCCCTCTCTGTTTTTACAACTATCTGTATTTCAGTCTTTTTCATCATCTCATATATGATTTCAAACATGCAAAGATCATGCGTACAAAAGCAAAATACATCTTCCAATAACTCTCATGCTCCACTTTTGTTAAATAAGTCCCCTCTCCCACTGACCACCTCTTTGTTTCCTTCCACTTTTTAACTTGGGTTAAACTCAAGTCTGTATCCTCAAGAGTCAGATAAACCCAGCCACAAATCCCTTTCCTGAAACTGCCTGACCTATGGTACATTCCTTCACTTGTTGATCCACAGTTTCATCGTCTGTAAATTGAGGAAAATAAGAGAAATTATCTCTGCTATTGTCATGAGGAAGAAATAAGAAATAAGAAATGCCATATCATTCACTTAAAACAGTATATAACATAGAAATGTTCAAAAGTGATAACTATCATTTTCTTTACATTCTCTGAGAACTCCTGATGCTTCTACCACTGTGCCTATATCAATGCTGTGCTGATCAAAATTTTGATTCAAAACATGCATTTTCTGTTTGCCTTCTGGATACATTTTGGAAATCTAAATGCCATCTCATAGTCAACATTTCATTTTCCTATTCCTACAGTGGCCGCTCTAAAACCCTACAACTTCTGTACTGTATTGCTACTAAGACTCCCATGTAACTTGCCACTGGTCATTCCTACATTTGTTTGATTCATTCAATTTTATCATGTTAATTGTTTTGCTAAGTTCATCCTCTTTCTTCCCATTTTTCTCTAATTTCTCACAAGCACCATTTTAATTTTATTGAAAAAATTTTAGAGTGCAAATTCACCAGGGGTATACAAAGCATATGGCCCCAACATGTCATGTCTGTCTTTTAAATCTCAGCAGCCCCACTGTCAAAAGAATATGCTCGATCAAAACTCACTAAATTGATATATGAAGGGATTAATGGATGAATGGATTTACAAGGCTGTGGGACAGAATTTTGTGGAATTGAGTTAATTAATTTTCACAAAAGCTCCATTTAAAGGTAACATTTTTTCCATTTTCCAAAAAAGCTGTGGCTCAATTAGTTATGGACTTTGACAAAGGTGACACAGTAAGGGATAGAGCCGCTTACACTGATTTCAAACCCAGTTCTTTTAATCTTTATACTGTGTGAGTTTATCTAACCTTTGGGCTGGTCTCCCCAGCTGTGGTCTCACCTTTCTCATCAATCCATCTATGTGCCCATAGAGCTGAGTTTAGATTTCTTCATAAAACACATTTCCAGTTTTTAATACATGCTCAAAATTTTACATCAGTCTCTCATTGCCTAAATGATGAAGTCCATTTTCTTGTCCTAACATTTGGCCATTCATTAGACAGACATGTTTGTATTTGTAAATATAGGTGCGTGTGTCTGTATGCATGTGTGAAATATGTACCTGTGTTCTATTGGGACAAGAGAGCGTGGTTTGTCATTCAGAGTATTTCTGATTCTAAAATTTTACTTATTCCCCATCCTTCTCCTTTTAATTTATGTTAAGTTTCCATATCTCAGTTCAGTTCAGTTCAGTTCAGTTACTCAGTCATGTCTGATTCTTTGTGACCCCATGGACTGTAACACACCAGGCCTAACTGTCCATCACCAATTCCTGGAGCTTGCTCAAACTCATGTCCATTGAGTCAGTGATGCCATCCAACCATCTCATCCTTTGTCATCCCCTTCTCCTCCTGCCTTCAATCTTCCCCAGCATCAGGGTCTTTTCCAATGAGTCAGTTCTTCGCATCAAGTAGCTAAAGTATTGGGAGTTTCGGCTTTAGCATCAGTCTTTCCAAGTATAATTCAGGGCTGATTTCTTTTAGGATTGACTGATAGGATCTCCTTGCAGTCCAAGGGACTCTCAAGCATCTCCTCCAACACCACAGTTCAAAAGTACAGATTCTTCTGCACTCAGCTTTCTTTACAGTCCAACTCTCACGTCCATACATGACTGGAAAACCCATAGCTTTGGCTAGATGAACTCTTGTTGCAAAGTAATGTCTCTGCTTTTTAGTCCGCTGTCTAGGTTGGTCATAACTTTCCTTCCAAGGAGCTACCGACTTTTAATTTCAAGGTAGCTCCTTGCAATTTCTGCAGTGGGCTTTGGAGCCCAGGAAAATAAAGTCTGTCACTGTTTCCCCATCTATTTGACATAATGTGATGGGACTGGATGCCATGATCTTAGTTTTCTGAATGTTGAGTTTTAAGCCAGCTTTTTCACTCTCTTCTTTCATTTTCATCAAGAGGCACTTTAGTTCTTCTCTGCTTTCTGCCATAAAGGTGGTGTCACCTGCATATCTGAGATTATTGATATTTCTCCTGGCAATCTTGATTCCAGCTTGTACTTCATCCAGCCCAGCGTTTCTCATGATGTACTCTGCATATAAGTTAAATAAGCAGGGTGACAATATACAGCCTCTGACATACTCCTTTCCCAATTTGTAACCAGTCTGTTGTTCCATGTCCAGTTCTAACTGTTGCTTATTGACCTGCACACAGATCTCTCAGGAGGCAGGTAAGGGGGTCTGGTATTCCCATTTATTTAAGAATTTTCCACAGTTTGTTGTGATCCACACAGTCAAATTTGGCATAATCAATAAAGCAGAAGACGTTTTTCGTGAACTCTCTTGCTTTTTCTATGATATAACAGATGTTGGCAATTTGATCTCTGGTTCCTCTGCCTTTTCTACATCCATCTTGAACAGCTGTAATTTCATGGTTCACATACTATAGAAGCCTGGTTTAGAGAATTTTGAGCACTACTTTACTAGCATGTGAGATGAGGGCAATTGTGCGGTAGTCTGAACATTCTTTGGCATTGCTTTTCTTTGGGATTGGAATGAAAACTGACCTTTTCCAGTCCTGTGGCCACTGCTGAGTTTTCCAAATTTGCTGGCATATTGAGGGCAGCACTTAAACACCATCATCTTGGTCCAGCTAAAAATATTCATCCTTTGTGACAGAAGAGTTCTCAGATAATTCTGAACTATACAGTAATCGTGTTTTAGATTAGCTGCTCTCACAAGACTAAGGATTTTGGTTAGGCCCTCCTCCAGCTGCTCTTTTTGCTTTCTGCAGACCTCAAAGAGCACCTATCCAGCACAAATGGCTTCCACTCAAGCAGTATGATTTACCCCAAGAAAGACACTGTCCGCTGTCAAGAGCACACAGAATGCTTGTACCTAGTAGCTACTTTCTAGCATGCCTTTCTGCTTCCACCAGGTGAACTGCTTATATTTGTTAACAGAACTGATCACCTTTGCTACATTTCTTTGCTGTTGCTGAAATTAAATTACTAGTGAAACACTAAAAAAGTTGATGGAATAAGTGTATGAGAAAATAGAACTGCTGCTTATAGAGAATTTTTAACTTTTGAAAAACTCAATAAAGAAACTCACCCCTTCCCCAAGATTGATCCTAAAATAGATGGAATACATGTTGCAAAATACCATAGAGGCTTATAAATACAAGATAAAAATCTTTAGACTATTTCCATACCCAGGTTTCTTAAGAAATGTTTTTAAAATTATCACTTAAATTCAAAGAAAAACAATAGCTGGAAATCACAACAAATTCCTAAGAGGTATGGTTTATACAAATAATACAATGAATAATACCTTCCATCAAAGAATAGTGCATGGCACTACATTGAAAACTAAAAACAAAAGGCAGAAGACATATATAGATTCATATTTGAAGCAGAAATAAAATTTTTATAATAGCCAGATACTTTTTCTTTAAATGATTATATATTTTAATTTATTAAGGAGTTTTTCAACTAAATAGTCCAACTACTGGTCCTGACTATATCAAAGCCCCCTATGTATTTGGGGAAAAGTAAATGTTGAATTTTTAAATCAAACGAGAAAAATTATCATGTTTTTGATATTGACAGTTCTACTCTTCTAGTACATTAAATCTAAGAAAAAGAAAAGCAAAAAATGGTTTTCAGTTGACTGTGGATATTAATTTCACCTGTAATACTATATTTTATAACATGAACAGTTTAATGTAAACCGAAGAATAATATAAATCTTACTTTCTGAAAATTTTTTCTTCTTATGCTTCATGTATAATTTAAAAAGCTAGCTTTGTCATTAAAACCACATTTAAAAAAATTTATGTGGCAATATTATAAATCATTTTCGTTTTCTGTGAAACTAAGATCTCCAGGTATGCCAGAGGTTTGAGATAATTCAGAAAATCTGCATGAGAACCATCCTTTAAAAGACAATTTGATTTTTATAGGGCCATTGAAGCCACTTTTCTTATACAAAACAGTACCAAATATAGAAAACTATTTTCAAGACTTTTAAAAAATGTTATATTTCAAAAACTAACCATTATTGGGTGGGTCACAGAGGAATTCTAATGGTTAGTTATACAAAGATGTGCTTGATCTTTTCACTTAGAAACACCTACTTGACAATTTGGAAATAAAAAGATCACATAAAATGACAATATTCTGAAAATCGGAACAAATCACATAATTTCAATGCAGTTATCTTAATAATATCTCAAACATTTTAAAAAAGTTTTTCAACAGTCTAGATTAAAATGGCTTAGTGACTTCTTCAGCAAAGAATCTAAGTTAGATTTCCATTAGAGTCTCTGCTACTAAAATAAGTTTTGTGATTTTAGACAGTTTTCTCAGACTCTTTGATAAGCAGATTCTTCTGAAAAATGCAGATAATATGACCTGTATTAGAAACCTGCTGAGAGGATTACACGAGAAAATAAATACAAAATTCTTGAAATTTATTAGGTGCTCAGTAAGTATTACCAAGCTGCTTCCCCTCCCCAGCCAAGGGTAAATTCTACATACTCATCAGCCTAGACCTGCATCATTCAAGCCCAGCTAAAAGTTTCCATTCTCCTTTGAAGATTTTAACAATATTTCAATTTATCTGTACTTGGTCTCTTGCTTTTAACAGGCATGTCTCTCTCTCCAGGAACATAATAATTTCTACTGTTTTCTCCCTGCAATTAGTAGAGTAGTTGCTAAGTAGCATTTATTGAAATTCAACACATGAAGTGAATTTTTAAAAAGCTCCTGTTATTTGCTAAATTGGCTGAGTCACTGAGACTGTTTATACATTTCATGGAACAGTTGCCATTAAGACACATGTGATTTTAGCAATGAATATATAGTGTTACATTATATGCTTATTTCTATCCATTATAGGAATAAAGAAAGATAAAAATAGTGACTGAAGAACAATCTATTATAGGAATAAAGAAAAATAAAAATGAATTAGCATAATGTAATAACCCTCCAACATTATAAGAAAAAAATATCAAATACTGCATTCTTACCCTTATTTATAAATAGCTTATTTTTTTTTTTTTAATGATTCACTCAGCAGCACATTTGCAGACTAATAGCAGGGCTCACAGGTAATAAGAACTCCTATGGTCTGGCATTTAAAGATCACCTTTTTTTACACAGAAAGAAGCTAATTAGGTTTATTTTTCTTTAATTGTATGAACACTTCACACTGTCCATTTTCATCAAAGTGAGAAAGAGAGAGAGACATCAAAGATTAGTTAGGGAGTGCCTGAAAAAAATTACTTACTTAATTCAAATTAAATGAAGATTACTTTCTAAAGAATCAAAATTACTTGCATGTGCACAAACCTCTTGAGGTTGACACATCTTATCGCACGATTCTCAGAAACAATCTGTGAGACAGGCAACGCATATATCATTATTCCCAATTTCTACAAGAGCAAGCCAAGTCCAAGAGAGGTTAGATTTTACCCAGTCACACTGCTAATTAAGTATCAGGGCCAGACAGATGACATAGCCTCTGATTTCTAACTTGGAGAAAAAAGGAGGAATATCACATCCAAATTAAAGTTTAAGCTTCTGATTCTTTTCAGTCTTCAGAAATTCTACCAAAGAAAACTGAAATGGATAATTCACAAGTCTTATATAAGGTATGTTCATTCTTTCAATTGTTCATTCAATTCTTTTTTTTTAATCACTGTGAATATCAACATTTTATTTTTTTTAATTTTTTTAATTTAAATTTATTTATTTTAATTAGAGGCTAATTACTTTACAATATTGTATTGGTTTTGCCATACATCAACATGAATCCGCCACGGGTGTACACGTGTTCCCAATCCTGAACCCCTCTCCTACCTCCGTCCCCATACCATCTCTCTGGGTCATCCCAGTTCACCAGCCCCAAGCATCCTGTATCCTACATCAAATCTGGACTGGCGATTCATTTCTTACATGATATTATACATGTTTCAATGTCATTCTCCCAAATCATCCCCCACCCCCATTCAATTCTTCAACAAATGTTACTATGTGCCAACAAGATATTGAAGAAGATGTGCTTGCCCTCTGGACCTTGCCAACTCGGTTTTCAACCATGCAGTGCCTTGGTTTTCTCTCTCAAAACAAGGAGGGATAACACTCACCCAGGAATCACTAGGGGTTTGATACAATGATCAAAGGCAATGATCAATGAAATAGATTTCAGTAAATGATAGCAACATATTTAGCTGTAAATGCGCCCATTTGTCATCAATCTCTTGATCTTACGTACTTTCTGTTTCTTCGAAGTCATTATACAATATTGTAGAATGGACTTACTGTTTCTTCATTTACTGCCCATCCATCCCTCAATCCTGGGTAGAAAGTAAACTTTACAAAACTAAAGCCTTTCTTCTGCTTAATTTTAATAGTAGGCATACAGAACAGTGTTTTGGATATATTATGGGTCAAGTACATAAATTAATGTTATCATAGTTCTCATTTTCCATGCCCCTATATTAACAACACATATAAACTAATTCCTGTATGTTGCTGCAAGATTGAGAATACCTTAGATCATCACCTTGTGCACAGCTGACTTCTGTTGTTCTGCTGCATCTCCTGAATGATTAAGTTAAAGCTTACAAAAAAAACTCCCCCAAAATATCATTATGAAATCTAAAGTTATGCATGTATTTCTCCCTAATTTTCATACAGGTCAGACTTACTGTGTTGTGTACATCAATTTCAAAACTTTTATAAACAAATAATGTATATAATTTAAAATAGGGAATAATAAAAATCTACACATGATTCATGTTGAGGTTTTACAGAAAACAGCAAAATTCTGTAAAGCAATGATCCTCCAATAAAAAATAAATTAATTAAAAAAATCTACAAGTGTAATAATGACTTCTTAATTTTCATGATGTCTTCAAAATCATTTGACACAGAAAAAAGCAACCTAATATAAAGTTATTTATGCAAATAAGGGTGTATGTTATTTTGTTATCATACCCTAAACACCAAACCCTAAAATAAACTAAAGCATAATAGATGATATAAATATTATGATAGTCTTGTTGCCATGGAAACATCACTATCAGTCAACCTCTGAATATGCATTTGCCTATGTTTCTCTGAAGAAAGCAAGCATGAATTTATATTATTTGTTTTCTTTATAAGTTATATCTGAATTCGAGAATAAGCAAATAACAACAGTGCAATTTTGTGCTACAGAAATGCATTACACAGGATACTAGGTGACACTAGGCGCCCCCGACACACACATACACTTAGTACTTAAAGAGTTATTGAAAAAAGTTTTATTGGTCTAAATTTTTAAAGCATAAATGTGTATACAAATTAGAACGCAATTAGGGCAAATGTGCTGATGCAGAGAGTAAAATAAAGTGAAAATGGGACAAATGTAAATATACTACTGTTAGAATAAATGGGACAACTTATTTAATGGGTTATATTATCCTTTGGACCTGTTTATTAAAGGTGCCAGAAATCATGAAGCTGGTGGAAGAAATGCACTCCATCAATGCTGTGGATGATATGTCTATCCATAAATAAGCCCTCTCTTGCATTTAACCAATATGAAACATTAGGCTACCATTCTTCCCTAAGTATATATTCTATGCTTTGAGTGTATGCTGAGTCACATCAGTCATGTCTAACTCTTCGTGACCCTATGGATTGTACCATCAGGCTCCTCTGTCCATGGGATTCTCCAGGCAAGAATGCTTGCCTGATTACCATTTTCTCCTCCAGTGGATCTTCCCAATCCAGGGATTGAACCCGCAACTCATGTCTCCTGCATTGACAGGCAAGTTCTTTACCACTAGCGTCACTTGGGACCCCATATATTCTATAAGCTCTACTTTTCAAACACAGAGATCGCTATGTTCCTGTTCTAATCAAAATCATTTCCTGCTTAATGATTACATAATCAGGTAGGAGGTAGATACATCACTCCAATTTCTGCTTTCATAGTCATATGCCTTCTTCCTGTGTGTGTCTATCTTCACAAGGACATCTTCTCATAAAGACATCAGTCACATTAGATCAGGAACCCACTCTACTCCAGCATGTGAAGTGTGAAAGCGTTAGTCACTCAGTCATGTCTGACTCTGCAACCCCATGGGCTGCAGTGTTTGCCCATGGAACTCTCCAGACAAGAATACTGGAGTGGGTTGCCATTCCCTTCTCCAGGGGATCTTCCCAATCCAGGGATCGAACCCAGGTCTCCTGCACTGCAGACAGATTCTTCACCATCTGAGCCATCAGAACCACATCTTAATTATTTACATCTCCAGTGACCCTATTTCCAAATAAGGGCACATTTTGAAGTACTGGGTTAAGACTTCAATGTAGCTTTTCTGAGAGAACAAAATTCAACCCACAACAGGTAGTGAACAATATAATAAAGGCAGCAAGTAGAAATGTTATGTCTGGGGCAGAAAGGGTATTCAAGAATAGAGACTTGGGCATTTTTCTTATATCTATGCATATTTCAGTGGATATCCTACTGAAAGCCACACTTTTTATGTCTCTTCCCAGAACTTTTCACCTCTCAGACAATGAAGTATGTTTAATCACAAGCTTCAAGTTCATGACAGTTTTCTTTAGATTCTTTTTATGTTAAACAGAACCAACTTTCCAGTTTTTAGCAAATACTCTTTTTCTTGGTGGTGTCTACTTCCAACACGACTGGCACAGTAAATGCAGCATAACTTCACTTAAACTTTTTTATAATTAGTACTTTAAATTTTGATACCCTCTAAGAAAACCATTTTAATTCAGGTATTTTTATTATAACAACAATTAAAATTTTTTCCATTATAAACCTATCAGGAACTAACTGAATATAGCCTGTTCCTTTACTGCTCAATAAAGGGACATTACCAACCAGAAACAATTAATTTTAATTGAAATCCACAAATGGTTAAAACTAGGTAATATTGAATATAAACGACTCTGAATATTTTTACATACCACAAAGATATCTTACCTGTGATACATGTTAATACAGAAACATGATAAAAACTATACCTAGAAGAAATTAAATATAGCTATCTTTCCTGAAGTCAGCAAACAAACATTCAATAAAGCATATATTGTCTAGACAGCTGCTGTAGTATTACTCCATGATGAATACTGCATTTCAGTATGCTTGATGCCTCTAACAGCATTCATCATATTTAAAGCACTCATGATATATTTTAGTTAGGACGTTAGCTGATGTTTTCAATGCAACACTTTCTAGAATGTCACAGTCTTCTGACAGTAACATATGGAAACATTAAAAACTACCCTTGTTTTATGAAAGCCTTCTATTAGAATCAATGAAATTAAAGAGAAATGCTTTAATAAGATATGTATTTAACTATGACAGTAGGCAAAAGCAGTACTACTAAGGCATGAATTTGGAAAGCAATTCATTTTATGCAGCTCCTTAATGTGTATTGCCAAACCAGGGGTAACAAAAATGAGGGATATGATAGTCATGCTAGTAGAGAAAGATGTGTTCCTTGTGATTAATAATCACAGGACAAGTCAGGGCCTCTGTGATGGCATCAGAGTATATTCTTCATTAGTGTTTTTTTTTTTTTTTAAGAGAGGGAGCTCTAGTAATTTGCCTATTGATCTGGGGTATGTATGCACCTGAATTCAGGGCTGCCACCCACAGATGCACAGATTGTAATTCAAGTGAGAATCCTTCACATGGATATGATGTGAACAGGGCCCTGAGGATGTTTCCTGTGTTCAACCGTCAATCAGAAAGAAGTTCTGCTTAACTGCCAAGTCTCTATGATCCTGATCTTTCCACTACGTAACACACATCTGACAATGTTGTGGCCTAAGGCAAAGACAAGTAAATGCCAGATCAGAATTTCTCTCTTTCCCACTGTCAACCCCTATAGGTCAAACCTAACTCTACCTAGTCACACCTGGAGAACTCGGACCTCTGGCTTCTAAGTGCATTGGTTTTAGAGCCATAAGAACTGGATATGAGTCTAGGATCTGTTACATAAAACCTCTGCAACTCTGGGCTAGCTGCTTATTCTCCCTGTGATTCAGTTTCCTTGTCTGTAAAATAAGAATAATACTCATTTAGAATATTTTAAGAAGATTTTAATGACAACCATTAACAACAAAAAGAAAAAAAAAACAACAACAACAACAACAACATATACGAAGTTGTACTATGCACCAGGTTTCCTTGGAAGAAAAGCTGACAAACCTAGAAAGCATATTAAACAGCAGAGACATTAATTTGCCAACAAAGATCCATCTAGTCAAAGCCATGGTTTTACCAGTAGTCATGTTTGGATGTGAGAGTTGGACTATAAAGAAGGCTGAGCACTGAAGAACTTATGCTTTCAACTGTGGCGTTGGGGAGAAGACTCTTGAGAGTCCCTTGGACAGCAAGGAGATTAAACCAGTCAATCCTAAAGGAAATCAACTGTGCATATTCATTGGAAGGACTGATGCTGAAGCTAAAGTTCCAATACTTTGGCCAAATGATGCAAAAGATCAACGGGCTGGAAAAGACCCTGATTCTGGGAAAGACTGAAGGCAGGGGAAGGGGGTGACAGAGGATGAGGTGGTTGGATCACGGACTCAATGGACATGAGTTTGAGCAAATTCCCGGAAATAGTGAAGGACAGAGAAGTCTGGCATGCTGCAGTCCATGGGGTCACAAAGAGTCAGACCCAACTAAGAGACGGAAAACAACTCAGCACCAGGCACTGCTTTAAGTGCTTCACAAACATTAATTGTTGCAGCCCGGTACAGCAGTCACTACCCATATGCAGCTACTGAGCCTTAGAAATGTGACTAGTCTGGACTGCAGTATACTGTAACTGGGTTTCAAAGATTTTGTATAAAAAAAAAGATGCCTCATTAATAAAATCTACTGGTATAACATCAAATAACTAATAATTTTTTATATTGAATTCATGTTGACAACAAAACTTAGGATATACTGTGTTCAATAAAATATATTATTAAAATTAACCTCACCCATTTCCTTTTCCTTTTCCTTTTGATGTGGCTACTGTGACATTTTATATTACAAGAGTGACTTGCATTATATTTTTATTTGACAGTGCTGCTTAAAAGTATTTTTCATCTGGAAGCCAAAATATAAATACATTTCCAAGAAATTAGGGTCAGAATGTATGGATTTTGACTTTTAGTCAGAAAGAATTGCATTATAGGGCATGCCAATAAATCTTACCTTACTATCCTCTACACAAATATTCCACACCAGGTGTTATTTATATGAATATAATACAAGTAGTTTGAAAGTTTCAAAGACATTTTCTTCCATTTGGGTCTATTTACAATTATTTCATAAATGTGTATTCATAAAGCTTCCTGCAGTGTACAGGGGGCACACTTCACTGGGGCAACTGGAGGAGAGTCTGACAAAGAGCAGGGTATAAGGAAGCTGACAAAGCATGAAGCAGAATTGCAGGGCTAATGACAGTGGGGAAAAAGAACATGCTTAGATCCGAACAGTGAGAGGACTGGAGGTTTCCAAAACCCAGAGATGGTAACTGTATGGAGCCAGGTACTGTTCAGAGCTGTAGCCTCTAGTAGGAGGACTCCTAGATAATATACAGTGTCTAGCAGCCAGAGCAATGGCACCCCACTCCAGTACTCTTGCCTGGAAAATCCCATGGATGGAGGAGCCTGGTAGGCTGCAGTCCATGGGGTCGCTAGGAATCGGACACGACTGAGCGACTTCACTTTCACTTTTCACTTTCATGTATTGGAGAAGGAAATGGCAACCCACTCCAGTGTTTTTGCCTGAAGAATCCCAGGGACAGGGGAGCCTGGTGGGCTGCCGTCTATGGGGTCACACAGAGTCGGGCATGACTGAAGCGACTTAGCAGCAGCAGCAGCAGCAGCCGAGAGCTGGGTTAGTAAATACCCCGACCTTTCCTCTTCCCACTCTCCAACTTCCTACACTGTCTCTCATTAGCCAAAACCTACCCAAAAAGCCAAATGGCAAAGGAACCCTCTGATGTGGTCCATATGGGTCTCTTGGGGGCAGAAAACAGGGTGGAAGATGGATCTGGAAGGACAGATGGAAGACAACTAGCACAATTTGTTTTTATTCTTTTTTCATTATTCTCTGGTCAATTAATTGAATAAAGAGATGAGTAATTACAGGGAAAATAAGACATGCTAAGATGCTCCCCCAAACATTTGAAACTGAATTTAGTTGAAGGCTCTGGCATTTTTGTCACAAGTGAGGTCACAATATTACTCTCACCACCTGTCCTATTTTCAAGTTCAAGATTTACCATTAACTTTCTTAGAATGAACGATCTAGTTTTCAGGTGTTATTATCCTTTAGGTGAAGAGTGCACGAGTTTCACTGCTCTGGGTTTCTAAAAGGAGGAAAATAATTTAGATCTCAAATTAAATTGTTCTATTTGAAAAACATGATGCAGTTTATAATGAAGAGAGGAAAGCAATCTCAATAAGTCTTTTTTTTTTTTTTTCCAGTTACTTGGAGAATAACTCATTCTGGCAGATCCATCAGGATGCAGCCCAGCTTCAAACTGGATGATCCACTGCAGCCCACTGCCTGATGTCACTTTATGGATGAGGCACTCAGCTGGGAACATCTGCTTTAAGATTTTCCAGGTTAAAGCTTTGTCTTCTATACTACATGGGGCAGAACTCCAGGGCTTTTTAATGAATTGCTTGCACACATACTCAGTATGATCCATGGATCTCCTCTGGACAAAGAATCTTTTTACTCTACTACCATCATGAATTCCATGATACACACCCACACTGCAGTTGGAAAGCCCAGGGTCTAGGTGAGAATAAGAGGGCAAATTCATCTTTCTTCCTTGCTTACATCCATTCCAAACACATATGTTTGCCATGTATACTGCCATAAAAGCACATAAATAGATGGGCTTCTTTTAACCTACAATATAAAGTAACAACAGAATCTTTAGACACCATTTTCATCTCAGGACCCTAGATAAAGGGATTAAGGTAATTTGTCTTGGTCTAGAAAATGAAAGGCTGAAATAATGAAACTACAAACTCTCTATTCATCCTTATTCTCCAATATGCACAATTTATTATTTTAATTTAGGACAGCAGAAGGCAAACCACTTGGATGAATCTGATAAGCACATAAAGTGTAATACGAGACTCTCAAGTCAGCGTGACACCTGGTAACCCAAGCAACTCAAATTACTCAGCCTCCCTACACACACCTAAGGTTCTAAGATGTAAAACAAGAACAATATTATATGCATTTCTGGGTTTTTTTTTTTTGGAAGATTAAATGAAAAACCATATACCAGGGCAGGACAAACACCGAATGTTAGCTATTATTATAAGGTATTAACCAAATTCCCTGGTGGCTCAGATGGTAAAGTGTCTGCCTGCAATGCCGCAGACCCGGGATCGATCCCTGGGTTGGGAAAATCCCCTGGAGAAGAAAATGGCAACCCACTCCAGTATTCTTGCCTGGGAAATCACATGGACAGAGGAACCTGGTAGGCTACAGTCCATGGGGTCACAAAGAGTTGGACATGACTGAGTGACTTCACTTCCCTATTAGCCAAACAAGAAGTGTCTTTCATGGCTGTATTTAATGCAAAGCTCTCAGAGTAACCAGAATGATACATTTCACAAATATTTTTCTCTATATTTTGCAAAACATTTCTTATTTTCTCTGTTACACAATATCCATCACTATACAGCCCACATTCACACTTGCTTAATTAGTTCAAAGAAAATAAATGTTAGCCTCTTCTGACAGTCATATATGCTTTCTATAACCACGATTAAAAATGTATAAGCCAACATGTTTCATTGGGTGGCGGTGATCAGGATACTTCCCAGCTGTTAGAATCAACATCTCCCAGATGCCTCTGTCTTTTAAATGGTCTCCATCCATTATTATCTGTGGCTGTCCTGTTTCATACTTTCTTCTGCAAGCCAACTCTAGTCTTTTCAGAAGAAATCAAGTATAAATCATGAAGAAATATCTACATATTTATAATAAAAATTAATGGAGATTCACTGTGGCTGCTTATTGCACCTGCTCTGGGGCCATTTCATTGTCAACTGACATCCTACCACAAGAATGACAAAGAGAAAAGGACTGAAAATCATTTTTGGATGAGGTTCTGACTTTTAAGTAAATCATACCATTATAGCAAAGAGTTTAAACCTGAATTATTTATATGCTCTTTTAGAACACTAATCTCTTTAGTCATCTGTGCTCAATTAAAAAGAAAACCAGCCATCATTTTTAATAGAGAGAAGAATAAAATTCACTCTGGTATATAATAATCAGCAGGGAAGTATGCTTAAAGTTAAGATCCCCAGGCCCCAACTCTAAAGATTCTGATTCTGCCAGTTGGGGGTGGAAGGCTTTTGGATTTATTATTAATAAATGTAAAACATGTGCATGCATGCATGCTCAGTCGTGTCCGACTCTGCAACCCCAAGGACTGTAGCCCACCAGGCTCCTCTGTCCGTGTGATTTTCTAAGCAAGAATACTAGAGTGGGTTGGCATTTCCTCCTCCAGGGAATCTTCCCGCCAGGGATCAAAACCACGAATACAAATATAAATATGAAATAGGTACATCTAGTTAGTGATTTGAGGGCCACACATTTTAATATTTTGTACAAAGGGGTAGTCTACTTGACAGGCAGCAAAACCCGCTGACAGAATTTACCCTTCATTAAAATATAAGCCTGGGTTGACTGAAGTCATTTTGATTCTCACAGTTACCAAAAGCTATGTGGCCTTAATTGCTCTTTTCCCAAATGTTCAGGAGAACAGAAGACTACTCCATTATAGAGTAAGTAAAATATATGTACCCAGGACCCTAAGATCCATAGGAATATCTTTGGAACCCTGTCATTAAACATAAGAAGTGTTTGAAAATTCTGGACACATAAGGCAATTTAACTCCATGTTTCTCAAAAGAGCATGTTAAAAATACATTTCTTACTTTCATTATAATTTCTGTGATCTTAAGTGGTTACATAATAATTTAGTCACAAGAGAAAGAAATATACTGAGTGTATTTCCCTCATTCCTTATCTAAAAATGAAAACCCTTCACTTGAAAGCTAATGAAAATTAAGTTACTCAATTTCTACAAAAGCATCTTACTCTATGCTAGGGAAGATTTTTATTTTGTTTTATAACTATTTGAAATATATTTTACATATGTACAACTCTTTGACATACAGTTTTTAAAAACCATTCAATCTTCCAATTAACGGATACAGACATACACCATGTATTTAATTTCCTAAGCATACCAGGAACTCCATATTTTAGACTAATTATACATGTGTGCAGTCTATAAATTATTCTGAATTTAAGAACTTGCTCATTCCAAAAGTTCAGTTCCAAGTTTCTTTGACTGGAGAATGCAGAACAGGAAATACTTAATTTTGAACCTATTATTTTTAAGCAACTGCCTCTACCTTCCCTGCTTTAAGAGTGCTAGAAACCTATTAGATCTTAAAGGGCCCTTGTTCCAGTTTTCTACTGCTGTGTAACAATCATTCCAAATAAATTAGTGGCTTAAAATAACAATAATAATTTGTTTCTTCACAAATATGTAACCAGGGCAGGGTTCAGCAAGGAACTCTAATAATCTCTGCTACATGCGACATCAGGTAGGGCAGCTATTGGGACTGGAAGGTTTTCTTCAAAGACAGTAAGCTGACATCGACTGTCAGTGGGGAGTTAAGTCAGAGCTGAGAGCAAAGAACCTTAGTTCTCTCAGTGGGTGACATGGTTTTGTTTTGCTTTGTTTTGTATTTTGCATAGTTGCTTGGTTTCAAGAGGGCCTATCAAAGGAGGACAGACAAGCAATATTGCCTTTGATGACCTCATCTTTAGAAATCACATATGATCACTTCCACTGTAGTTACAGGCTTGCCCAGATTCAAGAAGGTTGCACAGATCCTACTACTTCTCTTCGGGAGGAATGTTAATATCACACTGTAGGTCGGCCATCCTGAACATACAATCTTCCACAGCCCTTTTAATATTCTCTCCTACTGTAATCACCTACCTACCTATAGGATCATATTTTCTCAGTCTTTTTTGGTGGCTTTTTCCCCCTGACAGATCTTCTATCTAGCCCTCTTAGCCATTCATTTATTATCAATACTAATTTTTAAAAGTTACAAAAATAGAAGAAAACCTCAAGAAAGATTGTTTTAGAAATGCTTAGAAAAATCTCATACATTATTGGTGGGGATGTAAATTGGTATAACTTTGAAAAGCAATTTAACAAAGATCCGTCAATCTCCTTAAAAGGTCTACATATAAGGATATTCACTGCAGTACTATTCATAAAAGGAAAAGGCTAGAAAAAGCCTAAGTGATTTTTAATAGACACCTCTATAAAGAAGATGATTCATCTGAAGCCCTGCATCTCAAGCTTTCATGGGCATCAGAATCTCCTGAGATCTTCTCGGGTCCGACCCAGAACTGTCTGATACAGTAGGTCTGCATCAGAATTTGGATTTGCAATAAGTTTTCAGGTGAAGCTGATGCTGCTGGTCGGAAAGAACTATGCTTTGAATTTAGTGGTCTATGGCGTGGACTGTTACACAGCTCTGTGGGGGAAAGCCATATATTCTGATAGGAAACAATATCCAGTATATACTAAATGGGAATTGTAAGGTGCTGAACAACGTGGTGTTACTATTTTAAACCTATGCATGCTTGAATAGTCATACAGGAATTGTTGCCTGGCAACCAAATGTATGGGGATAGGAAAGAGACATCCTTATCAATACAAACCTCTAACATATTATAGGGCTTCCCAGGGCACTAGCGGTAACAACTGCCAATTCAGGACACATAAGAGACTAGGGTTCAATCCCTGTGTCAGGAAGATGCCCTGGTGGAGGGCATGGCAACCTACCCAAACATTCTTGCCTGGAGAATCTCATGGAGAGAGGAGTCTGGAGGGCTACAGTCCATCGGGTTGCAAAGAGCTGGACATGGCTGAGTGACTTAGCATGCACACAGGCTACTTTTAAAAATGAAGATCTATTGATTGAAAAAAATTAACAATATTAAAATTTAATTACTTTTCCACTGACTCACAAAACCCCTCTACATCTTTCTTGCCTAGGAGCATCTTACTTCAAAGTTATTGCAGTAGTATAAAATTTGCAATCTGGAGAACTCTAGAGCCACTTACACACTTTTTTGGCAACGTGTTGGAATCATATTGCATTAATGGGTTCAGGACGAGTGGTATAGATATAAAAAGTGATTTGTTTCTTTTAGAGCAGTCAAGTACACTACTAAAATAGGAACATAATGTCAGCATGTAGGAACAGATGAAAACACTGAAAGAGATAATCTGCTCATTTAGCATGAGGCGGTATGCATCGGTAAAAGCACCTGATATCCATGCAGGTGTCAAGAGGTGGAAAGTAAATTATTAAAAACAGTTGGGTTGTTGAATGTTTTGCTATATAGGAAGCCAATGACTGGTAGGAAGTTACACTGTAGGTGATTTTGCATTTGCCGTTAAATAAAACACAAAACTTTTTCAATTTTCCTTTTTATGACTTAGGTTAAAACTTTCTTGGTAGATGAATACGTGGTGTTCATTTCATCTGGCTGAGCATTTACAATGTTCCTTTTATGTTGAAATAGCAAATTAGGACACATTCAAGGGAAAAATAAAAACTATTTATGAAGAATTTTTATATATACTTTGCATACTATAAAAATAAAGTAATTCTTAAGGCCAATAAACACAAAGGATATTAATAAATCTCCTTCCACAAATATGCCATGTTAATGGCAGAGTTTACTTTACCTTCATAAAATATTATATTTTGTAAATATGGTAAAATTAATATTCTAGTAGTTAATAGTCTTTTATTTTAATATTATAAAAATCTAATATTTTTGCAGAAGCCTATGAAGGCAATGGCACCCCTCTCCAGTACTCTTGCCTGGAAAATCCCATGGACAGAGGAGCCTGGTGGGCTGCAGTCCATGGGGTCACTGAGGGTTGGACACGACTGAGCGACTTCACTTTTACTTTTCACTTTCATGCATTGGAGAAGGAAATGGCAACCCACTCCAGTGTTCTTGCCTGGAGAATCCCAGGGACGGGGGAGCCTGGTGGGCTGCCGTCTATGGGGTTGCACAGAGTCGGACACGACTGAAGTGACTTAGCAGCAGCAGCAGCATGATAAACAAAATTATACAACTGAATTTAGTGGAAAAAAAATCACCATTTAACGTTAAGAGTGAGAAAAATTAAAAACTGTTTTAATTGTTTGCAAATGTTTAATGTACTCCAAATGGGTAATAGTTTTCAAAAAATAACTCTGCATAAAGGCAAAAATTTACAAGTTAGGTAGGCATAACAGCCTTTCAGCTACAGGTAAGTAGCCAAGGTTTATCATAATCTGTATGCCTAAAGCATATCACCTAAAGTCTTTGAGACTCAGTATTCTCATCAGGAAAAGAGGAATAACAGAATAATACCATTTACCATAACCAAATTAAGTAAGATAGCCCTCCGAGAAGCTTCCTCAATCAAAAAAAAAAAAAAAAAAAAAAAAAAGAATACTATTCAAATTTTAAACATTATTTGTAGAACAAGGTGTAGGTGTAGGAAGAACACTGTGTAGCTATTCCTACTGCCCTTTAAAAATAATTAGGCCAATAAAAAAATTACTTTCACTCCATATGTTTACTTCTTATACTCACTATCAAAACTAAGAAATCTTTTACATTTATTATGTATAAAGAAAGCATGACAAAACTTAAAATGCATTAAATTTTAAATGCCTTGCCTTTTTTAAGAAAACTTTTGCATGACTCAGAAGAACAAGACAAAAAAATAATAAGATCTAAAATGTGTAAAAAGTAAAAAGCGGTGGTATAAAATATGGAGAATTAGGAACTGCATAAAGTCCTACCTTCTTACATTCTAGTCATAAATTTCATTCTGAGCTTTCTAATGATTATGAAGAGAACAAACATTTGTTTGGTTCAACAATGCACTATGTCCAGAAAGACTTTTTTTTTCCCCATTCCACAAGTGAAACACAACCATAGCTGATACTAAATGTTGCCATATAGAGAACGGTTGGTATTTCTGAGTGTTTCATGGCTATTTCTCACAGCATCTTCCACATAGGCTGATGAGGTCTGGATTGACCACATAACATCATCTACCTCAAGACAATTTTGAACGTGAAAATAGGCACTAAATACACATGCAGATGCTTGCTCCTTGGAAGAAAAGCTATGACAAACCTAGAAAATATATTAAACGGCAGAGACATCGCTTTGCCAACAAGGGTCCATACAGTCAATGCTGTGGTTTTTCTGGAGGTCATAATGGATGTGAGAGTTGGACCATAAGGAAGGCTTGGTGCCAAACAATTGATGCTTTAGAGTTGTAGTGCTAGAGAGAACTCTTCAGAGTCTTTCAGACTATACAGAGATCAAACCAGTCAACCCTAAAAGAAATCAACCCTGAATACTCAGTGGAGGGACTGCTGCTGAGGCTGAAGTTCCAATGCTTTGGACACCTAATGTGAATGACTGACTGGGATGGCCCCCAATGCTGAGAAAGATTGAAGACAAAAGGGGAAGGGGGCGGCAAAAGATGGGATGTTTAGATGGCATCACTGACTCAGTGGACACGGATTTGAGCAAACTCCAGGAGACAGTGGAGGACAGAGAAGCCTAGTGGGCTACAGTCCACGGGGGTGGCAAACTGCTGGACACGACTCAGCAACTGAATAACAACAAAAATGCACCAAGAAGGGAAAATAGACCTAAGCTGAAAATGCCCCAGGCAAACTGACATCAGTGGTCATCCTTGCTGAATTGATCAGTAACAGTTAATTCTTCAGAGACTGAGGAAGAGAGTGGCTACTACTTTGATGAAGTCCAGGTACACAACTCTCTGATGGAGTTAATACATATCTTATCCTCTTCTAATCAGCAACGGAGATCATAAGACTTTTATAGTCAACGATAATAAAAGTAGTTAACATTTTCTAGGATTTACAATGTGTCTGGGGTTAATGGTTTGAGATTTGGCACCCTACTGCCTAAAGGCCAAATCCAGTGTGCCATCTAGTTTATGTTATCATTGTTTGTTATATTAGTTAAAAATAATGAAAATAAGAATTCTCTTTAATGACAACTATAAGAGAAAAAAAAAAAATTCAGTGCCAAAAGACAGCTGTACTGGAACACAGCCTAATCCATTTTATCTGTACATTTTCTATGGCTGCATCTACTACAAAGGGAGAACTGAGTATGAATGGACAGAGACCAATATGGTCCACAGAGAAGCCAGACTCAAAAGGTTATGTACTGTAAATCCCATTTATACGGCTTTATGGAAAAGGCACAATATACACAGAGAAGAGATCAGAGGTTGCCAAAAGTAAGGGATATGGGAAACTGGACTACAAAGGAAAGCTGGAGAAAGTGCGCTTCCCTGTGCCACCGTGCAGCTGTCAACACCTGTACATCTATATACACCAAACGGTGTGAACGACATAATTAAGGGAGAGAAAAAAGATCTATTTGGTTCCAAACTCTGTAGCCATCCAGACTCAATAAAACACAGTTTTGTGTCTTTTCAGTTCTGTTTTCTTCCAGCTGGAAGCTACAGAGCAGCTGTAAATCTGCAGTCTCTATTCACATACCATGTAATGCAAGAGCTATATTTTATTCAGTCAAAGACTGCTAAGTGCATCTGCCTCATGTGAAGATCAGCCAAAGCCTTTGTCCACTTGACTGACCTAGAACCCCACAGCCATTCCAACACTGACTGGACTGCTCAGCGCTCCTCGAATCTTCAGCTCTGTGCCTTGTAACAGGGGGTTGTGCAAAGTAGAGCTTGCTCTCTTTACTCCATGTTGCCTCTTCATACCCCATTGTTTCCCCAGACCCAGAAAGATCTTGCTACTACTTTTCACTTATTCTTCCTTACACTCAATCTATCACCAAGTTCTGACACCTAATTGCCTCATGAACCTCCAGGGTTACGACCCTTATCTGAGCCACCATAATCAATCCATTCTAGCAAACATCCTCCACAATCATCCAAGTGCAAATCTCACTCTCCTGCCTCCCAGATTACACCACTTCAATGTCTTCCCACTGACTGACTTCTTACCAAGGCTTGTGAGATCCCTGCATGCCTCATCTCTTTCCACCGATCTCTATACATTCTAGGGTCCAATCATCAAAGTACTCTCAAGCCCTAGCATGTCCTATGCTTGCTGCTTTTCCGACCACTAAGACTCTATACATGCCATTCCCTCTGTTGAAACTTTTCTTCAATCATTCTACTTGGGTCTTCACCCTGTATTCATCCATTAGTCCTCAGTTAAAAGCTGTCTTTAACCTTGAAGGTAGCCTGCCTAAATTTAGTCCGTGAACAAGATCACATCCATCTTTCATCACACTTTTACTGAGGTTTCATACATTCTACTTTTATATTTTCCTGGGGTACTTTAAAGCAAATCCGAACAGCTCATTATTTTAAATACAAGTCAGCTCTGTATCCATGGCTCCTGCATCCTGGGATCCAACCAACCACAGATTGAAAATATTCAAAACAAAGTTCTACCAAGTTTCTTCCAAAAAGCAAAACTCGAATTTGCCTTGAGCTGTCAACTATTTACATAGCATTTACATTGTATTTACAACTATCTACATAGCATTTACACTGTATTAGTTATTACAAGCAAACTAGAAATGACAAAGTATAATGAAGGCTGTGGATAGGTTATATGGAAACACAATACCATTTTATATAAGAAACTCAAACATGGGGGGATTCTGGTATGTGGGGTGGTATCCTGGAACCAATTCCCTTGGATACAGAGAGACAAGTGTATTGTAGTGTTATTTCTAATAGCTACAACCCATTTCATTCAGTTAACATATGAGCTTTACCATTAGCACACACAATGTTTGCAATAATTTCTTCTAGTCCATAGGATAGATTTTCATCCTCTTCCCGTGGTCTTTGATAGGGCAAAAAATGATTCTTAATTAATAAGGTCTAATTTAAAATTTTTCCTTTTATGAATAATGCTTTGGGGCCCAAGCCTAAGAACTCTTTAGCTAGTCCTTGGGTCTCAAGAAATTTTTTTCCTATTTTTATAAGTTTTATATTTTTGCATTTTACACTGAAGTTCATGATTAATTTTGAATTGATTTTTGTAAAAAGTATCAAGTTTCTGTCGAGTCATTGTTTTGCTTAGACATATGCAATTGTTCCAACACCACCTGTTGAAAAGGTTGTATTATCTTGAATTGCCTTTGCATCTTTGTTTAGAATATATGTGTAGGTCTAGGTATGGATCCTCTATTCCACTTCTTCATCTGTGCGCTACCCATTTTCCAACACAATGGTCTTCATTACTATAGTTAAATATTAATCCTTAATACCAGGAATCAGAGTGATTCCTCACACTTTATTCTTCTTTACAGGAGAGCTTTCAAAGTCTGTGCCTCATATAAATTTTAGAGGAAGTTTTTCTATATATAAAAACAAAACAAATCAAAATAAAATTCATTTTTTTTTCTTTTGGAATGTAATTAAACCTTCAGATCAGTTTGGGGAGAACTGACATGATGGTATTCTGTTTTATGAACATGGTATTTCATTCCATTTATTTAGGTATGCTATTTCCTTCCTTAGCATTACACAAATTTCAGCATAAGGATGTTGAGTGTATTCTGCAAAGTCTGTATCTCTAGGATTTCATTTTCTTTGGAGCACCTGTGACAATTTTGATTTCAGTGAGTTCACTTGTCATCGTATAAAAACATGATTGTTTTTCATGTGAACTTGTTTTATTTGACCTTGCTAAACTTAGTTCTAAGAGATTTTTGTAGATTCCTTTGGATTTTACATATACCTGTAAATACAATTGTGGTTTTTTTTTTTTTTTTCTTTTTACTCTCCAATATGTATGCCTTTTCTTTTCCATGACTTACTTATTGCAGGGGCTACAATTTCTAGTATTACATTGAATAATAAAGGTTAGAATTGGCATCTCTGCCTCATATCTGTCTTTACATGGAAACCATCCAATCCTTCACCATTAAATACAATGTTAACTATAGGGGCTTCGCTGGTGGCTCAGATGGTAAAGAGTCTGCCTGCAATGAGCAAGACCTGTGTTTGAACCCTGGGTTAGGAAGATCCCCTGGAGAAGGGAAAAGCTACCCACTCCAGTATTCTTACCTGGAGAATTCCATGGATAGAGGAGCCCGACGGGCTACAGTCCTTGGAGTCACAAAGAGCAGGACATGACTTAGTGACTTTATTATACTGAATAAGAAAGGTGAGAATAAACATCTTGGCCTCATTTCTGATCTTAAATGGAAACCATTCAATCTTTCATCATTAAATACCATGCTAACTACAGTGAGGTAATTCCCCTGTATTTTTAACTTGGCGAGAGATTTTATCACATATGGGTGATAAAATATGTAACACGATCATATGACTTTTCTTGTGTATCATGTTGATAAATGTACTGGTTGATTTTTACTTCTTTTACAATGTAAGGATACAAGAAGTCTGTGACCCTCTGTGAAGAGGGCCCTCAAGGGACCAGGCTGAAACCCTGATCTTTGACTTCAAACCTCCAGAAGTGTGAGAAATAAATGTCTAGTGTTTATAAGTTCCCAGTCTGTTCTTTGATATAGCAGCCCAAATGAACCAAAATAACAAGCTTTTGTTTCACTGATGTGTTTTACCCCTTCTTCCTGCTCCTTCTCTTTTTCTTCGTGTCATTTTTATGTTGAAGGACATGAGTCACGTGCTGTTGAAATGATTATAATACAGACTAATTGCATCCCTGTGATTTCTTTTAACTTGAACTTCTATCCCTAAACTGGTAGTTTGACTTAGAAACTTAATTATAGTCATTATTTTTTACTTATTTAAGTTAACCATCATTTATAAGTTTTACTATGTACTTTCCATAGCATCACATCGAGAGGCACCTAATTCTGGATGCTCCTTTTTGTGGATGCTAAAATTGATTAGTAGGTTCAGATATTATTTGTTCCTCTACCTAGATGCATTAATCTCCATCACTTGGAGTTTTGATAAAACTGCAATTCCACTTTTCAATCTGTTTGCATTTAATCCACATTATATTATTGGATACTTGAATTATCATTGAAATGGCTTGAGAAAAACTTAGGAGAGGTCATAGTTGACACTAGGGGTATTAGTAAGGAGGGATATTTCAATGTGGAATGCTTTTATAAGTGCTTAATTTATTAATGTTAGATCACTGAAAAAGCAAGAGAGTTCCAGAAAAACATCTATTTCTGCTTTATTGACTATGCCAAAGCCTTTCACTGTGTGGATCACAATAAACTGTGGAAAATTCTGAAAGAGGTGGGAATACCAGACCACCTGACTTGCCTCTTGAGAAACCTATATGCAGGTCAGGAAGCAACAGTTACAACTGGACATGAAACAACAGACTGGTTCCAAATAGGAAAAGGAGTATGTAAAGGCTGTATATTGTCACCCTGCTTATTTAACTTCTATGCAGAGTACATCATGAGAAACACTAGGCTGGATGAAGCACAAGCTGGAATCAAGATTGCTGGGAGAAATATCAATAACTTCAGATATGCAGATGACACCACCCTTATGGAAGAAAGTGAAGAACTAAAAAGCTTGTTGATGAAAGTGAAAGAGGAGAGTGAAAAAGTTGGCTTAAAGCTCAACATTCAGAAAACAAAGATCATGGCATCTGGTCCCATCACTTCATGGGAAATAGATGGGGAAACAGTGGAAACAGTGGCTGACTGTATCTTTTTTGGGCTCCAAAATCACTGCAGATGGTGACTGCAGCCATGAAATTAAAAGACGCTTACTCCTTGGAAGGAAAGTTATGACCAACCGAGATAGCATATTGAAAAGCAGACACGTTACTTTGTCAACAAAGGTCCGTCTAGTCAAGGCTATGGTTTTTCCAGGAGTCATGTATGGGTATGAGAGTTGGACTGTAAAGAAAGCTGAGTGCAGAAGAACTGATGCTTTTGAACTGTGGCGTTGGAGAAGACTCTTGAGAGTCCCTTGGACTGCAAGGAGATCCAACCAGTCCATCCTAAAGGAGATCAGTTCTGAGTGTTCATTGGAAGGACTGATGTTGAAGCTGAAACTCCAACGCTTTGGCCACCTGATATGAAGAGCTGACTCATTGGAAAAGACCCTGACGCTGGGAAAGATTGAGGGCGGGAGGAGAAGGGGACGACAGAGGATGAGATGGTTGGATGGCATCACTAATTCCATGGACATGAGTTTGAGTGAACTCCGGGAGTTGGTGATGGACAGGCGGCCTGGTGTGCTGCAGTTCATGGGGTCGCAAACAGTTGGATATGACTGAGCAACTGAACTGAACTGAATTTATTAATGAATATTTTCTTATTAAAATCACTTTGCTACTCAATTGTACTTCTTAACTATAAGGAATCAGATAATGAAAACTTGCATATTGAGAAGGCATCCTATCCTTCAAATGACCTAGCTCCCATGCTCTTCCATTATAGTTTAACCTCCTAAATTAGAAAATACTGGGGAGAGCAACAATAAGAAGGACTTTACTTATAAACACTTTCCTCTCCCCTAGCACATAACTAAAACATTGGCAGCTGAATAATATATCAATAATAAACTTCTCAAAAATAAATACTTTTTTACCCAGTCCTCTCAAGCTATCACAGCACTCTTCAATCTCCCCATTACACAAAAGTAAAAGCAAAGAATCAGCCTCAGAGTCATCTTGCTTCTTTATTCATTACTCAGATTTAATCCAGACTATCCTGAATGTGTTTTATCAATTCTTTTCCTGCTGTGTCTAACTGCAGTCTAATTAGCCTCCCTTTTTCTAACCTCTTCACCTCCAAACCATCATATAATCCTGCACACATCTGAAAACACACACCTGGTCACCTTGTCAACTCTGACATTTAATATCTTTCCATTGACTATAAATTAAGTCCCAAATTCCATACAATTTCATATAAGACCTATGTCATCTATTCTTCTCTCTCACCAGTCTCCTTTGTGCGAAATTTACTCAAGAAACAAACAAAAAACCCTCTTTCCTTGCATCCATGTCTGTACTTTGTTTAAAAAGGACTACTGGCTAGAATGTTATCTCTAAAAAATGAAAGCTGTGTCAATATTCAAAGCTTTTGATGAGCTGTGTGACATGGGCACCAACAAACAGGTTGACTGCCAGTCAATAAACCCCACTGGTTGGTGTAAGTTTCAGAGCAGTCTGACTGTCAAGTCTCAGCATTCTTTGGGAAACTACGTATTGAGCTCCTTCCTCTACAATATTTCTATTTATTCCTCCAGATTCCCATAGTCCTGTTAGACTTTAAAGTAGCACCTCATTCCATTTTTAATAGTTAAGGCATATGTCATTTCCCCTTTTAATCTGTAAATATCCTGAATTAAGAGCTCTCAGATTTATCTTTAATGTCTTCACCATGCCTATAATAAAGCCTATGCTCCATTTATCTAAGAAAGACCTGTAAGTCTTTGAAGTCCAAGAATAACTGGCATCTCTGAAGTACAACCTTCCAGAACCTTCATGAATTGGTTAATTTCTCCCTAGTCTGTACTTCAATAATTTCTTCAAATTGCTACCTGCAGTCCATCTTTTCTGGTAAGCTGTAAGTCAATTAAGGGCATGGAGGCATGCCTTTATATCCCACATATTTAGCATAAAGACTGGCACATAGAACTTGCTCATAAAGAATTATTAATTTATATAAAGCATTAAATGTGCTCAGGATCACTGCTTCAATGAAGATTTGTAACAGCTCTGATCCATTAAGTGTTAGATTCTACAATGTCTTGACTTAGCTAATTTGCATTTTGTGTATATCCTTTTTTGGCAAAAGACTGGAAACCTCATGAGTATGTGCCATGTCCCTTTTGTCTCTCCCATAATGCTTAATATCTCTGAATACCTGCAAATGATTGATAGCTAGCATCAATACAATTAGACATGAATTCCAGTTACCAAGTAGATGATTAAAAGCTCACTCTGCAGGATTCTAGGCAGAGTAGAAAGGGAGTGAGGCATACCTATCCTGGTAGCCTGCTGTTAGAATGCATGGTTCTTTCTCTCGTTATAAAGCCGACTCCCTTCCTGAATGCCACTAGGAGGAACTAATTGGTTTTCTGGATTCCAGATTTCCTATATAAGATGTCAAATGAGTTTGCACCTCATGCAGACATAGCTCACAGCAGGGACCAGACTATCTCAGAAATGTTACATGTTTCCAGTTTAACACTGTTTTGGCTGGTTTCCTGGTCAGTCCTTTAGGAGAATCTGAGAAAACATGTCTTGTGGTGTTGTTTTATTCTCAGGTCAACATCTCCTGGAGAGCTAGCATGTCTTATTCACACCTTTCACTTTCTCTCTAATGAAATGATGCTGTTGTCTAAATAATCATCTGTCTTGTCCACCAGCATCTTTAAATCAATCCATATTACACAAGTGTTGAATGTGAAGACAAAAATCCACAGGGACAAGAAACAGTGGTTTCCAGCCAAAGCTATATGGGTCTGGTTTTACTGTTTTTATTACATTTGATCCAGTTGAAACTGCTAAATAAACTTTCCCTAAGAATCCCTTGACAATGTTTCCCACTAAACCTAGCTGGGCCTTAAATGTCTTCCATAGTTGTTTTTTCTTTTTTCCCCCCTAGAGTCAATCTAGTTAGTGGTAAAGCATGGACTTTGCATGAAAAGTATTAGGTTTCAAAATGTGGCTCTCCTCTTGCAAGCTGTGTGACCTCATAGAGTTGTTATAAGAATTAAATGACAGGACCACACAAATGACTTCATTAGAACTGTGCAAGTGTTAGTCACTCAGTCATGTCTGACTCTGCGACCTCATGGACTGTAGCCCACCAGGCTCCTCTGTCCATGGAATTCTCCAGGCAAGAATACTGAAGTGGAGAGCCATTCCCTTCTCCAGGGGATCTTCCTGACCCAGAGATCAAACCCAGGTCTCCTGCATTGCAGGCAGATTCTTTACTGCCTGAGTCACCAGGATGCAAGTTCACAATAAATGCTTTACCATATGTGTACTCAAATACACAAAAGGAAAAAAACCATAAACTATGTTTTGTTAACTAGCACTGAAAATTCTCAAGTGAACATATTATCTATTGGCCCCAAAATAAACTTGGTTATGGGACCCAAACTAATGTATTGTGATTTCTTCTTTGCTGAAATACTTGATGGTATATGCAGATATAACAGCAGAGGTGTAGAAAACAGTGCTAAAGCATGACATAAGAAGAGGAATTTAAAGGAGAGAATGACAGTAGCAGAACCTGCTGACAGCTTAAAAATCAGCTGTCAAAGTCCATAGCACTTATACCTCAGTCAAGAGGAGGCCCATCAAAACCATTTACTGAGGAACCACTGAACCCAGAGGACAGTATGTGAAAAGTGCCAAGTCAGGGAAAAAGTCTATCTTATTCGGTAAATCCATATAATAAAACTGTTGAATTTGAAAATAGTCCACAGAGGAAAATGGTGTTTCCAGTCAAGAATACATATGTACCACATTTTACTGTTTCTATTACATGTACCTCTGTTACTAGTAAATACATGTTCTTTAAGAACATCCTCTGACATCAGTTTCCTATGAATCCCACTGATCTTAAAATGCTTTCCAGGATACTTAAGAAAGCAATTGGTATACGGAAGGCCCTCATAACGGTTAACAAGCTATCAAAATTGTTTTCCTTCAGGCACTGTATACCATTCTGAGGACAAAAAGTCTATAACATGATCCCACACAGTGTACTAAGTGCTGTGGATATAGACAAAAAGCACAAAAAAATACAGGTCCTTATACTGTTATTAGGCTCATGAATCAGTTAGCGGGGGTGGTGACTGGTACATTATTTAAGAAAGAAAAAAATAACTACATAGTAAAAAAGTTCTAGGGGAAAAAAGCAAACAACTTGACTACAGCCTCAATTAACCAACTACCTCTGAAATTGTTTTCTCCTGCTGCTTCTCTAAAAGAAAGAATCTAGAAAGCACTGTAAAGTGGTGATTGTTTCCAGGGCATTAAATGCTTTCTTATCCTTGTCCAGGAACCATCTTTGCACACACAAAATATATTTCTATCCAAGAAAATGGTTACTGTGGTATATTCCTTTTTGTCTCTGCAGCCTCCATCCCTCCTTTGGTAACAGAACCTTTAATTTCCTTTCAAATCACTTCCCAACCTGCACTCCCTCATGCCTCACTGTAAAAAGAGTGAAGGAGGCTTACCCATTGGTATATTTCAGCCACCTTGTCAGAGTTGGTCCAAGACAGAAAGGCCTCCCATTCAAGGTGGGTAAGATTTACATTTGGGATCCTCTCTCCTGAGATCGCTAAGCTTGGGATTCTGACAGTGATCCTGACATGGAGTAGACAGAAGATGACCCAGAGTGACGCCAACAGAGAGGAAAGGCGACACTGGAGAAACCAAGGCTTGTGGGGCATCATTTGAACCCTTGGATTCAGTCTTGAGTAAAGCCAGTTGACTTAGGACTTTTCAGCTGCAGGAGCCAAGAATCCCCTTTGGAGCTTAAGCCAGTTCTGATTTGAGTTTGTATCACTTGTCACTGAAAGAGTCCAAGCTAAAATAAGTGGGGTCTGAAAAGAAATAGAAAGACACTGCCAACAGGAGAGAACGATAGCACTAAGTGAGTTTGGTGGGAGGGCAAGAGACTCCTGGCAGGAGCAGAGGCCAGTTAGGGAGCAGTAACAGACAGCAGGGGCTTCCCTGGTGGCTCAGTGGTAAAGAATCCGCCAGCAGTGCAGGAGACACAGGAGATGCGGGTCCAGTCCCTGGGTTGGGAAGATTGCCTGGAGGAGGAAATGGCAATCCATTCCAGGATTCTTCAAGTAAAATTCCATGGACAGAGGAACCTGGAAGGCTACAGTTCAAGGGGTCACAAAGAGTCAGACACAACTAAGCAGAAACACACGCACATACACACACGAGACAACAGGAGAAGATAAACATGCCAAGCGGCTTAAACATTAGTCTTACTGGACAATGAACTCCTTGCAGAGGAACTCAGGATCTACTCAAGGCAAAAATATTTTGAAGTGTTGACACTAGTGGAACAATGTTTAAAAAAAAAAAATCCATGATTAAAACATTACTAACAAAGAAATTTGGAGAAGGCAATAGCACCCGACTCCAGTACTCTTGCCTGGAAAATCCCATGGACGGAGGAGCCTGGTGGGCTGCTGTCTATGGGGTCGCACAGAGTCGGACACAACTGAGCGACTTCACTTTCACTTTTCACTTTCATGCATTGGAGAAGGAAATGGCAACCAACTCCAGTGTTCTTGCCTGGAGAATCCCAGGGATGGGGGAGCCTGGTGGGCTGCCTTCTATGGGGTCGCACAAAGTCGGACGCGACTGAAGCGACTTAGCAGCAACAAAGAAATTTATAATAAAGAAAGACAGGGAAATATAATAATGAAATTGAGATCACCTACTAAAATTTATGCTAACTATTATTATTCATTAGGAGATATAACTATTTTGATAGGTGAGAAAATTGTAATATGTATAGTTATATGCCTTATCATTAATATCTCCTCTGATAGGAGATTCAAGTCTCATTGAGTTGTCATGGGGGAAAATTTATCTAAAAATCCTGGGTTGAGGGAGGCATTTTATTAATAAGTTATCTACTGAAAAACCTGGAGCTATAGATTTTTAGGAAACATTTTCAGTGTATACATTAAAACAAATTTAATAATATGAGAAGTTAGTTACCATTAAAAATGTGAACTTGATAAAGTCACAATCAAGATACTATGGATTAAAAAGATACGCTAAAGAAATGAATATTACCTATTGACATTAAACCATTAACATATTAGTGTTTTTGAGAAGGGATACAAATTTAGTGTGAAAGTCACAGACAGCATTGTTAATCATAATCTGCACATATAAGAAAGAAAAACTGATTAATGTTCACAGTAGGAAATTTTTATCAATAGCTTTACCAAATCAAATAACTGAAGTGACAAAATAATAAATTTTATAAAGTACTATCCTTTGAGATTTTGAAATAAAACACTCTTAAGCATGATCTATAAGCAAACAGAATTTTTTAAAAGATATAATGAACTCTTGAATAGCATATTCTTCCCTCTATTACAGAAAACTTAGGGCAGATAATTCACAAAACAAAAAGAATAATGTGTTTCGCAAATCAAATCATTTTAAAACTGACAAACAGGAGATGATTTACCAAACTAGAATACTGAAAAGATGTACAGTGAAGTATTATATGCTTATAAAAGCAATTTTGATTTTTAAAGTTGTAACTCCAAATTGAACAAAAATAAAGGAAAGGAGGAAGAAGAGAAAAATCCTCCAAAAGAGATCATTACTCTGAAAATTACAGGACTTCAGGTGTGATTTTAAAGACATTTTTCAACATTTGCAAAATAGAATCACAGCAGTATAATGGATGAGCATTAAACCAGAACTCAATTAAATAGATGCTCCTGTAGAAGAAGAAATTATAGAATATTTTTAGCATGCTGCAGCAAGGAAATACAACAGCCTAAAAAATTATGGTACACGATATACTATGAAACACCATACACATATAATAGTGCCTTATCCTAAATTAAATGCTTGAGTTCAATTCCAGCCTTTTCACAAGCCATTTGGTTTCAACTTTAAATACACCACCCAAGCAGCTGCTTCCTTCACCAGGCAACACTTTCTTTCGCAGACAAGCCATAACAGTTCTACTATAGACAGGAAATTGCTTTCAGAGTCCTTAAGAAGAAGTGATTAAAAAAAAAATCCCAACAGAGCAGCAATAAAGGAACACTCCTACAGTGACCAAAGAGGGAAAGTAAAACAAAACAACAGGCATATGATTTCTAAGCAAGAACTTCTCTGAGGTTCAAGGAAATAAAACTGATATATCCAGAGAAATACCCAATCTACTCCTACTGTATGAACAGAAAAAAATCCATATGAAAGAATGCCAGTTAATCCAATGGCCAAATGGGCTGATGATATTGCCAGCTTTGAGAAATTTCCAAGTTTCTGGGATACTGCATTCTGACAAGACAGGATTTCATATGCATATGTACATATATTACAGCATATATATATATATATAGCATCTATATAATGAATATATTGCATTTAATTTGAAAGCAATTTGAATCAGCTTCATTAAAAGTTAAGCAGCATTTTTTCTTTGATCCCTACCATGATGTAATCAACATGCTTTGCATTCAAAAATATTTATAGCAAGTTAAAATGCTATTGCTACTCAAGCAAAATCTTGACTATAGAAGTTTTCCATGGCAGATAATGGACAAAAAAGGGAAGGGGACTAAAGTCCAAACAAGGCTTAATATAATAGATTTAAATTATTTTTTAAAGAAATGTAATAAAAACTAAATTATATATGTAATTAAGAGATTAGAAATCTTTTAGATGCTCACGCATGAGATATATTTCCATCATTATCAAAGAGTCTAACTTAATGAATTTTATATAACATCCAGTGATTGGCCCATGCTGATGAGACAACTCTATTTCAATAGCAACATGTCTGATGGAAATATTCTATTTGAATTCATACAATTAACTGGTCAAATTTTTTAATGATGGCATTAACCAAAACTAACTGGATAAGACAAACCTCCGCTGAGAAAAAAGCAAAAAAAAAAAAAAAAAGAAAGAAAGAAAGAAAAATATATTAACCATCAACTGGATTTCTAAGAATGCTACTAAATTTCAATACAGGAAGAGGGAAGTACCTAGACTTTCCAGAGTAACAACCTGTGGTTATAGCAAACAAGAGCCACTTCCAATCGTCAGCCTCCACATAACAGATGAGTCTCCTTGAGACCATAGATTCTGGAGGAATTTAACATTATTGTTCAAACTGTGGATCATTTTATAGAAACAGTTTATAAGCCTATTATTTGGTTCTTAGTTTCAACAAGACTTCTTGGAAGGGAGAAATGCAAGGGGATTCTAAGAACCCTTGTTAGTACCCTGACATTTGGAGAGTTCTCAACAAAAAAAGAAGAGGCGAAAGATATTTCATCCAAACTCTCAGTTGTTTCAAAATCCCAAAGTTAGAATCTTTGCCTGGAAAGGAAAACTAGGTTCATTCTCTTCAGCTTAACTTCTAAACTTAGAATTATACAATATAAGAAGGAGAGTCTTTTAGGGGCTAAATTCTTCCTTACAAATAAAGCAATTAAAGCCCAGGGTGGTCAAGTGATTCCCACATAGTGGCTGAGCCAGAACTAGAACCAAGATCTTCCACATCTAATCTTGAATTAATTCTATTCTATCACATTGTTTGATTACTATAGTATCTGAAATATTTCATGTTAACCCTGCTGGATGACTTTCAACCTTTTCAGCCTACTAATTGCACATTTCTACCACTGACCTCAGAAATTTAATGATGTATGATGTATAGAAACCAACACAATATTATAAAGCAATGATCCCCCAGTTAAAAATAAATTTAAAAAATAAAGCTAAATAACACACAAAAATAAAAATAAAGAGGTGACTAAAAAATTCATCTTATCAATAGACTGTTAGGAAACATTACATGAATCTGACAAAGGACTTCTTATATCTAGTATGTATAAATAATTTATAGAACTTAGTAAGACAAATAACCCAATTAGAATATGAGCAAAGGATATAAACAGACCTTTTCCCAAACCAGAGAAATGGCCAATAAATACATGAAAGCAGGTTTGAATCACTAGTCATCAGGGAGATGAACATCAAAACCACAATGAGATGTGACTTCATACCCACTAGGACCATTGTACTCCAAAGGACAAATGTAACACATGTTGGCTAGCCTGGGGAAAACTGGAACCTTCATACACTGCTAATGGGACCGTTAAGTGCTGCAGTGACTTTGTGAAACAGTATGGCACATCTCCTTAGGAGGTGAAATATAGGTTATCATATAGTGTAGTGATTTCAGTCCTAGTTACAAATACAATAGAAATGAAAACTGTCTACAAGAAAACTTGTACACAAATGTTTACAGCAGCATTAGGTATAATATCCCTTAATGTGAACACAACCCTAATGACCATCAACTACTGAAACAGTAAACAGCAAGTGATATATCCACAGAAGGAATACTATTCAGCGATAGAAAGGAATGAACTACTGATGTATTTTACAATATAGATGAAGCTCCAAGACATTATACCAGATAAAAAGAGTCAATGAAAAATGACCATATATAGTCTTACTCCATTTATATAAAATGTTCAAAACAGGGAAATCCATGGAGATAGAAAGTAGACGAGTGATTTCCAGGAGGAGGACTCTTGGGAGGAAATAGAGAATGACTGCTAAAAGGGTACAGTTTCTTTGTGGGATTATAAAAATGTTCTAAAATTGATTGTGCTGGTGGTGAACATGTATATCGTACACAACACATGAATGAATTTATATATTTAAAAACTCTGTGAATATACTGTAAATCACTGAATTATAGTCTTTAAAAGGGAAATTGTTTGGTAATGTGAATTATATCTCAATGAAGCAGTTATAAAGTAATACCAATTAAATCTGTCCATTGTCTCAACTCAAAACACCCCTAGCTATTGACAGAACCATCGTGACATATATAATGTCTGGGTAAGAACTGTAAAAAGCTCCCTCTTCTGGATAAGACAATAAGTCACCTTGTCCCCCATGCAGACCCAGCCAGAACAAGGGCAGCATGTCTCAATGGAAAAGGAAGCCTTAGTTAGACTTCATCAAAGTGCCTCTGGGCAAGGCCTGGCCTGAACAAACATGCATGACAATCAGGCTGATAGATTGCTCTATTATTATCACACCAGATGGAAGAGATACTTTTCTAGTTACTTATAGAAGATGTCATAAATCTGTTATTGCTGTTCAGTCACTCAGTACTGTCTGACTCTTTGTGACCCCATGGACTGCAACACTCCAGGCTTTCCTGTACTTAAGCATCTCCCAGAGCTTGCTCAAACTATGTCCATTGAGTTGATAAGGCCATACAACCATCTTGTTCTCTGTCGTCCCCTTCTCCTCCTGCCTTCAATTTTTCCTGGCATCAAGGTCTTTTCTAATGAGTCAGCTCTTGGCATCAGGTGGCCAAAGTATTGGAGTTTCAGCTTCAGTGTCAGTCTTTCCAATGAATATTAAGGGTTGATTTCCTTTAGGATTGACTGGTTGGATCTCCTTCAGTCCAAGGGACTCTCAAGAGTCTCCTCCAACACCATAGTTCAAAGGCATGAATTCTTCAGCACTCAGCCTTCTTTGTGGTCCAACTCTCACATCCACACATGACTACTGGAAAAAACATCGCCTTGACTATATGGACCTTTGTTGGCAAAGTAATGTTTCTGCTTTTTAATATGCTGCCTAGGTGGGTCATAGCTTTTCTTCCAAGGAGCAAGAATCTTTTGATTTCATGGCTGCAGTCACCATCTGCAGTGACTTGAGACACCAAGAAAATAAACTCTGTCACTGTTTCCATTGTTTCCCCACCTGTTTTCCATGAGATGGGACTGGATGCCATGATCTTCATTTTTTTAAATGCTGAGTTTTAAGCAAGCTTTTTCACTCTTCTCTTTCAAATTCATAAAGAGGATTTTTTAGTTCCTCCTTGCTTTCTGCCTTAAAGGGGAAGTCATCTGCATATCTGAAGTTATTGATATTTCTCCCAGCAATCTTGATTCCAGCTTGTATTTTATCGACCCTGATATTTCACATGATGTACTCTGTATCAGTTCAGCTCAGTTCAGTCGCCCAGTCATGTCTGACTCTTTGTGACCCCATGAACCGCAGCATAACAGGCCTCTCTGTCCATTACCAACTCCCAGAGTCCACCCAAACCCATGTCCATTGAGTCAGTGATCCCATCCAATCATCTCATCCTCTGTCGTCCCCTTCTCCTCCCGCCTTCAATCTCTCCCAGCATCAGGGTCTTTTCCAATGAGTCAACTCTTCGCATCAGGGGGCCAAAGTATTGGAATTTCAGCTTCAACATCAGTCCTTCCAATGAACACCCAGGACTGGTCTCCTTTAGGGTGGACTGGTTGGATCTCCTTGCAGTCCAAGGGACTCTCAAGAGTCTTCCCCAACACCACAGTTCAAAAGCATCAATTCTTCTGCCCTCAGCTTTCTTTATGGTACAACTCTCACATCCATACATGACTACTGGAAAAACCAAGCCTTGACTAGACACACCTTTGTCTCTACTTTTTAATATGCTGTCCAGGTTGGTCATAACTTTCCTTCGAAGGAGTAAGCATCTTTTAATTCCATGGCTGCAATCACCATCTGCGGTGACTTTGGAGCCCAAAAAAATAAAGTCAGCCACTGATTCCCTGTCTATTTGCCATGAAGTGATGGGACTGGATGCCTTGATCTTAGTTTTTGAATTCTGAGCTTTAAACCAACTTTTTCACTCTCCTCTTTCACTTTCATCAAGAGGCTTTAGGTTCTTCTTCACTTTCTGCCATAAGGGTGGTGTCATCTGCATATCTGAGGTTACTGATCTTTCTCCCAGCCATCTTGATTGTAGTTTGTGCTTCCTCCAGCTCAATATTTCTCATGATGTAATCTGCATGTAAGTTAATTAAGCAGGGTAACAATATACAGCCTTGACATACTCCTTTTCCTATTGGGAACTGGTCTGTTTTTCCATGTCCAGTTCTAACTGTTGCTTCCCGACCTGCATACAGGTTTCTCAAGAGGCAGATCTGGTGGTCTGACATTCCCATCTCTTCAGAATTTGGCACAGTTGATTGTGATCCACACAGTCAAAGGCTTTGGCATAGTCAATAAAGCAGAAATAGATGTTTTTCTGGAACTCTCTTGCTTTTTCCATGATCCAGTGGATGTTGGTAATTTGATCTCTGGTTCCTATGCCTTTTCTAAAACCAGCTTGAACATCTGGAAGTTCACCGTTCATGTATTGCTGAGGCCTGGCTTGGAGAATTTTGAGCATTACTTTACTAGTGTGTGAGAAGAATGCAATTGTGTGGTAGTTTGAGCATTCTTTGGCATTGCCTTTCTTTGGGATTGGAATGAAAACTAACCTTTCCCAGTCCTGTGGCCACTGCTGAGTTCTCCATATTTGCTGACATATTGAGTGCTGCACTTTCACAGCATCATCTTTTAGGATTTGAAATAGCTCAACTGGAATTCCATCACCTCCACTAGCTTTGTTCGTAGTGATGCTTCCTAAGGCCCACTTGACTTCCCATTCCAGCATGTCTGGCTCTAGATGAATGTGAGTGATCACATCATCGTGATTATCTGGGTCGTGAAGACCTTTTTTGTACAGTTCTTCTGTGTATTCTTTGCCACCTCTTCTTAATATCATCTGCTTCTGTTAGGTCCATACGTTTTCTGTCCTTTATCAAGCCCATCTTTGCATGAAATATTCCCTTGGTATCTCTGATTTCCTTGAAGAGATCTCTAGTCTTTCCCATTCTGTTGTTTTCCTCTATTTCTTTGCATTGATCGCTGAGGAAAGCTTTCTTGTCTCTCCTTGCTATTCTTTGGAACTCTGCATTCAGATGCTTATATCTTTCTTTTTCTCCTTTGCTTTTCACTTCTATTCTTTTCACAGCTATTTGTAAAGCCTCCCCAGACAGCCATTTTGCTTTTTTGCATTTCTTTTCCATGGGGATGGTCTTGATTCCTGTCTCCTGTACAACGTCATGAACCTCCATCCATAGTTCATCAGGCACTCTATCTATCAGATCTAGGCCCTTAAATCTATTTCTCACTTCCACTGTATAATCATAAGGGATTTGATTTAGGTCATACCTGAATGGTCTAGTGGTTTTCCCTACTTTCTTCAATTTAAGTCTGAATTTGGCAATAAGTAGGTCATGGTCTGAGCCACAATCAGCTCCTGGTCTTGTTTTTGCTGACTGTATAGAGCTTCTCCATCTTTGGCTGCAAAGGATATAATCAATCTGATTTTGGTGTTGACTATCTGGTGATGTTCGTGTGTAGAGTCTTCTCTTGTGTTGTTGGAAGAGGGTGTTTGCTATGACCAGTGCGTTCTCTTGGCAAAACTCTATTAGCCTTTGCCCTGCTTCATTCCGTACTCCATGGCCAAATTTTCCTGTTACCCCAGGTGCTTCTTGACTTCCTACTTTCGCATTCCAGTTCCCTGTAATGAAAAGGACATCTTTTTGGGTGTTAGTTCTAAAAGGTCTTGTAAATCTTCATAGAACCATTCAACTTCAGCTTCTTCAGTGTTACTGGTTGGGGCATAGACTTGGATTACTGTGATATTGAATGGTTTGCCTTGGAAACAAACAGAGATCATTCTGTCGTTTTTGAGATTGCATTCAAGCACTACATTTTAGACACTTTTGTTGACCATGATGGCTACTCCATTTCTTCTAAGGGATTCCTGCCCACAGTAGTAGATATAATGGTCATCCGAGTTAAATTCACCCATTCCAGTCCATTTTAGTTTGCTGATTCCTAGAATGTCAACGTTCACTCTTGCCATCTCCTGTTTGACTCTTTCCAATTTGCCTTGATTCTTGGACCTAACATTCCAGGTTCCTATGGAATATTGCTCTTTACAGCATCGAACCTTGCTTCTATCACCAGTCACATCCTCAAGTGGGTATTGTTTTTGCTTTGGCTCCATCCCTTCATTCTTTCTGGAGTTATTTCTCCACTGATCTCCAGTAGCATATTGGGCATCTACTGACCTGGGGAGTTCTTCTTTCAGTATCCTATCATTTTGCCTTTTCATACTGTTCATGGGGTTCTTAAGACAAGAATACATCAGGTGACCAAAATAGCAGATCTTCCGCTTCAGCATAAGTCCTTCAAATGCGTATTCAGGGTTGATTTCCTTTAAGATTGACAGGTTCAATCTCCTTGCTGTGCAAGGGACTCTCAGCAGTCTTCTCCAGCATCACAGTTTGAAGGGATCAATTCTTTGGTGCTCTACCTTCCCAGCTCTCACAACCATACATGACCACCGGATAGACTATGGCCTGGATTATATGGACCTTTGTTGGCAGATTAATGTCTCTGCTTTTCAACACACTGTCTAGGTTTGTGGTAGCTTTCCCGTGTTGGTGGTATAGTGGTAAACATTTTCACATTAAGCTCCTCAAAAACAAGAGAACTGAATTGTAAACACAGCAAACCCAGTGGAAACTTAGATTAAGACACTTGTCAGTGCAATCTTCCAACTAGCTTTGGCCCCAAAATGTAGAAGTGAAATAATATTTCATAAATGTCCTAAGATATCAGCAGTTATTTTATAAACTAAAACCTTTCATGATTCAAAGGCAAACAACAAGTATATTCCATTTACATGGAAAAACATAAAATACACAGACTGAGAAGTTACTGAAAAAACACTGACTTTAACAGAATCTTAGTTTTAAAGCTCACAACCTTCCCATGTGACTAGGTTGAAATGTATTGTGTTTGACTAAAACATTTGCTTTTCAAATTCAGAGAGAATGAACAGACTACTGATAAAGTTACAGCCTTTTGTTTGAAATTTAACTTGTTGTTAAACCATCAGAGCAAAGTAGCTTTGAACTTCATCAAAGTCTTTGTGTTCAAAGATGAAATTTATTTTTTTAGCTTCACTTTTAGTTACGAGAAATAGCACTGCCTGTAACTCACAGCAAACTAAGCTCCTACTAATTATAACAGAACAATTTTAGCTAATTAGTCTTTAGTAATTTTTCTTTTCAGATACAGCCAGCCACTCTGGGATTCATCCTTCAAAATTTTTGCACTTTTTTAATCTTTCTTCACATTTACTTTTCTAAGTCTCTTATGTGTTTTTAAAGAGGAAGAAGTAACCTTTTGTAGTGGGAATATAGTCAATTTATGTTTTATACAAAGATTGCAAATGGACAGAAGTTAAAAGGGGATAAAAAGGGAAAAAGAAGCTTTGGGCTGAAGAAATGAGCTCTTAAATATCTTCTTAAGAGACAGAGGTAAGAACATTTCATAATCCAGTGTAACATTTTTTATGTGTTGAGAGCATCTGTTCTCAACATCTAGGTTGGAAGTCATTAATGACAACCCCTGGGCTATATTTGACTTTTACTTGCCTGCTGCAGATAGGGTTGACCCATGCAGTGTTTTGTAAAAATTAAACTTAGTCTCTAATATGTAAAAGGTCAAAACACTGTATGTAAATAATGGATCCTGGGTTATTCTGAAAAGTGATCAGCTTTGGTAACTGTATGGTCAGGCTATTCTCCTGCTCTCTGTACAGACCCAGCTCAATCAGTACCTGATTCTCCTATATTCTCCTGACTGACCTTTCTGGCCCAGGCCCCAGCTAGAGATTGTACTTATCAAAGAAGTGGTGAGGGGCTTGCTCTTATGCTAGTCTCCCTGGTGACCGAAAAGCCAACCTGGCATCAATTTCCCTCTAACTGGCAATCTCCTCTTCTCCCCAGGAGTAAAGACTCCCACCAAGTCCTGCCTGCCTTCTGCAGAAGATTGAGGGGTATCACTCCAGGACTTTGTTTCAGACATGTCAGATTCCCCATCCAGTAAACTACTGATGTCTCTGTCACTGACTCCGGGCTCTTTCTTGGGTCTTGAACCTGGGCAAACACAGGATTTGTAGACCTGTGGGCTGCACCCCAACAGTAACACTGTTTCTGCATTTCTCACTCATTATTTCACTCATTAATTCACTCATGAAATCATGAATAGTTCATTCATTATTTTATTCATTATTTCACTCATTAATAGCAAATGAGTGAAATTCTGATTGCTTTTCAGAATAACCCAGAATCCATTATTTAGAAAAGACTGGATGGCTGCACAGTGAGCACCCCCTATAGGAAGAGCACGTCATGGCCTCTGATCCATTCCAGATCTCACTATTCTTAATGCTTACACAAAGATGGCTTCACTCATGAACATTATCTTCCTAAGTAATCCAACTGAATAGAAATATAAAGCACAAAAAAATGGTAGGAGATTTTGAGTTCCAAAAATTGCTTTGCAATGCTGGTTAAAATACAACAAAAATTTAGTTTAATGTAAAGCTGAGCAAACAAAGTAAGTTGCAAAGCAGAATGATTAATTCTACAGCCTAGGCTGTGACAGCCAGGGCAGCAGAAAGGTGTGGGGAATGGGAGATCAGTCTCGGCAATCTGATGGCATAGGTTTAATTGCCCTTGTGGAAACAGGAGATGAGGAGGTCCTGGGCTCAGGAGCTGGATATTTGAAAAGGAGTCCTTTCAGACATAGCTGGGTTTCCAAGGTGACTCAGTGGTAAAGAATATGCCTGTCAATGCAGGAGATGCAAGTTTTATCCCTGGGTCAGGAAAACCTCCTTCAGGAGGAAATAGCAACCCTCACCAGGATTCTTGCCTGGGAAATTCCATGGACAGCAAAGCCTGGTGGGCTACAGTCCATGGGATTGCAGAGAATTGGACACAACTGAGCAACTGAACACACATTCGTGCTTTAAGGGCTGCACTCATGCTTAAACCCACCCACAAACTTAGAGAGAAGGCTAGGGAGTTAATCTGTCCTTCATTTACTTTTTGGAGTGAGGTTGCAGTGAGGTGGGAGACTTGGAGGGAGCGACTACTTCAATGAAGAATTCATGATTGGGGGCATATATCTCACATGATTCAGGGTTTCATACGCATTTTACATATAATAGATCCTCATTTGTGGATTTCATATTTGTGAATTCACCTGCTCCCTAAAATGTATTTGTAAAGCCTTAATCAGTATTTGTGCACTTTTGTGGTCACTCTCAGATATGCTCAAAGTGGTGAAAAATCCGAATCACTCCAGGTGCACGTTTCCAGCTGAGGTGGAAGGCAGCAATGCTCTCTGCCTTGTTTCAGTTTACCTTGTTTACTCTAATTGTAAAAAAGGGTCCTTTTTCCTACACACTTAGTGCCTTTTTTTTTTTTTTTTTTTTTGGCATCTTTGTGCTTTCTGTTGACTCTGCTGTTTAAACTGGAACTAAAGCATAATGCTGAAACGTTATCTAATCTCAAGCACAAGGAGGCCGTGCTGGTCTTATGAAGAAAAACCCATGTTAGCAGAGTTTTGTTCAGGCTTGAGTTACAGGGTTCCTGACTATAAGGTTAATGTTAGCAAACCAACAATGTTTATTACATAAGACACCTTTAAACAGAAACATCCATAAAACAAGGTTATGTATTGAATGGTGGATGAAAACCATACAGCCCAAGGTTTGCAGGAACCCGCCAACCCTACTTTTCCTAAAAGTGATGCTGCAGTATCTACAAATTCATTTTTACAGGTGACTGATAAGAAAAAGTGACTATAGATGGTAGGCTACATTGAGCCAATACATTAACATAATACACTCTCCAGGCTGGTTATATCCCTGGTTCCTGGGGAAACCCACAAAAGCTGTTGGGTATGGACACTTCTTCAACCAAGGTTAAGAACAATCTCATGTTGACATGGGAGGGGAAATTCTCCTAAAGATCAGATTCACATCAAACATTACAAAAATGGTAATATGTTCTACAAATGAGAGTGAACAGATCAACAAATCACAGGTTAACATCAATGATATCCTGAGCTTACAGAACAACATAACGAAAGAACACCTAAATAAACTTTAAACAATTGAAGTAATAAAAAAATGAAGATGGGTGTCAAATCCTCAGAAAAAACAGGATGCTCTAAGGAGAGAACAGAAACATATGGAAAACAATCAGACAGAAAGTCTAGACAAGAAAAACATAACCACTGAAATTAAAACTCAAAGGACAGTTTAATAGTAAATTAGGCAGAGAACAAAGATTAGTGAACTGAAGATAAGAACTAAGCAGAGATAGAAAACATGAAAGACAGGTTAACAGACATGGTGAAATGAGAAATTTCAATATACACTTATAAAGGAAAACCAAAAGGAGTAAGGAGCAGACAAACAAAACTGGAAGAGGTAACAGCTATGAAATCATCAGTTACCATAAGACATGTATTTCAAGATCTGGGAATCATAACCTAGAATTGTCTAAATATGATAATAGCTTATCTTTGAACAGCAGGCACTGTGTGCCAGGCACTGCTCCAGATGCTTAACAATATTGTAGCTCGTTTAACCCTCATACCCGATGAAGTAAATTCTACTGTTATCTTTGATTTACAGCTGAAAAGTTGGAAATATAGGTTCAATATTTGTCCAAAGTTACATGGCCACTAAGAGGAAGGATTTGAATCCACACAGCCTGGCTCCAGTCTCTGCACCTTTAAAATTACATTTTATAGCAGAATTATTTTTGGAAGAATAAGGGCAAGTAACACACTCTCTGAAGACCAAAAGAGGGAAGAGAAGAAAAACAAAAGAGTACTGACCATCATTGGAAACTCACAAAATGAACTTCTAGAAAATAAAAAGTCATAGATGCATGAATGATGGTGCACAAAGGAAATGATAAATGTGGGTAAATCTAAAAAAAAAACAACTAAAACTAATATGAAATAAGAATAAGTCTCCTAGGGCAAACACACACATCTGTACTTTCTCCATTTCTCTGAGAGATTCCCCAACGTAAGACGTAAGTGCAGTAAAGATATTTTTTGAAGATACAAACTCAACAAAAACAAGTAATAGAAGAGCCAAGTGCAATAAAATTTTGGAAACTAGAAAGCAGAAGTGATGGTGTTGAGGGTTTGACATAACAGAGAAAGATGTCTTTAAATTCACAGTGAGGAAAGGAATGGGAGGAAGTAGTAAAGTTGGAATTTTAAGCAATTGCTAGGTACTCAGCTTCCCTGTCCCACCTACGTACCACCCCACATCAGGTCAGAGGAGGCTTAACTCTCTAGAGAGGGTAAAACATAGGATGCCAACAGGTCACTTGGCAGATTTTATAGAGGATCTTGTGAGGAAACAGGTGGCTTAAGTAAATATATATGTACACACACTGGATGCTGCAGTCTCTTAGGCCTCTTCTCCCATCAGGCTTCCAAATGCCAATGGAGCCTTTCATCATCCAAGGGGGCGTTTGGACTGTCTCTCAACCAAGCATGTCAGTATAATAACTTTTAGAACATATGCTCCAGAACAATCACAGCTATCCTTCATCCTTTCTTGAGATACTTGAGGACACGGTGCTCTAAGACACTGAACACCAAGAACAGGATTATAGCTGAAGGAAGATCCTGGAAATACAGCCTTGCCCCTAATGTGCAGGAAAACCAAATCCAAACTGGAGTGCCCCAAAACCTCCAAAAAAAGATTTCTCCAAGAAGGTAAAATAGAATACTGGACACCTCTCAAAAATTTGAGAAGAGATTCAGAAAACTGGTCAAAATTTTGGCTGATGTAAGTATCTCTCTCTCTCTCTCTCTCTCTCTAGTCTCTTAAGTCGTGTCCAACTCTTGTGACCCTATGGACTGTAGCCTGCCAGGCTCCCGAGTCCATGGGATTCTCCAAGCAAGAATACTGGAGTGGGTTTCCATTTCCTTCTCCAGACATAAATATAAGACCATAGCAAAATGGAAAATTAAAAAGTAAGATTAGTAATTTGAAGGAAAATAATTATGCATGGAAGGAAAAACAATCATAATTTTATTGTGCTATAAAAGTCAGCTCTGAATATCATTTATAAATTCAGAGTAATATAAACACTGAATATTGACCTAATTCAAATTCTGACCCAATAAACGCCTGTAATAAAATGCCCTGAATTAATACATATTCAAATGTTAACCACTGGAAACTGGAGGCAGGTGAAATGTTTATTCTCTGCGGAGGTTTGAATGGGGATTGGGTTGAAGAATGGGCTTGTCATCACTCTATCCAATCAAAGTACAGTGAATGGAATATAGTGTGGATTTCCCTAATTTTAATTTTTGTGTTTTTGTGCAAGCTATGCATTTTAAAATGCTGTTATTTTCATAAACCTCTTAGAAAGGCAACCTTACATTTCTGTGGTGGCAAGGTAGTGGTATGAAAGTGTTAAAGCATCAGCTACCAAATTTGATGGCCAACAGTAATACTTAAAATTGAAAAATCAAGAGGTAGCAAATAAGCAAATTATTTCAAGAGCCAATCAAAAAGTTGAAAGTAAATAAGAGCCAATCAAAAAGTTGAAAGTTGTTCCCTCTAGGAAAGGAGAAATAAAAAGGATGTGAGCAGAAGTCTAACATTTTTCTTGAAAACAAGCAAGAAACTCCCAAACTATGTAGAAGTTTGCATAGACTTACATTATTTCAGATATAAAAGAAAAACTAGAAAATAAAAGGAACAGTAGCAATAATATCTAATTAATGGTGTTAAAAATTTTGACTAAACTACTGGACAACAATAATATTAATATAACATCCAGGAGGAGGGAAATACAGTTTAAAATATGGAAATTTTTCTATTGTTGGAGACATTAAGTTTAGAATTTGTTAAATATGTCTAGTAAATTTTCTAGGGTGATTATTATAAGAAAATAAGTAGAGTATATAACATTTGATGTTACTGAAGGAAAAATAAATTCTCAATCAGTCCAAGGAAAGAACACAAATATTAACATTTCTGTATTAATATGTTAATATTTATTTATTTATTTATTTTAAATTTTATTTATTTTTAAACTTTACATAATTATATTAGTTTTGCCAAATATCAAAATGAATCCGCCACAGGTATACATGTGTTCCCCATCCTAAACCCTCCTCCCTCCTCCCTCCCCATACCATCCCTCTGGGTCGTCCCAGTGCACCAGCCCCAAGCATCCAGTATCATGCATCGAACGGCAAATGCCTTATTAGAGATAAGTGGGTCACCACTTATCTATTAAATGCTTTATTAGAGATAGTGGGTCACCTCATACTGACCAAAAATATACCCATTCTAAACTTTCATACATCAATAAAATATTAATTAAAAAAAGCAAAATAATCAGAAATATCAGGATAAACAGAAATCTACCATCACTGTGAGAGAAACTGATAGATTAATTAGATAAAGCATCATTAATGATGTATATGAATTGAATACAATTGCGGACTTTAACTCAAAGAACATAAGGAAGACATTTCTCTTGTCAATAGGCTACTAGGTTAGAAATCAGTAACCAAAGATGACTAGAAAAATTCCACATGTTTGGAAATTTTAAAACACACATCTGACAATTCATGGATCCAAGAGAAAGTAATAATTAAATCATAAAATTTATAGACAGTGTGAAAAGTGTTAGTTGCTCAGTCATGTCCAACTCTTTGCAACTCCAGAGACTGTAGCTCCCCAGGCACCTCTGTTCATGGCAAGAACAGAGTGGGTTGCCATTCCCTTCTCCAGGGGATCCTTCTAACCCATGGATTGAATCCGGGTATCACACATTGTAGGCAGATTCTTTGCTGTCTGAGCCACCAAGGAAGCCATAAAACTGAACCAATAAATATGCTACAAGTCAGAACACTGGTTTACAGCTAAAGCTGTGCTTTTGAGAAAATTTAAAGTCAGACATATTTAAATTAGAACAGAAGAAAGGTAGGAATGTTAAGGAGTTAACTACACAATTTAAGGGATTAAGAAAAGAACAGTCAAATAATCCAAGAAGTTGGAAAGAACAGTAAACAACTGAGTGAAATGAATGAAATATAGTATAAAAATTCAAAATCAAGGAATAACATTAAATTCTGAAAGGTAAGATACTAAAATAATACTTAGAATGAAATAGAGAATGTATCTATTGATAAAACACAGACAAGAAGATTGAGAAGATGCTTCGAAACAACTTTTGGGCAATTCATTAGAAAATAAAAACCAAATGGATATAATTCCTAGAAGAAAAAACACAACATACCACAAAGAAAGAGATAGTATGCTGGTCCTACAACTATTCAAATGATTTAATCAATAGTTAAAATATTTCCTGAATGGAGAGCTCCAGGCCCAGATAGTTTTATTTGTATGTTTACTTTTTATTCAAGAAGTAGATAATTCCAATATTTTTCAAAATCTTATAGGGAATATAAAATAAGAAGTAATCATCTATTCATTTATAGAGACAAATGACTTTGATACTAAAGCCAAAAAAGTAGAGTATGAGAGAAGGAAAGAAAATCTCCTATATTGATATATGTGCAAAATACTAAACACTTACAGATAATAACATCCAAGTATTAAAAAACATAAAAGCCAATCTGAAACTAACCCAGGACTAGAAGGTTGGTTAATACTAAAAATGGTTCACTGTATTAACAGGTTAAAGGAGAAAAACAGAATGACTATCTCAGTAAATGTAGGAAAAGCATTTACAATAATAAAGAATTCCTGATTAAAAACTAACAGAGAAGAACTGCCTTAACTTGATAAAGAGTATCTATGAAATCTAGAGTAACCATCACACCAAATGGTGAAATGTTAACCTTATTCACTCTTGAAAATCAAGAGCAAGACAAGGATATTCATGCTCAATATACCTATTCAACACTGTACTGGGTGAGAGAAAGTGCACTCACATAAAAGCTATAAAAAGAACCAAAAACTCACACTATTTTCAAATAATACGATTTTCCAGACACAAAATTCCAAAAAAGCCAGAGACATGACCACACATAGCTTTACAGTTGGTTAAGAATTGCCATCAACTGAGCTGGTAGAGTTGATTCCCCTCTGAAATAAAACAAACAAGTAAATCTACTTCACAAGATATACAAAACCAATTCTAGATAATTAAAGACTTAAATGCAAAGAGGAGAATATTAAACTTTTATAAGTACATTTAAGAAAATGTTTTTACCATTTCACGGTAAGGAAGAAAAAAAATTTAAACAACTCATGAGAGAACATGAGCTATAAAAAAAATCAATACTTTAATGTAAAATTAAGAACATCTGCTCATCATTTGACAGCATCAAGGAAAAATAAAAAACCTAGCCACTAAAATGGAGAAACATACATAACTGGCAAAGGATTAATCCAGACTATACAAAGAACTCTTAAGTTTAAAAACAAAAAAGACTACCATACAGTGAAAAAGTATCTAGATAACAGAAACATAAAAGTGGTCAACAAATATCTTAAAATGAACTTGCTGCTACTGCTAAGTCACTTCAGTCGTGTCCGACTCTGTGTGACCCCATAGACGTCAGCCCACCAGGCTCCCCCGTCCCTGAGGTAGAAATGCAAATTAAAACCAAAATTACATTTTATTTAAAAAATAAAAATGGAAACTGAAAAGTGAAATACAATTTTGCATTCAATAGATTTGCACAATTTAAAATATAGAACAATAACAAATGTTGACAAATATCAACAGATATTCACAAATATAATGCTGATGTGAAAAGTAGTGTAGATGTAAGAATGCTGCTTGATGTCATTACATAAAAGTTTAGAAATTAAAAAGGTAAAATTTTATCTGTTGCTTAGAAACACATACATATTTTTCAAACAATTAAAAAAAAACATATAATTCAGAACAGTGACCACCTATTCAGAGGGAGCTTAAGAGAGAAGGAAATGTCATCAAGGTGAGTTACAAGGTAAGTTTAATCATACTCTGAATTTTTAAATCTTAAGATAAGTGGTAGCTACACAGGCATTCTTTATACTTTTCTCCATACCATTTGCATGTCTAATATAATTCATGATTAAAATGTATTGCACCTTGAAATAGGTAAAATGAAAACATTTTAACAAAGAATGACAGGAAATTCAAGAGTAAGAGAAGTAAAACTAATTGTCAACAAAGCAAAGATATTTGTAGTTTTGGAGGTACTGTCCTAACATTTTGTGGTTGGAATTAAAATTGTGTCAAAAACACCTGGAAACACATTTTACAAGCTTCAAAAATCATACACATGCAACATAACAGCAAATCACTAAGAAAATGTCTACAATTCAAACATTGCATTACTTCATGTATTTTTCCCCTCTCTAAATTTTGTGATTGTTCCACAAAGCATCTGTTAAAAGGGATAAAGAATGCTTACGGAAAGCAGGCAGCTTAAACTATGAATGAGCTTTTCACCTTCATTTAATTATAAATACTATTTTTAAGCATCTTGAACAGTAAGATAAAATTTCATTGCATTTTCATCAGTGTTAAAAGTGGCACATTGAAGATAATGTTATTTATTCATTTCTCCACAAAGAACATTTTGAATGTATTTTTCCATGGCTGACAGAAACAAATAAGTATTACTAAGTTTGCAAACATAGAACAATTAGAACATTTTTCAGCAGCAACACTTCATTAATTGTTTACCTGTGACAAAACAGGCTCGGCTCCCCTGTAGTCGTGAGCAGGGGAAGGATATACTTGGAGGAATACAAGTCTCCTTATTAACCCCTTCTTTTAGTGCATGTATTACATCCCTTCAAGGCCTCCAAGTGAAAGCAATGCTTTCTAATGCCTTGTAACTTGGAACTCTGATGTATTAAATATTCTCCACTTTTTGCCATCTTCTTTGGCTTCTTTATCAGAAACCTGTATCTCAGCCTGTACCTTAGGCTGAGAATTTTTTTTTTTAATTCATTTTTATCTTCTCAGCTCAATCAGGCATCAGGCTAAGAATAGCCAATATTGCTCTTCATAACTTCCAAAAACCACATGTGAAACTATCAAAAAAAATTACAAAGCAAACAAGACTAAAGAATATCACTGTATGTCAAAAACCACAAAAGCAATCACATGCCAAGCATATGAGAAAATAAAACTTATGAGGCAGATGAGGATAAACTGCAGGGAAACCCAAGGGACTTGGGAAATCACAACAAAAGTAGGAAGGTATTCTGTACCTTACTCTCCACACTTATCCTGACGGGATGCACCCAAAAGAGAAACCCAAGGACAGTAGTACCAAGTGAAAAATAGAAACATTTGGTTGGGAGAAGCAATCCACTCCATGTGCTCTTGCTTCCTTGTAAGATTTTCTAGGTTTGCCAAAAATGAAAGGCCCAATCATTCTTTACCTGGCCCATTTCTCATGAATGTTTTCAGAGAGCAACCAGGAAGGATAAGACCAGCTCTCCCTCTAGGAAAAGCAGGCTTGCTTACTGCTTGCTATAAAAGAGGTGGATTCCCTAATCTCAATGCTCCTCCTAGAATGCAGCATCCATCCTAGCTAAATCCTATCACCTCTGTGGGACCTGGGAGGAAGGGGAATTGAAGCATGGAGCTTGCTATGTGGTGAGTAATAAACCTCTTTGTTACTGACCCAGGAAATCATGTCTTCTGGTAGCATCCATAAAAGACCAACAGGCTAGCTTATTAGCTTCTAAGTGGGGTAAAATAAAATCCCAGGATCAACAACTTAATCCCACTTTGCCTATAAATTACTGGCCATGAAGTAGGGGCAGACTGCAAGAGGCATGATATACTTTCAGAAGTTATTTCCAAACAAGTTACACTCTCCAGGAAGAATAGACTGAGGAAAAACTTGTAAGTAAATGATACTTTTTCAGATATTGGAAGAAAAGACTAAGGAAAAACTTGTAAGTTAATGATACTTTTTCAGATATTAGAAAAGTATAGCATGCAGTAAAAATATACTCCAGTATTTCTATATGTATTAAGAAATATACTTAAATATGTGAAAGTCACTCAGTGTCTGACTCTTTTGTGACCCCAGGGATAGTCCATGGAATCCTCCAGGACAGAATACTGGAGTGGGTAGCTCTTCTCTTCTCAACGGAATCTACCCAACCCAGGGATTGGACCCAGGTCTGCCACATTTCAGGCTGATTCTTTATCAGCTGAGCCACCAGGGAAGCCCCAAAATACTGGAGTGGATAGCCTATTCCTTCTCCAGTGGATCTTCCTGACCCAGGAATCAAATGGGAGTCTCCTGCATTGCAGGCGGATTCTTTACTAGCTGAGCTACCAAGGAAGACCCTACTTAAATACAGTTAGAAGAAATAATATATTTTGTGAAAGACTCCTGGCAATACAAAATTAAGACTGGAAACTGCACCTTCCCCTGTAGATCAGAGAAGTGCATCTGACCTCTGCAAATTCAGGGTAATCAACTGACATGTGTGTATAAAGGCTGACTTTGAACAAAATTTGCTTTCTAACCTATTAAGAGTTTTAAGCATAAAAATGGGAGGACCAAATGGAAGTAGGAAGAAAGACTGCCTATAAGAGCCAAAATGGCATTTTAGAGAACTGACTATATCTTCAGAATAATACAAGCAAACAGATGTGACTTCAATAAATCAGAAACAGAAATTCATAGGAAAGAACAACCTGAAATTAAAAGTATTTCAAGAAATAAGACAAAAATAATCCCTTTCTACCCTTTTAAGAATATAAATAAATCAAACATAAAACGAGTAGAGACACGAAAATTTCCTAAATTCTTTATGGGATGTGCAAGTATAACAAAATAAATTTTCAAGTTCTAAGCAAAGCAAATTAAGAGATCTAAACCAAGCTACACGCTGGAAAATTAAATATACATATATGTATGTATATACACATACGCTATGCTGTGTTTAATCACTCAGTGTTCAACTATTTGCAACCCCATGGACTACAGCTTGCCAGGCTCCTCTGTACATGGGAATTCTCCAGGCAAGATCACTGGAGTGGGTTGCCATGCCCTTCTCCAGGGGATCTTCCCAACCCAGGGATCGAACCCAGGTCTCCCACACTGCAGGTGGATTCTCTACCAACTAAGCCACCAGGGAAACTGAAGAATACTGGAGTGGGTAGCCTATCCCCTCTTCAGGGGATTTTCCTGACCCAAGAATTGAATCAGGGTCTCCTGAAAACTATCAAAATACTCAGAGAAGATACAGGTTAAAAATATATATATATATATATATATATATATTCAAAGAGAGGAAAAAATCAAAAATGAAAGAAGTGAAAGAGCAACAAGTATGAAAAAAAGAACACAAAGAATATAATGGCAGGAATAAAACCAACCACTGCCATTATAAAAACAGAAAGCAAAAGAATAAGCCATGCATTAAATGACACATCATCAATTTATTAATGGCTTGTGGCAGTGGCGGAAGACTACTACCACATTATTAGAACATCTGCATTCTAATTTCGGAATAACTGAGGTGTAAAGAACTAAAAGAAATCTCAGAACCAAGGTAATGATGATGTGCATTATATATGACACATGGCAAAAACAAAGGAAGACAGACTAGTAAAAAGAAAGAAAAAGTAGAAAATGGTCTAAATATACATCAGGAAGATAAAGACTAAATTAGGTCTTTGGTCTCAATTCTAAATTTCCAGCTAAAGAGCATGTGATTTCCTCAGGATGGGACATGGGTTCACCCTGGTCCAATTAACATGGTACAGACTTTGTCTCCAGAGCCAGACCTCACGGGGGTTGCACTGAAGGTCATCGTGAGCTGGGCAAAACTGCCATGGAGGTCAAAGATATGTTACATTCTTTTCTTTCTCACTGTCTTTGTTCCTTTATATTTTCAGATTTGTTAGATGTAATTTTCTAATTTCAATGTTCTGCCAGAGCAAAGGTTGTGACTGACAATTTGTTCATACTCTTTTTAGTTCTAACATAGTACAAAGCACAGAGTAACTAATGAGTAAACACATCCTTAACTAGATTCTTTTTCCTCCCTTAAACAGAATCCTTACAAAATAGTCAAACAGAAAACAGGCATGCACACATACATCCACATTCTCTCTCTCTCTCAAACACACAAACACACAGACATTTTAAACTCTGCTTTGTACAGTATATAGAGATAAAAAACATTGAATTAATTTCTCAGCCTATTTTCTTAATTAATAAAAATCCGCATACTGTTTCTGAAATCCAAAATGACCACACAAAGTCAGTTATATATTTTTAAATGTTGGATTTGTTACATGTGTAAACATACACTTACAGGCAAACTGGAGCTTAGCTTCTCTGCTGACAATTGTCCCGACTGAATTTGTGGCAAAGCATTGATAATTTCCTGTATCCCAATTTCTGTTGGGGTTAATAACCACAAGATTTCCTCTGATCAGCTTATAACGATACTCCATACTCAAATCAATATCGCTTCCATTCAGCTGCCATCTGTAAAACAAATGTCCAGGATTTCTCCCTTAGTATAATTAAAAAAAAAAACAAAAAACCTACATTATAGAAGCTACTTTAAACATCTGCTCTCTTATGAATGAAAGGGACAAATATATCATTCAATTGTTATATAACTGGAAATCAAAGATGCCCCAGTTTAAAAACAAAAACAAAAACAGAAACAAAAGGTTAAATTATAGTAGAAAGCACAATAAAGTAGTATCTAAAAGCTGAAAGTTTTCAAGACTTTCTGAAGAGGAGAAAATAATTTAGTTTGTTCACTAGGGGGAAAATTAGTCTAGGTCTGCATAGGCAAAGATGAAGTAGAAAGTTGAGGTAATTATCTCATACACTTCAGGCCAGTCTCATGCTGCCGATGAAGGAGGGGGAAGCACATTTCTTTGATTTACCCAGACTGACTGAGCACATTTAATAAATTAATTGGGTAAGTGTTCAACCATCCATTTCAATTTGTCTGGGTAAAAACCTGTCCCCGAGGCACCTTCGGCTCGTCTAAGCCATCACAGAGCTATTTACTAAATGGTACACTGTGGTACAAGACCCTAAATGCCACCCAGAGGGTAGGAAACGGTAAAGGCACTAACCTGAGAGCCGTATTTATCAATGGGAAGCCAAAAGAGAAAAACAAAGTAGTTGGTTTTTAAATAAGAGTTTTTTAAACAGAAAAACCAGAATTTTTTTAAACAGTCAGCACACCAGACACGTCAAAGTAAAAAGTAGACATTACATTTAAAAACTCATTAAATATCCCGCAATCTCAAGAGCACATCCATTGCACAAAGCCATCGACTTGCCAGAAGGCTTGATTTTATAAGAAAATTACACTGGTATCAGGTCTATAAATTTAAGGGTATTATGGCAACAATCATCTCAATTCCTCTTTATAATAACTTTCAGAAAATGGGTAATAAAACACCCATCTCACAGATGAGAATTTCAATAAAACAGCTTAGCGAGCTGTTGTCAACTTTCTCCAAACTCTTAATTACAGATCAGAACTACTATCCATTTGAATTCTGGCCCAGAGATTTTTAACCATGTCATGGGTCATATAGAAACTGTATTAATACACAAAGTGTTTAACCTGGAAATAGTAGCATTGTGAAAGCACATAAAGTATTGTGAAATGTGAACATTATCACAAATAAAAGTGCATGAAGTTAAAGGAAATAATCACATAGCTGTGAAAAATGTATGAGATTTTGTAAACATAGAAAAGCCTTACAAAGGTGAAAACTTTTTTGCAAAATGCAGTTCAATATTATGTATATAAAGTTTTTAAAGATATAAAGTAATATTAAGGAAGTATTAAACATGTTTTTAAATGTATAAAAACAAAACACTTCAAGTTTAAGGTATTTTAGAGCTTTCACGGAGGGAATAGTGTGAAAAGGTTACAGGGCAAACACTGGAAATTGAGCTTTTTAGGTTTGATTTTCTAAACCGAATAGTGTTTTTATGTGGTATTCATCATTACACTTGCCTCTATGTTTGTATCATTTTCTATACCTGAAAGAGCAGGACATTTAAAAAAAAATTAATGCTAAGAAATGAATAAATTTAAAAGTTTAGTTTCTATTGATCAAAGTAGTATTGTATCATTTGCTCATCTTAAAAATTAAGACTTCCTTGATTTTTCTTTCTATATTCACATACAAGACTCCTAGGTTTAAAGCAACATTCTGAAATTAAGAGGAAAATCTGGAGGCCTCAAGTCTTTTCTTTTGAGCTGAAAAGAACAAAATGTTAAAGAAATAGAAAAACACCATAGCTGCTTTCTCATTTGTGGCAGATTTTTGCTATTGGTTTGATTTTGCTTGGCTTGTACAGTAACTCCCTTATGATCCTTCCCAAGGCAAGTCTATATTTGCATGTCTTTTAGATTACTTTCTTCTATTCGGACTTTAATCCTGCCCTTAGAATTTTGAAGTGGGACTGTAAACACCTATTACCCCTTCTTCATTTGATTCCTTCCCAAATCCTAGAACTATGGAAACTCAGAAAAGGAAATTAAGGAAAACTGTTCATCCACATTCTTTCTTAATACTCTGCACTCTTGATATACAAGGTGGTCTGCAGATGAAGGTCATGAGCACCCTAATTATCATCCAAGAGTATGCTTGAAATGCAGAATCTAGACTCTATCCGGGTCTACTAAATGAGAAAATGGCATCTTAGTGAGAGCTGCCAGTGTTTAATAGGCCCATTCAAGTTTGGAAGAACTGGTCCATAATATCCCCAAGAAGTAACCATGGATGGCCTATGAGGGACATAGATAAGAGTTACCCAATCTTGATTTATCCCATTTCATTTTCAAGAACTCTTATTAGAAAAATCAACCCTCCTTCCTTCTTTCCTTCTTCATTCTACCCTTCCTCCCTCTCTCCCTTCATCCCTTCTTAGCAAAAAAATATTTGAAAGGTAAGAGAAAAGTGTTAGTTGCTCAGTCGTGTCCCACTCTTTGTGACCCCATGGACGGTAGCCCGCCAGGTTCCTCTGTCCATGGGATTCTCTAGGCAAGAGTACTGGAGTGGGTTGCCATTCCCTTCTCCAGGGGATCTTCTAGACCCAGGGATTAAACCCAGGTCTCCCACAATGCAAGCAGATTCTTTACCATCTGAGCCACCTCTGAGTGCCTATGTGTCCAGGCTCTAAGGAAGGGGTGAAAAAAGCTCCTTCATGGAGCTTACACTGTGGGAGAAGCCCTTTTTCTGTTTCTCAGTTCCTGTCCCTCCCCCCGTGTCTAGCCCAGTCTCTATCCAACTCTACCATTAACAGCAGAATGAACAGAAATGAGATTTATAACCAACTGCTCCTTGGTTTATGGGTTGAACTCATCGTGTGACCATGAGCAATTAACCAAACTCCATTAAACCTAAGATTTCAACATGTAAAATGAAGACAGTATCATCTTCCCTACATGGTTGTTCTATCAGTTTAATTACAAACTGCTGATAAAAGAAGTAAAACAAAGGTGAAGGAGAAAAGGAAAGATATACCCATCTGAAGGCACTGCTGCTGCTGCTGCTCCTAAGTCGCTTCAGTCGTGTCCAACTCTGTGCGACACCATAGACAGCAGCCCACCAGGCTCCCCCGTCCCTGGGATTCTCCAGGCAAGAACACTGGAGTGGGTTGCCATGTCCTTCTCCAATGCATGAAGGTGAAAAGTGAAAGTGAAGTCGCTCAGTCCTGTCTGACTCTGAGCGACCCCATGGACTGCAGCCTACCGGGCTCCTCCATCCATGGGATTTTCCGGGCAAGAGTACTGGAGTGGGGTGCCATTGCCTTCTCCGATCTGAAGGCACAGTTCCAAAGAATAGCAAGGAGACATAAGATAGCCTTCCTAAGTGATCAATGAAAAGAAATAGAGGAAAACAATAGAATGGGACAGATTAGAGATCTCTTCAAGAAAATTAGAGATACCAAGGGACTATTTCATGCCATGATAGGCACAATAAAGGACAGAAACAGTATGGACCTAACAGAAGCAGAAGATATTAATAAGAGGTGACAAGAATACACAGAAACTATACAAAAAAGATCTTCATGACCCAGATAACCATGATAGTGTGATCACTCACCTAGAGCCAGATATCCTGGAATGCAAAGTCAACTGCACCCTAGGAAGCATCACTACGAAGAGCTACTGAAGGTGATGGAATTACAGCTGAGCTATTTCAAATCCTAAAAGACGATGCTGTGAAAGTGCTGCACTCAATATGCCAGCAATTATGGAAAACTCATAAGTGGCCACAGGACTGGAATAGGTCACTTTTCATTGGAATCTCAAAGAAAGGCAATGCCAAAGAACGTTCATACTGCCACACAATTGCCCTCATTTCACAAGCTTGAAAAGTAATGCTCAAAATTCTCCAAGCTAGGCTTCAAGCTAGTACATGAACTGAGAATGTCCAGATGCTCAAACTGGATTTAGAAAAGGAAGAGGAACCAGAGATCAAATTGCTGACATCCATTCAATTGTAGAAAAAGTGAGAGAATTCCACAAAAACATCTACTTCTGCTTCATTGACTATGCTTAAGCCCTTGAGTGCGTGGATCACAACAAATTGTGGAAAATTATTAAAGACATGGGAATACCAGACAACCTTACCTGCCTCCTGAGAAATCTCTATGCAGGTCAAGAAGTTACAGTTAGAATGGGACATAGAACAACAGACTAGTTCCAAATTGGGAAAGGAGTATGTAAAGGCTGTATATTGTCAACCTGCTTATTTAACTTATATGCAGAGTACATTATGCGAAATGCCAGGCTGAATGAAGCACAAGCTGGAATCAAGATTGCTAGGAGAAATTCCAATAACCTCAGATATGCAGATGACACCATCCTTACGTTAGAAAGAGAAGAGGAACTAAAGGGCCTCTTGATGAAGGTGAAAGAGGAGACTGAAAAAGCTGCCTTAAAACTCAACATTCAGAAAACGAAGATTATGGCATCCGGTCCCATCACTTCATGGCAAATAGAAGAGGAAACCATGGAAACAGTGATAGACTTTATTTTCTTGGTCTCCCAAATCACTGCAGATGGTGACTGCGGCCATGAAATTAAAAGATGCCTGCTCCTTGGAAGAAAAGCTATAACAAACCTAGACAGCATATTAAAGAGCAGAGACATTACTTTGCCAACAAAGCCCCATATAGCCAAATCTATGATTTTTCCAGTAGCCATGAATGGATGTGCGAGTTGGACTATAAAAATAGCCGAACACCAAAGAATGGATGCTTTTGAACTGTGGTGTTGGAGAAGACTCTTGAGAGTGTTTTGGACTTCAAGGAGATCAAACAAGTCAATTCTAAAGGAAATGAACCCTGAATATTCATTGGAAGCCCTGATGCTGAAGCTGAAGCTCCAATACTTTGGCCACCTGATTTGAAGAGCTGACTCTTTAGAAAATACCCTGATGCTGGGAAAGACTGAAGGCAGGAGGAGAAGGGTATGACAGAAGACAAGATGGCTGGATGGGATCACTGACTCAGAGGACAATGAGCTTGAGCAAGCTCTGGGAGATGGTAAAGGACAGGGAAGCCTGGCATGCTGCAGTCCATGGGGTTGCAAAGAGTCAGACACAACTGAGCGGCTGAACAACAACAACCATCAATCAATCAATTTATTTAAACAGTGTATATAAAACCAGTGGCTCATGGTAGTCATCCAACAAATAGGCAGGCACCAGTGTTAACATGGGAGGGCTTTCCATCCAAATCTGCAAGTCCATCCATTTGCTTTGTTTTTCTTTTCTTCCATCCTCATAGAGCGTATGCTGGTTAAATGCAACCTGTTTGATTCAATGCTTTGGGTCATCTCCTCTCATGTGGAATGAACTGTGTCTTCCACATATGGTTTGTCTGCATTTGTACCTGACTTAGAAGTCAGTGAAACGCGGGACAAAACACATGCTGGGCTTGACCTTCAGAGAATAAATCTGACAGTAAATCACAAGTAGGTGGGCTGAATTTGTAAACTGCAAACGGTTTGCTAGTTACTAAGTTATTTGACGGCTTGTGGAGGAAGAAGGGAGAACTCCTCTACATGCAAAGCAGGAAAAATGCAGTTAATTTCACACACTTTTGAATGGAGAATTGTCATGACAAACGGTACTTGTGGCTTTGTTATCTACAAAGAACAGTGTGTACCAAGGAAAAAAGGTTTCAGCTCCAAAGTCTAGAATGTTTATGGCCTGATGAAGCGTGCCTGATGGCTTCATTTGAAAATTCTGTTTTCGTGTTTAGCTGATGAATAATAAAGGTACAATGGCTATGTGGCAAATTGTAAAGATAAATAAAAACATATAGAAGCACTTCTTCTTGTCTATTTAATAGCTGGAAAGATTTAAGAGATCATAAAATATGTGGGAAAACACCTTATTTCAGTAAGCATCTAAGATGTAAAAGCTATCATATCTCTCAGTTTTGACTGAACAGCCAAAATGGAAAACATTTCTTACATTATGCATGAATGTTTCTTACTTATGTTATCTCACTCTTTGTCATATAGACACAATCTCTAAATTATTTTACTGTGCAAAAAGGCCAAAACTGCTCTTGTACATATGTTTCTGCTGTAACAAAATTATAACTGTGTTTGTTTTAGTAAACTCATCAGAGTGAAGATATACTTGAGATACTCAGAAGATGGCTAATTTTCTTTTAACAAAGCAATATAATTATGTCTCTCCTTCTTAATATTATTCATCATTAAATGGAACTCATGCCCCGGTGATATAAAATTTCTCAATATCTTATTACACATGGGTTGCTTTTCTTCTTGCTAAAAATATGTGGATTCAAAAGGGTTGTTTTTAAACTCTGCAATGTGTAAGCAACCCATGAGCCTGGGCATCCAAATGTTATTTTATTCTGAGAAAATAGAGCACTTCACTTCCTAATACAGAAATTTATTTCTGAATATTTTCAATAGAATCTTTTGTAAAGGAAATAATCAGGAAAATTGAAGGCACACAAACATACTCCTGCCACAAAGAATGTGTCTAATAAATCTACAAATTAGACTACATTTCTTTGGAGTAAATTGTAATCCAACTGTCCAGAGTTCGTGCACATCATGCACAGTGGTAAGACAGTGACAGGTAAATGGTGCATTTAGGTCATAAATTTGGGAAGCTTTCAGAAACAGACACTGCCTTTTAGCTTTGAACATGCACAATCCTTTGTGAAAGTTAAAAATGTCTACTTTTATGAAGGAATTTTGAAGTTCCTTAGGACTTTAAAGTCTCAGAATGAAATACTTTTTGAAATATGGAAATCATTTAAAACTTCATAAAAGTAAAATCTGCATATTCCAATTTCATTCCGAAAAGCTTCATGCAGTGATTTGGAGCAAAAGAAGACAGCTCTGGGGCTCTGGGGGTGATGTACACTAGCATTTCAATCATATAACATTTACACTGTGCTCTAGAAGCAGACTAACCTTGTAGCTTTAGTTCAGTGGTAAATGTCACAAGATTAAGTACCTTTGCATAATCATCATCTTGTAATGCTCTTGAATGATCTTGTAAGATCACTGTCAGCTTTCAGTGTTCAAACGCTCATTCTACATGAATTAGGATTTGCTTTTAGAATCCACAAGTGAGAAATGGTTTAATTTTCATATTTCACAACTCTGATTCTCAAGCAATAGGCTCTCAACCCTTTTAACTGCTTGGTGTGGAACTTATATATGAATTTGTTTCTAGGTCAATAACTCGAGGTTGAGATTCTGGAAGAAGTTGCAGTTCCAGAAGAAGTCCTGGGCCACTTACTCTGCCAGCTGACCTGAGGTAGCATAGATTAGATTGGTCCATTTCTAAATTTCAGTTACACACTCTATACAACAGGAAGCTGTTACTGGCCTACAATTTCTTTAAGACATTGTACAGGCCCTTGGGTTAACAGGTTTTGAATCTTAAGTATAAAGCATAAGGTGGGGATATTTCAACTGGGAGTTAATAGTTTTAAATGATGGAAACAGTAATTGTGACTTCTAAGAAATAACAGAATCATCAATCATGGGGAGTATATGGATCACTACCTACCAATACAGAGAACAAAATATGTGTAAGATTCTGTGTATGTTTGTGTGCAAACAAAAGTTTAGGTAACAATGAGTAAATTAACATAAAAAGCCTAGATTCTAAGTGTCGAAAGGTATTTTCAAACCATAAGGCACGCTATCAATCACTGCTGAATTCCTACCATCAGTCGTAGCAGGTAGGTGAGCATACTGGGTGCTCATAGAAGTTTCCTGAATGAAGTAAGCTTATTCTACCCCCTAACCTAGCCCTCCTAGCCTCCATACAGTCATCCCTCTCACTGTGGTCATCCATATTATCGATAAATATCTCAAAGACAGGGAATGAATGTATAATTATTTTCACTACCATCCAGTTATTATTTATTTACCATACTAATTATTATTGGATATGGCAACCTCTTTACACAAAACCACACTAGTATGGAATGAGAATCATGAAGATAAACATAGACATATCTTATTGTCAGTTTAATTTAAGGCACTAAATCCTAACTTGGATCTTCCACTAAAACTCTGAAATAAAAGGTTAGAGAATATCACCCTTTGAAATCGAAACGAACAAAACTCAGTGACAATAAATTGAGTGACAATCAGATAGTTTCAAAATAATCTCAGGATGTAATTCATCTCATGGTTGACTGTATTATCCTTCAAGGTATGTACACCAACTTATAAAGTTTGGTCAGAAAAAATGGAAACATAAACAATATTCTGGAGAAAAACAAATGCTACATATTAGAGTTTGATGAAAAACCAAGAAAAAAGCAAAATAATTTACTAAATTCTTTAAGAAGCTGGGGCTGGGTTTTGAAAATATGCCCACATTAAACACTTGTTAAATCAACAGGCAATACTTTATTTAGGGTTTGACAGGAAAATTAGGAATTTAATCACAGAAGCAATTTGTGGTTGTGGATGCAGCTTTCAAGTTAATAAGCAAATGCATTTGTGTTCAAATGCAATGTTTGTTAATATGTTTACTGAAGTGATGAGAATAATTGCAGCCCTTGAAGAATGAGTGCCTGAATTTGCATATTTAATACTTTATCCAAAAATAACTAGTTAGGCTTCAGCAATAATTAGTGAAGATACAAATGAGTTAAACTGTGATGCTGTGTTTTTAAAAATGAATTTCTAAAATGTATTTCGTGACAGAGATCCCCACTCATTGATAAATTTTAATCATATACAATAAAAAAAGACATAAGAAGAGATGAGACCTACACTGGGATTAAAAACAATTTAACTCCTCAGTTTATATAGGTAAAGCCTAGCTCAGACTGACCAGTGATTACCTTTATATTACGCTGAGAAGAATCAAAGATGGCTGCGCTTTCTGCATCTCTGCTTCCCTTTCAGCTTTTACTGGCAGCATCTTTCTCATTCTCCTCTGGACAGGCCACGCCTCCCAGGACCCAGGCATGGCCACTGAGACCATTCCTACTTTCAGGCCTTAGAGATTAGTTAGTTGTATAACTGTGATCCAGTTGATTTAACTAGTATTTGATCAGTATCTGTTTTCCTTCCTTCTTGCCTCATGACAAAAACATAACAACAACAAAAATATGTTGATTTTTCAACGGCCATCTTTAATATCTAAAACCTAACCTCTACATTTCTCCTGGGTTGTGACTACTGACAGTATTAGCTGTGTTTTTATTTCATGTTTTTCTGACACCTTTCAGAGCTTTTGGTAACACTAATAGGAAAGATTTCCTCTTTTTCTAGTTAACATTTTGTGGAGGATGTAAGTACACCTAGGCAGTCATCTTTGCCATTTCAAGGGCAATCTGTCTTAAAATAGAGCCATAAAGAAGGGCTCAATCCAAATTTAAGAATATCCTATAGAAGCAACTATAGATTGCTTCTGTTCCTGTGATGCTTCATGACACTCTTGACTCCTGAAATAAAACCTAATCCCAAACTGTTTCTGTTTCCTCCCAGTTAACTTCACCCCATTTCTTCATTCATGCCACCCATTTACTTTTCACTACCATCCCCATGGAAAAGAAATGCAAAAAAGCAAAATGGCTGTCTGGGGAGGCTTTACAAATAGCTGTGAAAAGAAGAGACGCCAAAAGCAAAGGAGAAAAGGAAAGATATAAGCATCTGAATGCAGAGTTCCAAGAATAGCAAGAAGAGAAAAGAAAGCCTTCCTCAGCGATCAATGCAAAGAGATAGAGGAAAACAACAGAATGGGAAAGACTAGAGATCTCTTCAAGAAAATTAGAGATACCAAGGGAACATTTCATGCAAAGATGGGATCGATAAAGGACAGAAATGGTATGGAACTAACAGAAGCAGAAGATATTAAGAAGAGGTGGCAAAAATACACAGAAGAACTGTACAAAAAAGATCTTCATGACCCAGATAATCACGATGGTGTGATCACTGACCTAGAGCCAGACATCCTGGAATGTGAAGTTCAGTGGGCCTTAGAAAGCAGCACTACAAACAAAGCTAGTGGAGGTGATGGAATTCCAATTGAGCTATTTCAAATCCTGAAAGATGATGCTGTGCAAGTGCTGCACTCAATATGTCAGCAAATTTGGAAAACTCAGCAGTGGCCACAGGACTGGAAAAGGTCAGTTTTCATTCCAATCCCAAAGAAAGGCAATGCCAAAGAATGCTCAAACTACCACACAACTGCACTCATCTCACACGCTAGTAAAGTAATGCTCAAAATTCTCTAAGCAAGTGTTCAGTAATACGTAAACCGTGAACTTCCTGATGTTCAAGCTGGTTTTAGAATAGGCAGAGGAACCAGAGATCAAATTGTCAACATCCGCTGGATCATGGAAAATGCAAGAGAGTTCCAGAAAAGCATCTATTTCTGCTTTATTGACTACGCCAATGCCTTTGACTGCGTGGATCACAATAAACTGTGGAAAATTCTGAAAGAGATGGGAATACCAGACCACCTGATCTGTCTCTTGAGAAATTTGTATGCAGGTCGGGAAGCAACAAGTAGAACTGGACATGGAACAACAGACTGGTTCCAAATAGGAAAAGGAGTTCATCAAGGCTGTATACTGTCACCCTGCTTATTTAACTTCTATGCAGAGTACATCATGAGAAACGCTGGACTGGAAGAAGCAGAAGCTGGAATCAAGATTGCTGGGAGAAATATCAATAACCGCAGAAATGCAGATGACACCACCCTTATGGCAGAAAGTGAAGAGGAACTCAAAAGCTGCTTGATGAAAATGAAAGTGGAGAGTGAAAAAGTTGGCTTAAAGCTCAACATTCAGAAAACGAAGATTATGGCATCCGGTCCCATCACTTCATGGGAAATAGATGGGGAAACAGTGGAAACAGTGTCAGACTTTATTTTTTGGGGGTCCAAAATCACTGCAGATGGTGGTTGCAGCCATGAAATTAAAAGACGCTTACTCCTTAGAAGGAAAGTTATGACCAACCTAGATTGTATATTCAAAAGCAGAGACATTACTTTGCCAACAAAGGTCCATCTAGTCAAGGCTACGGTTTTTCCAGTAGTCATGTATGGATGTGAGAGTTGGACTGTGAAGAAGGCTGAGTGCCGAAGAATTGATGCTTTTGAAGTGTGGTGTTGGAGAAGACTCTTGAGAGTCCCTTGGACTTCAAGGAGATCCAACCAGTGCATTCTGAAGGAGATCAGCCCTGGGATTTCTTTGGAAGGAATGATGCAAAAGCTGAAACTCCAGTACTTTGGCCACCTCATGCGAAGAGTTGACTCTTTGGAAAAGACTCTGATGCTGGGTGGGACTGGGGGCAGGAGGAGAAGGGGACGACAGAGGATGAGATGGCTGGATGGCATCACCGACTCAATTGACGTGAGTCTGAGTGAACTCCGGGAGTTGGTGACGGACAGGGTGGCCTGGCGTGCTGCAATTCATGGGGTCGCAAAGAGTCGGACGTGACTGAGCGACTGAACTGAACTGATTTGCTAAGCATTTTGAATGAAGGATGAAGAAAGACCTGTCTTCACCTTAAGGGAGTTACATTCAACCAGGCAAGTATACTTCATTTTAGTAAATTCCATAATCCAGGAAGGCATAGGTACAATAGGCAGTGCATGGTGGGAACATGGAACCCAGCTCTGAGGGTATTGAGAAGGCTTCATGGGAGAGATAGTAGCATAGTCAAGTTTAAAATGCCTACCTCTACTTGCCATCAGGCACCACAGAAATTCTTTCTACTTAGTGTTTGCAATCATTTCAATTATGTAAACATTTCAGTGCTCTTAGTAAAAGTGACTGTGGGTTTGGGGACCACAGCTCATCAGCTAGAGAAGTCGGGATGCCAAGGGAAGTTGAGCTTGAGGACAAACAGAGAATTGAGCCTAGTAACCTGGCAGAATGCATTGTATCTCCTTAGGACCAAGAGACTTTAGAAGAATAAAGGGACAACCTGCATATAATCAAAGATATACTAAATACAGTCATATTGTATTATTATAATGTATCACATCCTATACATAATACATACGCTATGGATGCTCTACCCTATAAACTGTATGTGGTCCCATGTACAGTGTTACATTTGTGTGTCTGCAAGGATGTGTGTTTTTAGATAACAAGTAAACACCTTACACTTACTCCCTGGATAAATGATGGCCAGAAATTAGTCCATTATTATTATTTTTTCTTTCTTATACTGGATGCACTTAGTAGAATTCTAATAAATTAAACACATGAAAGCTAACTCCATTACAGCAAACACTACTTAAAAGGGAGAAACTACCACCTGAAAATCTGCATTTTGCAGTGCTATGTAGTCCTTACAATGTGTATATACAAGAGTCCTCCCCTGTACTTCATTAAAATTGCTTACTTATTATATAAAGCTGGAAGAGAATTATACTCTGGTTGCTTCCTTGTGCTGAGAATAAAACAGAACATTTATAGAAAAGCTGTGGATCCAACAAGGATCAAAGTAGAGCACTGCTGCCCAACAGAACTTTCTGCAAGCACAGAAATGTCCATTTGTGTGTCCAATACAGTAGCTATTAGCTACATGTGGCTATTGAGCTCTGGAAACGAGGATGCCATGACTGAGGAACTGAATTCTTAGTTGAACTGATTTAAACATACACGGGCACATTTGGCTACTGGCTACCATACTGGACGGCACAGCCTGTTAAGTCTTGAGCCAGACTAAATGTTGTAAACACAAAACCCACATGGCCCACATTCACATTTAAGGCTTATCATCTTTGGCCTTTACTATGTTTAAAAAGTGAGAGTCAACATTAGAAATATAGAGATTCAAAAAAAGAAAATTTCTCAATTTTAAACATCTCTTGAAAAGGTTTTGTAGTAGTGGACCAGGGTTCCTGGATGATAACAACTGGCCAGTGCTCAGAAGCAATCATGACCACTGGATGGACTTCTGGCTAAATGTGGGACAGTCTCTCGTCATGATTCAGTGTGTCTACATGTTATTAAGGGCCGCCTCTCTTAGTTTGTTACTTGCCTGGTCCCCACTGACATTTCCATATTAAACCCTGGTCAGTCCAATATGTGCCTTGTAATGCTGAATGCATTAGTTGAAGTGATCTTATTTGGGGTCTTTCCTCTTAGCAAATGATAGGCATATTTAACTCTATGAGAAGTCAGAGAAAATCCTTCCCATTTAAAAAATGTTATTAATACTTCCTCAGGGCAACCTCTTTTAGCATCATCAGCAATTACAACCAGACTGAATACTAATTAACCTTTAAACATAGGCTTTGGGGCTCAAGCGGGAAGAGGCAAAAGAAAGAATAAAATTCTCAATTAAACCCTAAGATGAGTAATTTCTCTTGAGAATTTCTGAACTTTTAGATTTCTAATATGGCCAATTAAGAGTTCTTTTTACCAAGTGGGATAATAACAAAGACAAGATCTCTCATCAGAAAAGTTTACCTCAGTCTACAAGACAGGATCTGGGCTTTCAAAAGGATATTCCTTTACAAGACTCTTAGACTTTACTCTGAGTCTTAGAGAATGTGTTTGGGTTGCTTTTAATTTACATTTTCACATGAACTGTTAATTTCCTCCTTGATATCTTTCTTTTACCCTCCCTTCTTCCCTTCCCTCATTCTTTCCTCCCTCCCTCCCTTTTCTCTTTCTTATCTATGTGCTTGTATTTATAAATACTTACAAAAACATATCCTTTCTATAAATTAATGTAAAAAAAAAAATCCCCATGTTAGATGGCTCAGATGGTAAAGAATCTGCCTGCAATTCAGAAGACTCAGGTTCAATCCCTAGACTGGGAAGATCCCCTGGAGAATGAAATGGCTACCCACTCCAGTATTCCTGCCTGGAGAATTTGATGGACAGAGGAGCCTGGTAGGCTACAGTCCATAGGATGGCAAAGAGTTGGACACGACTGACCAACTAACACTGTCTTTCACTTTCAAAGTCATTACCTATTTGCACTATTTATTCATAATTTTTAAAGGATAGCAGAAAATAAGAACCAGCAAGTGTATTTTCTTCTGGAACAGGTAAAGGAATAATGCAGGATATTACTTGGTTGACTATTAAAATCAAAAACTAGGAGAAAAATCAGGCCATAAGTGAAGGTGTTGTCTAAGCAAAGAGTCGGACACTACTGAGCAACTGAACTGAACTGAAGTAGATGAGGTATAATTACAGCCCACTGTAGTCTATAATCCCATCTACTCATCAGCATAATTACGGATTCAGATAACATGGTAATAAGGAATCACTGCTTATTATAGGAAAGCCTAATATTTTCACAGTGAAAAGAGGTTTCCTCATGCTTTTTCTAGGTCTCAATTTCTAGTAACTCTAATGTGAAATTTTATACTGGTCAGAAGTTTTAACTTCAGAGTATCTTTAGAGCTATAATGAAAGTGTTTTCTATTTGCCTATAAACCAAATATTTTAAAACAATACCTAGCATGTAAAATTTCTTCATTTATCAAACTTAAAACTGATTAATTAATTTCAGTCACACATCTCCTATTTTCAGGTACAGATTTGTTTCTAAATGCAACATATAGTGTCTCAGGACATACAATAAAACATAAAAAGTACTGTGCAAATGACAGAACTTTGTCAACATTTTATACATGTTATCAGTTTATTTAAACACATACATCATGTCTATACAATAGCATTTTGAAAACACCTGGTACTTTAATTGTATTTACTCTAATTGTAATACACTGACATTAAAATAAGTACCTGATAAATAAATAAACACAACAAAAAGATATTTCTGAATTTCTAAGCTCAAGAATTCTTGCTGTTTGATTACTTTACCAACATAATTAATCTATTCATTTAGAAATAAAATCCTACGTGACTATATCTTATATCTTGACAAGTTTTCAACTGAACACATTCATCACCAAATTATTCATAAGATAAAATGCCAGGAAATAATTTTACTGACAACAACCAAAAAAAAAAAAAAAAACCAGCCCACACATGAGTCATTCACATGGATTCTTTAAAATATTTACAGTCATATCTAAAAGGATAATCTTCCATTTCAGGGAGAAACAAACAGATGCATTTAGAAAGTGTTAGATGTCCTACAAAAACGCTGGTGAAAATGTTTCCAGGATAATGTCCTAATTAAGTGGATCTGTTCATCTTCCCTTCAAAGAAGAAAATATTTCCACCTGTTGCAGGTACGGTGTCTGATTAACTGACCAAGCTCATAAAATAGTTTTTTGTTTGATTTTAAATCATGTTGACAACTTTTCTTATTTCTATAGGTTAAGGAAAAGGCAGAGAGAAGAAAATCTTCTATCACCTCAGCCAATTCTGACCAGTAACCAGGATCATTACAAGTATTGTATTGAAAATACTCAACAGGTGCTCAATATATATGCTGTTGAGTACTGCTGACAGAAACTGACCTTTACTTGCAAATGCAAAAATACAAAGGTCTACCTTCTAACCTAAGGTTGACCCAAGTTAACAATGATTGTTGGCTACTATTATCAACATGGGTTAAGAGAACAATAGGAGTTCAATAAGATCTACATCACTACTCAAAACACTAAGAATTTCATTAATAAAGGCTGAAGTCTGCTTGTTCTTCAGGTTATAGAAAAGGTTTTGCCAAGCAAAGTTGACTGTAAACAGGGAGTTTGAGACAAACGCTTGCAGTACTCAAAAGAGCATGTTGTTTTCAAGGTGCCTCCGGCACTTTCTCATAACCATTTAAATAAAAGCAGCATATCCTGTTTATAAAGAATTCATCTCTTCATTAATGTGGGTCCCCTGAGAACCCTAAAAGTAAAAATCGTTAATCCTGTATTATTTAATAAAGTATATACCATCACACCCAAATAAACTATCATCATCTCACCAAATATATTTTTATCTTAAGGTGATGGGAGTTCAGTTTTGTTTTTTTTTTTGTTTTTTTTTTTTCCTGTTTTTCCTTATACCTTTCTGTGTTGCTGCAAGGTTTCTAGTGAACAAGTTATTATTTATATTATTTGAAAAATGTATACTTTCACATGAAAAAAATACAATAAAATTTATTTTCTCTTCAAGAACAGTTAGTATGACTTTAGTAGGAATGTATTTTATTCTTCTACACTGTATGAACCTTGTAACACATACTCAGTAAAATAATAAAGGAAGAAGGATAGATGCTGTTACCTTTTTCTAAAACTGTGATTGCTACATACTTTTACAACATATTTAATTTCATCCCTACAATGGATGTGTTCCCAAAAACTACATGTAAATCCAAGTTTATACATTAATTTCTACCACAAATCAATGAAAAGACATTGCTTATTTAAGAGACTCTATCATGTTTTCTTTAATCAAGAATTCTTACTGTAAAGTAAACAATCAATCAAATATACAAAATATGGACCCAAAGTTTAGGTATGACTGTTGAATATAGCTTCATGTATTATAACTTACTGATAGCATAAGTATACTGAAGCAAAAAAAATAAGTTCACAGTTGCCAAATTGCTTTTTTTTTTAATATGGATTTTCAAACTTTTTCCACTGTACCTGTAATGAGGTGAAGGGTTGCCCCGTGCTTCACAATTTAAAGTTATTTTTTTATCCTCTGAGCCAACAGGAAAAATGCTGTTGCTGGGTTCTTTGACAAACACTGGGCCCTGTGAGAGCAGCTCACCTATATGGGTAGAAGACATCCAAAAAATAATCATAATAAGTAAAAGGTACTGTACCAGCTGCACTCTAGAATCAAAGAAGAAAAGCAACCAACCAGTGTCTCTAGTGCTGTTTTTAAAAAAAGGGAAGCAGACACCGCTTCTTCCCTTATCCACAAAGATGCTCCGCAGGCCCTGCTTTGTTGACAAGGCATCACTGAAGCTGTCCTTGCAACCTAGTAACACTTCTAAGAAAATGAAAATTACTATCAAAACCACTGTCATATTAATAAGATTACTTAAACGAATAAATAAGGCTGTACTAATCATTTTTATAATATAAATTCTACCTAAATTATCACTGGTGAATTACCTGGTCTAGGAAGTCTTTCTGTCATAAGCCTCTTTACAAAACTAAAGCTGTATTCAAAATCACTTGAAACCCTGAGTATTGTCTTTCTCATAATACTTGCCATGCACGCAAATCTGAGTGTTGACAATGTTATTTTGCATTCCAACCTCAAAACGCTCAATATTTGGTAGGATTTCCATTTGATTACTAGCAAATTGGAGAGAAGGATACAACACTGAACAAGTGTCCTTTAAAAAGTGCTTTTACTTTGGTTAAGAGAACTTGAACTTTCTGAGAATTTCCATATATACAGAACTAGAAACCTGTGTCTTTGTATGATGAATTTAAAAAGGAAAGAAATAATGCCATCACTAACAGCTTATGCCACTGCAATTGTATACTCACTGGCAGAGCATTCTGAAAACAAACACATTCACAGGAAAAAATACAAGCACAACCAAACTCCTTACTCCTATCTTGAAATGCTCAGTAAAACTGCAGGAAAAAATAAATAAATAACCAGACTAGGAGACAAGGAGAACCTCTGAAGAGATAACAAAGAAAATTAAATAGAAAAGCATTCAAAAAGCCTAAGAACAATTTAGGCTACCTAAGTAGTAATAGCATTACAACATTAACAAAAAATTTCCCATATTAACAGGAATAGTAAAATAACACACTACTGAAAACAATCATTGAAATGATGAAAAAGCCACAATGAAAGCCACCATGTGAATTCTACGTGTCCACATCTGTTAACTTTCACCACGCTTTATGAGATAAGTCCTGTAATTATTCCCAATGTACAGAAGAGAAGGGGTCCAAAAGTGGGTTTATGAAACACGCAAGTACACACAGCTTTTCAGAACGTGCAGTTGATGATAGAAATGGCAGTCTGGAGACTGTGCAGTCAAACGTCAAGCTTTGGCTGACTCTGAGCACTCTTCACTGAAACATCACCACACAGTTAACCCTTACTATGGCCCACAATGATTTAAGAAAGTCGTGGGCTGTCCTCAGAAGTCCCTGGTTTTTATTTACATATAAGGGGAAAATGTCACAAGGGGGAGAAAAGTCTTACTTTCCCTTTGGACAATCTCCAGAAGAAAGGGATTTTGAAACAGGTACTAAACCAACAGCTCTTAATTAAAAAGAGCCAATGCTGTCATTTTCTTGAATTTTCCCCCTCAGTTTATTGCATAAAAGAAAAAAAAAAGTGTATCATTAATTGCCGGGGACCAGCCCCGGCTGATCCAGGGTATTCGAAGGAGAGACGGCTAGGCGAGGGTCAGGGAATAACTGTTTAATTACACTTTAATTAAGGATACAAAGAGTAATAGAATAAGGATAGCTCAGTAGGAAAATTCAGTGGAGAAAAGAAGCTGAGTGGCTTGGTTTACGCGGAAAATCAATATAACCCGTGACACCAGGTTAGCTCTGACCACGGAGGCCGCAGGCGCCCTCTCGAATAGCGGAAGGTGCCCCACCTTAGACACCTTCTCGAGTGGGTCTTAGAAGCCCAGGCAAATAAATGGTCGCAGAGGACATCCGCGCTCCAGATGGACGCTCAGCTGGAATTTGGGAGAGAGAGTGACATGGGGAGACCAAGTTTCAGTGAACAAGGCCCGCACTTTATTTTCCAAAGTAGTTTTTATACCTTAAGTTATGCATAGAGGATAATGGGGGAAGGGGTAGAGTCATGCAGCAAGCCAGGCTTTTTTCCTGTAAACTTATCATATGCAAAAGTTCAGGTGATAGACATCATCTTCTGGCCCGGAGGCCTGTTAACATTTTAAGAAACTTATCTTTCTCTAAAGGTGATTATTCCAAAGTCAGGCGCCAGCCTTCCAAAAAGCATTGAACAAAGCTGCATTTTACATTTCTATACACCCATTATATCAATCAATACACTGCCAAGGACACAGTAGGAGTATGGAGACTTAGCAGCAAACATTGGCCCAACAAGTGAAAAACCCTTCACCAATACATTTTCTAATCAATCTTTTAACTACTCAAAGGAATCTGTGTTTAGGCAGTTTAGAACATCTCCTGCCTCTCACAGTTGGGAGGCTCTGAACAATCACATGTGGCCGGAAAAACCCATTCAGGCAGGCTAGAAGATTTCCAAAGGAGTTTGTAGGTTAAACACTGTCACACCCAGGAATTATTAACTGGAGCTGTGAGCTAACTCTTTTTTCAGAGAGAGGTAGTGGGGGACAGCCCCCCGTAAAGTCAGAGGTGTAGGTGAAAGCACAAAGCAGAAAGTAGGCAGACTCTGGTTTTGGGGGTAGATGCTCGAGAATTTCCAGGGGGACTCCTGAGGCTCGATCCCGCCTTTGCGTATGCCGAGCCTCCTTCCTCACGACCTTTGTCATGGGCGGAGTGCCTCACGCTGGCTCCCGGAAGTGATAGAATTCCAGTTGAGCTATTCCAGATCCTCACTCAATATGCAATGTGCCGGCTCCCAGCAATTAATAATATTTACTGTCTTAGAAATTTGAATATATTTCTGTCTGTTACAATGTCTGCCTGTATTTACAAAAAAAGATAGGTTTTTTCCTAGTGTTTTTTCTAGTGCAATGGCTTCTGAATATTTTGAGTGGCATATATTTTACTCATTTAGGAGATGGTATAGCAGTGTTGTCCTGACCAACCGATGTTTGCAGGGCCTGACAGCAATAATATATTAACATAATAGTGTATGTTTGAAACCAACAGGTAAGTTGGGGAAGCAAACCAACAAAAGGAAAATTGGGTATAGATAAAAAGGGTGATTTCGATGAAAAAGACAGGTGTTTTTAGAGAATCAACTTACAGTTACTAGGGTGAAGAAGGGTAAGAATAGATTAGGAGTTTGGGATTGATATGTACACACTGCTATATTTAAAAAGACAACCAACAAGGACATACTGCTAAAGAAAGATAAATAGAGGTGTTTTTTAAAAAAATTTTCCTACAAGTGACCACAATGAAAACACAAACATTCATCATAATTTAGTAAAAGTCAAATTCCCAAATGATGTTCTAATTCTTCTCCAGAGACTGCTATTAATTTAAGGCGACAGTATTAAATAATTAGAAGCATTTCTTTCTGAGACCCTTTTGAAAGAGGGGTGATAACAGCTAATTTGCTAACATTTATGAGCCAGGCACTGTACTCAGCCATCTACAAGCCTTGTCTCCCTTATTCCCAGGCTGCATTTGCCCCACTGCCTACTTTCTGAGGTCCAGCTGCACCATCATCCTTGTCTTTGGCTCTGAGACATGCTGAATTTTGGGTTGACCTTCCTTCTTATTCTTGTGTTCTCATTTCTTTTTGTCATTCAGAACAAAGCATAAATGTCATCTTCTCAACTTAAATAAGACTGCCCCTCCCCCAACTATGTCATGACTCACCTCTCACTTCCACCAGTCACAGACATCAGCTGTGTATCTCACTATCTATAAATATTAGACACATTTATATAAGTGCTTGCCGTTTATTTTGTATCGAATTCATTGCTGCTCCTCCAACTCCTAGAGCATGGCAGCTATTCAATATCTGTCTGCTAAACAGGTGATTAAGATGAAGAAATTCTCGTAATAACTCAACGTAAGACAGATATTATTTTACAGCTGGTGAATGACAAAGTTAAGGTTTTAATTCCAGAGCTTATATTCTCACCTTATAGTTGTTCAGCCTCCCCAGAAGAAATGAGACCCAAAGAGGTTAAATAACCAACCACAGTAACACAGTTTTTGGCTGAGAAATCTGGGATCACAGCCCGATGGTCATATTCTTGGTTTGTTTCTCTTGCCATTAAACTACACTGTTCTAAATAGAGTCAAAGGTGAAAACTAACCATCAACTTGCTTTGTCAACTTCAGTATTTCCTGATGATGGTGTTCCCAGGTGGTGCTAGTGGTAAAGAACCAGTCTGCAATGCAGGAGACATGGGTTTGATCATTGGGTCGGGAAGATCTGCTGGAGAAGGAAATGGCGACCCACTCCAGTAGTCTTGCCTGGGAAATCTCATGGACAGAAGAGCATGGCAGGTTACAGTCCATGGGGTTGCAAAGAGTTGGACATGACTGAGCAATTGAGCACATGACATTTCCTGATGACACACTAGAGTTAACAGCCTCTGAGGCACATACCAGGCGCTTCTGAAATTTAAGGCTCCTAAAGGCATTTCAGACCACCAGCAGCCATTCCTGAGTCTCCAACGACTCCTAAAATGTAAGTGCAAATAATAATCAAACCTGACAGGCTGGTTCATGCTTTACATTCAGAAAAGAGACAAAGGCCTCTCAATCTTCTTTCCCCGGAATGAAATAGGTGATGAGAGATGCCGGGTTATAATATTCTAGTTTCCTGCTAGCAATATAAGCTTAAAAGGAAAAAAATTCTGAGGTCTTCACTAACCTAAAGGAAATTATCCAACAGTTTCTTAAAAGTTAATTTTGATCCTCCAAAGGACAAAACCTTGACTATTCACACGTAACCAGCAGAAAGCAGTTTGACTGAAAACAGAAGGGGGTTTCATGCCTAAGTAAAGGGAGTCAATGTAACATTTAGATTGAAGCCAAACTTTACTTTCTGTGACAGGGCATTTTTTTTTTTTTTTGATATGTTGGCCTGGCTCCCAAGTTCCATTTTAAGTTTACAACCTAAAATAAAAGGCATATAACATTTCCGAACGGGACTAAGTAGAAAAATCCAATCCTGAGGTGTTTTGTTTTTTTTTTTTTTTCTTTCCCCCAAAACACCCAGAGGCTACAAGGAATAACTGCCTTTGAATGTAAGTACAAGTGTTATGAGCTCCTAAGATAATGTCACTAAAAGATCAAACTGTGGCAAATCAATTCTAATGGTCATACTCTGTACAATTTTTATGAAGAATGACAGAGAGAAACAGACAAAGGATTGCAGGCAGTTGCATTACTTTTACTAGAAGAAATGAAAATCCTACAAGACTGTAATGTTACTCCTGAAATTCACACAGAAAAGGAAAGCATATTCCCCATTTTCCCTTGCAGACTTGCACCATAGTTACACAGCACAATACAGGAGGAAATGGTCAATCCAAAAGGGAGCTAGGATGGTAGTGCTATTTAAGAAAGAATTTAAGAGACAGCGGATCTAGAAAGGAATTTTCAATGTACTTAAAAGAGATACCCAACCCAAACAGAAGGATGTCTAGTGCAAGTCAGAGAAAGAAGAAAAATATATGCCACCAATGATACGAGATCTATAAAACAAGCCCTATTATTTCACAGGGAAGGAATTTAAGATGGAGAGAAACACTTTGTAGCAGTGGGACATCACCATTGATTTTGGCATTGGTGCCTTACAGCTAGAAAATGCTAGGAAGAAAGGCAAGAAATGACTGAAATACAATTTCATTAATATTCTTCCAAAGTCAGGAAAGGCCAAAAATTTCAATAATTTCTTTAACAAATATCTGAATGCCAGACATGTGCACCACATGAAAAACTAGCTGTGGCAGATACTGTCGGCTGTCTACTCAACAGTTCTTCTGTAACTGCTTTCCCTGCCAACAGAACCTGCCTTTCACCTGAGATATGAAAAGCACCAGATATGTTGCCTTTCCAGACCTCTGTAGTTTCTGACTCTGGGGAGCAGGGCAGACAGCGGGAATTAACTTATGAGACCAGGAACAACTGCAAAGGGGTTCATTAGTTTGCCAGGTCTGCTGTAACAGAGTACCACAAACTGGGATGTTTAAGAAACAGAACTTAACTCATCTCACAGTCTGGAGACTAGGACTTTGAAATCAAGGTGTGGGCAGGGCTGAATTCTTCAGAGAGCCCTAAGATGAGTTCCAGGCCCATCTCCTTGGCTTGCAGCTGGCCACCTTCTCCCTGTGTCTCTTTACCACATCTTCCCTCTGTGTGCGTCTTTATGCCTGAATTCTAATACCCCCTCTTAATAAGGAGACAGTCATAATGGATTAGGGTCTGCCCTGATGATCTCATCTTCAAAAATGATACCTACAATGACCCTGTGTCCAAATAAGGTCACTTTCTGTGGTCCTAAGGATTAGAGCTTCAACATACAAATATTCAGGCGACACAATTCAACCAGTAACAAGTGCAGTGAAATTTGCTCAGTCGTATCCACTCTTTGCGACCCCATGGACTATACAGTCCATGGAATTCTCCAGGCCAGAATACTGGAGTGGGTAGCCTTTCCCTTCTCCAGGGGATCTTCCCAACCCAGGGATCGAACCCAGGTCTCCCACATTGCAGGTGGATTCTTTACCAGCTAAGCCACAGGAGGTAGAGGAAAATCCGCTAGGATCTTCTAGAAAAGAGCCCTCACATCCTTGAGCTCTTGAATCAATATGAACTGTGTTAACTCTAAACATTCTGTGTTGGAAAAATAACCCTTTAATGCATTGTTGTCGCCTGCAGCTGAATTTACTGTCACCCACACACTAAAAAAGGCGGGGAAGACAATACAGCATACTTTAGATGAGAAAGGCCAATAAAATGCTTATGAAGAATAGCCAATTCATCCATTTCCCATATCGGAAATGCTATCAAGCAATTAGGTTAAAAGGAAAAATGTTGGAGCATGACATATATTTGGTGTAGTACAGCATGACAGAGAAACTGATAAAAATTCTTTAAATTGTAAGTTAACAGCTTACTACATGTTTTGCTCAATCTTTAGTTCATGCTTCATTCATACCCCAAACGGAAAAACTGCAAGGGAAGCAGTGCTGAGTAGTTAGAGAATTAGAACTGAAAGCAGCTGTTGGAGCTTTACAAGTACTAGAAATAAATGTTCACATAAATGAATGTTCTTCCATAAAGTGGCAGATACCTTTCAATGCAGGAAAAAGTTTTTTAGCCAAAAATTGCATTTTTCCTTTCACTGCAACCTGTGTAAAAAAAAGGAATAAGGTTCATACCCAGACACATTTATGTACATAACAGTCATGTTTAAGGTTAAATATCTGGATTTTGGCACTTCAGTAAACCAAATCACAGATTTTGATGTAAGATACCATCTATTTCACTGGATGGATTAACATTCAATATATAATATAGCCGAGTAATATTAGAGAACTTGGGTATATTTCTGAGAGAATATGATATTTTATCTTGATGCTTTTAATCCAATGGCTGCATTTCTGATTTGTGGAATATCCTTTACATTTGAAAGATGTTTAAACAATGTAGAGTCATATGACAAGAAATAATGTATTGGGAACAAAACATAGAGGAGATAGGTCGAAGTAGATTAAAATGTTTTCATAATACTGTCCCTTTCTTTATTTAAATACGTTATTGTCTTATGAATGTGAGTTCTAGTGCTTTTGAATGTCTCTGACATAGTTCCATAATACCCAGTCCATAATTATACCTTTCTTGATAGATGGCTTAATAGCAACTCAACATAATAAATATCTTACAATGCTATTGAATGATACAGTGTGGAATGTGTACAATACACTCAGGAGTACACAATTCACGGCTCATTTATTCAAAATGAAAAAAAAAAAAAACAAAACACTTATATCCCCACTTTCTATTATACCAACTTCCACTGACTATCTTTGAAGTATGCAAATTCACAAGGTTCTCTCCAACCATGTTGAATTGAAAAGACTTCATTATTTCATTAATCAAATTAAAAAAAAAAACACATTTCTTTAGTAAACTTCTCTTGGAGAGTTTAATAGAGTTGGTTGTATTTGTGGTTTCTATTCTTTACCAAAGAGATTGGGTCAAGGCTCTCTGGGGCTCAGGCATGATTCTCTTTGTGTATTTTAATAAGGATGTTTCATATCAAACTCTAGTTGAAGGCTATTGTTTCTATGAAAAAATAATTATACAATAAAAAATTCCCTGTTATAAAATGGTTATAATGGAGAAGCTATTAAGAAGTAATATGAACCAGTGATTGCATTTTGCAGTATTTTTGCAGCTGTAATCTCATAAAGTAGAAGAGAGGATATTCTTTTCTTGCCTGCACATCAACAAGCAGAAGCGGGAATTGTGTCTGTAAATATCTGAGTATATGAGATACAATCTAGTTCCCTCTTCCCACTTCTTTTCCCAAACAGGGACTTGCTTTTATATTTCTAGACCATTAGTGGGGAATTAAACTGGGTTATCAGGTAGGTATAGAGATCAAAGAAAGTAAGACAATGAACAACCACTCCCAAAACTGTATCTGGAACTCTGGGGTCTTCTTGGGTGAGTCTCAGAGTTGCAGAAACATGAATAGTTAAATAATTTTTCAAATTATTTTTCATTTGACCTACAACTTAGATTCACTTTCCATCATGATTTATTGTAGATACAGTGTGCATGTGTATATAATCACATACACAACTGATTAAAAAGTTTCTTGAAATAGTACTAATTCTTGCTGCATGCAGAATCATAACACTTTTTTCTATTTTATTCTATTTCATTTTCTACCCCTAATTTGATAATCCATGGTCTAGAAGCATACTTTCTTATCCCCAGAGTCCAAGATTACTATTTTCGGGGAGGGGAGTAAAACTGTAATGATTGCAAGGTATTTCTTTCATTTCTTTCACTTAAGAATCTTGGCAATGAAGGAAAAGAACAAACCACATTCAACATGGAAAAAGCTTCTGTGGTCCCAAGATGTAGTGGTGACAAGTGAGCCTTCTCCAAATCTGTGAAATCACTATATCTGTAGGCTTGGGAAGAACAAACAGTATTGTGTCCTACTGGTAGTCAAAGGAAGGAAACAAATTTTACTCTGAAAAACATAGTTCCTTCGTTCTGTATAATATGGAGAAAAATCCCTCATCATAAATACTTCATATAAACATATGCACAGTCTCAAAAGTTAACAAAGAAAAAAATAAACATTGAGGATCAGGCCCTACTCTAGACACTTCATATCCACCAAGTCCCCTAATTCTAAGTGAATATTAAATACTGAATAAAAAACAGTACTCATTTGAACATTACTGATATTGTTAATATTGATACAGATTATAAATAATAAACCTAAGGGCCAGTAAGGATGAATTGCATCTCTCTAGAATTTTGGTACCACCATCCTGAAGAGCATCTTGCTGATATGCATGAGAAGTCACAGGCTACCCAGGTGGCTCAGTGGTAAAGAATGTGCATGCCGATGCAGGAGATGTGGGTTTGATCCTTGGTCTGGGAAGATAACACAGAGAAGGAAATGGCAACCCGCTCCAGAATTCTTGTCTAGGAAATCCCAGGGACAGTGGCGCCTGGTGGGCTACAGTCCATAGGGTCACAAAGTCAGACATGACTTAGTGACTAAAAAACAACATGAGAAGCTACAGTCATTTAGGAAGTCTAAAGAAACTCACTAAATTATTTCATTAATTCTTCCTCCATGTAACCATTTAGTAGCAATCTTTTCCCATTGTGAATTATTAGAACAATTTTTCTATGTTTTATTCATCACAATTTCCCTAGTGTACTACAGATTACCTTCACTTATTTTTCACTCATAACTCCTCCATCACCAGTCTTTAAACTTTTAGAAGACAATGACTATATTCAACATATATATATTTACCCCCTAAGCATCCCTATCATATTGTATACATTGGATAATTTGATAAATTAGTATTTGAAAGGAAATGTGTGTGTTTACGCTTCATTGCAAACGGCTTTAACTTACAAAATGTTAATAGAGGATCAAATGAAAGAATATAGCCATTCTCAAGATAAATGTATAAGCAAATATTCTATCTCCAACTGGAATGTGTATATCTAACTGAAAAATAATTCACTTTGTGAAAACGGGAGCTTATTCCTATAAGCTAACTGAATGATTACATCTGTGACTCTTAAAAATACCATCATTATGTTTTTATAGTAGTTGTTCAGTACAAAGTCAACTCGGACTCTTTGAGAACTCATGAACTGCAGCACGCCAGGCTCCTCTGTCCTCCACTATTTCCCAGAGTTTGCTCAAATTCATGTCCATTGAGTTGGTGATGCTATCTAACCATTTCATTCTCTGCCACATCCTTCTGCTCCTGTCCTCAATCTTTACCATCATCAAGGTCTTTTTCAATGAGTCAGCTCTTCTCATCAGGTGGCCAAAGTACTGGAGCTTCAGCTTTAGCATCAGTCCTTTCAATGAATATTAAGGGTTGATTTCTTTAGGATTGACTGGTTTGATCTGGTTGCAGGCAAGGAACTCTCAAGAGTCTTCTCTAGCACCACTATTTAAAAGCATTACTTCTTTGGCACTTAGCCTTCTTCATGGTCCAACTCTCACATCCATATGTAACAACTTGACTATACAGACCTTTGTTAGCAAAATGATGTCTCTGCTTTTTAATATACTGTCTAGGTTTGTCATAACTTTTTTTTCTTTTTAATTGGAGGCTAATTACTCTACAATATTGTGGTGGTTTTACCATACATTCACATGAATCAGCCATGGGTGTACATGTGTTCCCCATCCTGACCCTCCCTCCCACCTCCCTCCCCATCCCATCCCTCAGGGTCATCCCAGTGCACCAGCCCTGAGCACCCTGCCTCATGCATCAAACCTGGACTGGCGATCTGTTTCACATATGTTAATATACATGTTTCAATGCTATTCTCTCAAATCATCCCACCCTCGTCTTCTCCCACAGAGTCCAAGCAGTCTGTTCTTTACATCTGTGTCTGTCTTGCTGCCTCGCATACAGGGTCATCGTTACCATCTTTTTAAATTCCATATATATGCATTAATATACTGTATTGGTATTTTTCTTTCTGACTTTCTTCGCTCTGTATAATGTCATAACTTTCCTTTCAAGGGTCAAGTGTCTTAAATTTCATGGCTACAGTCACCGTCTGCAGTGATTCTGGAGCCCAAGGAAAGAAAATCTGTCACTGCTTCCACTTTTTTTCCTTCTATTTGCCATAATGTGATAGGACCATATGCCATGATCTTAGGTTTTTTTGTTATGTTGAGTTTCAAACTACCTTTTTCACTCTTCTCTTTCACCTTCATAAAGGGGCTCTTTAGTTCCTTTTCACTTTCTGCCATTAGATTGGTATCATCACCTGCATATCTGAGGTTGTTGATATTTCTCCCAGCATTCTTGATTCCAACTTGTAATTCATCCAGCCCAGCACTTCGGATGTATACCCTACATAGAAGTTAAGTAAGTAGGGTGACAATATAACAGATCATTGCACTCCTTTTCCAATTTGGAACCAGTCAACTGTTCCATATTGAATTCTGTTGCTTCTTGACCCTCATTCAGGTTTCTCCCAAGACAGGTAAGGTAGTCTGGTATTCCCATCTCTTGAAGAATTTTTCATAGTTTGTTATAATCCACACAGTCAAAGGCTTAAATGTAGTCAATGAAGCAGAAGTAGATGTTTCTGTGGAATTCTCTTGCTTTCTCCATGATCCAACGAATGTTGGCAGTTTGATCCCTGGTTCCTCTGCCTTTTCTAAATGCAGTTTGTACATCTGGAAATTCCTGGTTCACATCCTGCTGAAGCCTAAATTGAAGGATTTTGAGCATAATCTTGCTAGCGTGTGAAATGAGAACAATTGTCCAGTACTTTGAAGATTCTTTGGCATTGCCTTTCTTTGGGATTGGAATGAAAACTGACTTTTTCCAGTCCTGTGCCCACTGCTGAGTTTTCCACATTTCCAACATAATGAGTACAGCACTTTAATGACATCATCTTTTAGGATTTTAAATAGCTCAGCTAGAATTCCATCACCTCCACTAGCTTTGTTCATAGTAATGCTTCTTAAGGCCCACTCAACTTCACACTCCAGGCTCTAGGTGAATGATCACACCATCGTGCTTATCCAGCTTATTAAGACATTTTTTGTATAGTTCTATGTATTCTTGCCACCTCTTTAATTTTCTCTACTTCTGTTAGGTCCTTATCGTTTTTGGCCTTTATCGTGCCCATCCTTATATGAAATATTCCCTTAGCATCTCTAACTTTCTTGAAGAGATCTCTAATCTTTCCCATTCTATTGTTTTCCTCTACTTCTTTGCACTGTTCATTTAAGAAGGGCTTCTCATCTCTCCTTTTTATTCTCTGGAACTCTTCATTCAGTTGCTTGTATCTTTCCCTTTCTTATAGTAGAAGCATTCACTATTATTGGGTGGCTATTTCTGTTTGGGCAATTTGTAGGATCTTGGCCATCTACGTTACACACACTCCTTTGCAGTACTGAGAATACAAATACTACACAGGAGTTGTTTTCCTAAAGCCACACATGAAAAGCACTTTAAAAGCAACAACACTTTATTAGTAATCTCGTTTATAAACTCTGAGTGCTGAAGCAAAGTCCCATTTCTGAATTTTAATGACTCGTTTGAATAGCCACCAGAATCTTGAGCTTTTGGTGGGCTGTTTATTACCCAGATACTGAAGGAAGTTTTTTATGCTTAATGTTCTTTTTAAGAGGGGTTTCAAGAGGATTTTGAAACATCAGCATCTGCACAAGTTTGACCATTCCATGGGATGGATCTCTTTGCAGAACAACCCCAGATCTGTGATACAATGATACCTGTATCTGTGACACACGTAAATCACAAATTCCCTTAACACATAATCAGCCGTTAGTCTAAATCTTCAGGCTAAATTTTTTAGTTCAGTTCAGTTGAGTCCCTCAGTCATGTCTGACTCTTTGTGACCCCATGGACTACAGCACGCCAGGCCTCCCTGTCCATCACCAACTTCCAGAGTTTACTCAAAGTCATGTCCATTGATTCAGTGATGCCATCCAACCATCTCATCCTCTGTCATCCCCTTCTCCTCCCACCTTCAATCTTTCCCAGCATTAGGGTCTTTTCCAATGAGTCAGTTATTCACATCAGGTGGCCAAAGTATTGGAGTTTCAGCTTCAGCATCAGTCCTTCCAATGAATATTCAGGGCTGACTTTCTTTAGGATGGAATGGTTGGATCTCCTTGCAGTCCAAGGGACTCTCAAGAGTCTTCTCCAACACCACAGCTCAAAAGCATCAATTCTTCAGCACTCAGCTTTCATGATAGTCCAACTCTCACATCCATATACGAATACTGGAAAAACCATAGCCTTGACTAGATGGACCTTTGTTGGTGAAGTAATGTCTCTGCTTTTTAATATGCTGTCCAGGTAGGTCATAACTTTTCTTTCAAGGAGCAAGTGTCTTTTAATTTCATGGCTGCAGTCACCACCTGCAGTGATTTTGGAGCCCCCCAAAATAAAGTATGTCACTGTTTCCACTGTTTACTCATTTATTTGCCATGAAGTGATGGTACCAGATGCCATGATCTTAGTTTTCTGAATGTTGCGTTTTTTTTTTTTTTTTTTTAATTTTATTTTATTTTTAAACTTTACATAACTGTATTAGATTTGCCAAATATCAAAATGAATCCGCCACAGGTTTACATGTGTTCCCCATCCTGAACCCTCCTCCCTCCTCCCTCCCCATTCCATCCCTCTGGGTCGCCAACTTTTTCACTCTCCTTTTTCACCCTCATCAAGAGGCTCTTTAATTCTTCGCTTTCTGCCATAAGGGTGGTGTCATCTGCAGATGTGAGGTTATTGATATTTCTCCCGGCAATCTTGATTCCAGCCTGTGCTTCATCCAGCGCAGTGTTTGTCACGAAGTACTCTGCATATAAGTTAAATAAGCAGAGTGACAATATACAGTCTTGATGTACTTTAGTCTAAATCCTCTAAGGTTAGGATGGAATGCTAGGATTTCTATCAGTCACCTGTTGAATGCCTGAACTTGCTCCACATTTCTCTTTACCTCAGAATTTGAGCTTAACTTAGGAAGTCATGTTTGCTTTTCAGATAGAACCCGAGCTAGACTGTCTTTCTGGAGTTCAGCAAATCTGTGATTCTCTAATTATATGAGCTTGTATGATGTGACCCACCATATACATTTGGAATCTTTAGTTTGACCTCATTTAAAAATTGAAATGTATTAGGTATAAATTCTAAATTCACCTTTAAAAAAATCATAGGTCTAGCAATACTAGGCCTTGTCTGCCTCTTGGCCCTCCTTATCTGCGCACTGTCACAGAGCCAGAGCACATTCTCAGCTTCCCCTGAAGGCAGTCCTACAGGCAGGGCTGTCAGTAAGAATGTCATTTATAATTATATGCAGAATAACTGTGTTTACTAAATAAGTTATCCTTAATTGATTTATGCCATTCTTCTGTCTGGAATGTTTCCCCAGTCTGTCCTTCAAGACACAGAGTCTTATTTTGATAGTCCAGCCAAAATTAACTCCACTTTATCAGAAATTCAATGGAATCTACTGGATTATACCTCTCCCAAAGCATCTATATTTTAGTAATTTCCATGAAGGTTTCCTTCTTTTTCCTCAACCGACTGCCTTTTTATTCCCTTAGAAAGTGAAATTGCTCAGTCGTGTCCGACTCTTTGCGACCCCATGGACTGTAGCCCTCCAGGCTCCTCCATCTATGGGATTCTCCAGGAAAGAGTACTGGAGTGGGTTGCCATTTCCTTCTCCTTTATTCCCTTAGGGCATACAGCAAAATACCTTGCCCATGATAGCATGATAAGTGCTTGATTAAAAAACGATCTGAAAAAAACATGCATTTATGCTTTAGAACAGGGATCAGAAAACTATGGCCCATTGGTCAAATTCAACAGCATCTGTTATATTATGACCTGTGAATCAAAAATATAATATTTCATGTCACATGAAAAATATATGAAATTCAAATTTCAGTGTCCATAAATAAAGTGTCACTGGAACACAGCCAAGTACTATCTATGGCTGCTTTTGAATTACAGCGGCAGAGATGGGTAGTCATGACAGAGACCATATGGACTGCAAAGCCCAAAATACATCCTATCTGAACATTCTATTAAAAAGTATGCTGACCACAGCTTTAGGAAAAGCCACGTCTGTTAGCAGAACAGTGACTTTGCCTTGTGAGAAACAAGATTTATTTTATAATACTTCTATCTAGGTTTAGGAAGTCATTTTAGCTCTCAGAGTCCCTGAATTCTCTACTGCTCTACAGGAATGATACCAATATTACAGGGCTTTTGATGCAAAGATAAGCAAAAAAATTTAATATAGCAAGCAGCAGTATCATAAATGGTATTGTAACTGCATTTTTTTGCCTAGCCCTCATGTCAAATGCTTAATTATCTCTGGTTGAGGACTAGTAGTTTATGAGAAGGTAGCCTAATAAATGACTTCATTCATTACAGTCTCATATCTACATGGCACAAAAAATAGGATGCGATTTTCCTTATTTTCATGATGGTTGTGAACACTGGCACCTGTGTTCACTTGCCTGGTTTGAGCAAATAATTGCAAGTATTATGCCAAAGACAAAAGGTGCCCATGGAGGGTGATTGCTTCAAAAAGTTTTGAAATATGGAATCTTCAAGACACGCATGCCACCAGTTCTCAGTGAGATACAATTCTCCAACAAGTATTTACTTTCCACTCTGTCTTCAAATAATTACTCACCAATGAAGTGTCAATGGAAAACTCAACAAGGTAACAGCAGAGAACATTCAAAAACCCCATGAAGCAGAAAAAAAACACGGGATTCTCTTACATTGCTGTTAGCAGGAGGTGTATCTTCTCTCTTCTCCCATAATAGAAATAATTGCCACAGCACTGAGGATCCTCATTTTACTTTGCTGTGTAATCAAGCACATAAAAAAGGCTTGTGTGGCATTGAATATACTGTAGTAAATATTATTTCTTAACTAAAAGATAGATGGGCACTCAGAAACCCATGCATCGCATTGTTCAACATCCAATATTTCATAATTACCTACATAATTATGCTCTGCATGTGACCGCTTTTCTATATTTCTTATACATATGTTTGAGTTTCAATATCATGTGTGAGTGTGTGCACACACACATACTCATGAGATCAGAATGAAAAGCTATTTTCCTATAGAATCAAAAAGTCAAAGCGTATTAAAATCCTGTGAAAGAACATGTAGTTATGCAAGTCTTAGGTGTAGACTAAAATTCCAGGAGTCCTGCTACAAAAACTTAATGCTAGTATAAAAATGCACACACACACAAAAACACAAAACGGCCATCCTTCTTTAAACCTACCTGGGTGGCACATGAGACTGCCCTTTGAGTGGGCAGATTCTTAGAACAAGAGACGTATGTTGCCACAGTGAACAGTGAAGAACAGGGACATTCTGTTCCCAGTATTCATATATTCTCTGAACCACTGTTGAAACTTATCAATGTCCCATGTCCATGAAAGTGAAAGTGAAGTCCCTCAGTCGTGTCCGACTCTTTGCGACCCTGTGGACTGTAGCCCACCAGGCTCCTCCATCCATGGAATTTTCTAGGCAAGAGTACTGGAGTGGGTTGCCATTTCCTTCTCCAGGGGATCTTCCCAACCCGGGAACCAAACCCGGGTCTCCTTCATTGCAGGCAGATGCTTTACCATCTGAGCCACCAGGGAATCTCATGTCCATAGGCAGTAGCAATCAATGTCACAATGGTAGCGACCAATTCCAGCACTGCCTGGATGCCTTAAGTCCAGCCAACAGTATCCTTCACCACCCCTCCTTGCTTGCAGGATCAGAGGAGCAAATAAAGTTCACATGCTTGGAATTAATTGAATTAGTCATCAGAGCCACTCAAAATAGCAGCTTACAAATTCCACTCTCAAGTTTAAAAAGAAAAAAAAAAAGTGAATTAAGTCATGGGTTCAGAGAATGTGAATTCATGAGCCACCACACCATCTCCCACCATCCCTTGAATTTTCTTTCTTGACCACAGATGATGGGGTTCTCAGTGACTATACAGTAAGTCCAAGAAAAAAGCCACTCTTTCTTGAAATAGTCTCCCAAGGTCACTCAACACAAGCTGGGCATCAGATCTACCTGAGAAAGCCCTCCTTTCTTTCTTTTTTTTTAAACTGTTCTTTTAGTTAAAAGGAACAAATTGCCTCCTGTTTAAGTGACAGGTGGGAACATTACCTTTGTCTCCAGCAATCTTATAAATAAGTAAACCTAACAGGTGACTCTTATCCTACTAAGATAAGAGCTTAATTCCTCAGCTGCCAGGCAGCAGTTGGAAGAGGAAGCACATTTGCATTGGTAAATCTAGTAGGGATACAGTAGATTTTTTTGTCTTTCCCTTTTTTGCCAAGATCAAGTTTGTTGTTTTCCTCCTTTATATACAATAAATGCCCAAAATACAGTCTGACCAAAAAGCAGTGTTTCACATTCAACAGATGCTTTTCAAAATGAATGGAACATTGAACAAACATTTTATTAACAGCAATACTTTAATCTTAACCTTCTAACATGGAATTTTACAAGTAGAAATATCACAGTGATGCAAAACTGCACAACTGCTTTGGTAATGCAATGGCAGTTATTTCAGGCTCCAATTATTATGCCATTCACTTGAAAGATAAAAGAAATAATAAATAAAAAAGGATGTTGAACAATTATATTATCTACTGAGGGAGAAATAAATTCTAACATTTCAGCCATTTACAAATGTCATTTGCCTTCTCATTTTCACTGACAACCTTCAAAGAAATAAATGTGGTGTTCCTTGTGGGCATTGTTAGTTACCCTTCTGTAAAAAACAAAAGAAAACTGGCAATCACCGGACAATTACCAACCACAAAAAAACAGCTAAACCTCCACAGTTGGCAAATAAAACCTCCAAAAGTTGTTCAATAATGTGATAGTGCTTTAAGCTTATGGAAAGCTATATCAAAAAAAAAAAAAAACCAGATAAAATGTCTATCTTCTCCTATAGTTTCTTCAAATTATACACACAGATACTTATACATGTAAAGATGTATCCATAATTCAATTGATCCCTACCACATACTATTCTCATTAAATAAATTTAAATTTAAAAATATTTTTTGTAAAATAACATCTAGTGCTGCATGCATTGCCTGGTGGCTCAGATGGTACAGAATCTGCCTGAAGTGCAGGAGACCCAGGTTTGACTCCTAGGTCGGGAAGATCTCCTGGAGAAGGGAATGGCAACTCACTCTAGTATTCTTGCCTGGAGAATTCCAAGGACAGAGAAGCCTGGCGGGCTACAGTCCATGCGGTGGCAGAAAGTCAGGCATGACTGAGCAACTAAGTGCACAGTGCTGCATATCTACTCACAGAGTTCTGTCTCTTGACACTGTCTCAAACTTAAAGTGAGGACTGGTGTTCAAAGAAGCGACGTGCAAAAGTGAAGATAAACTGGATCTGTATGATCTTTGGTGAGGAGGAAGTATAGACAGGGTACCTTAGGCTTCACTGACAAAATGGAACAAGCAGCCATGCCACTTCCCCAATTAAAATATGCAGCAGTTTTTTGTGTGAGAATTTCCTTTGAAAGTAATATGGATGAAAAAACGGTCCCTCTGCATGGACATTTTCTGATGACCAAGCTATGCATGTATGTAAACAGCGAGGGTACTGGGGCGTGGGTGTCACTGGAAAAGATGAAGTGGAGGAAAGGATCCCCATGGGATGCCTGTCAGGCTTTTTCACTACCATGGGATCCAAATGATATATTAAGCAAAAGAAAAAGAAGTTTTCAAACTGAGCTAAAACGAAAGACAGAAAGTATATGAGAAGGCTTCACTGATGGCTTAGTGGTATGGGATCTGCCTGCCAATGCAGAAGGCAGGGGTTCAATCCCTGGTCCAGTAAGATGCCACCTGTCATGGAGCAACTAACTCCAAGTGCCACAACCACTGAGCCCATGTACCACACCTATGGGTCCTACAGCCAGTGCGCCACAACAAGAGAAGCCACCATATGAGAAGCCTGCACACCATAAGTAAAGAGTAACCTCTGATTGCCGCAGCTAGAGAAAAGCCCACATGCATGCAGCAATGAACACCCAGCACAGTCACCAATCAACAAAATGATGTGAGAATTACAGAAACATGTAGTAAAATACCCTGCACAGTGCCGAGCACTGAGGACAGCCAAGCAACAATGGTCATAATTTTTAGGTAAGCTCAGAGGCACTGACAACTGACATTTGTGAGGAAACGGCTGATTTCCACACTGGTGGGCATTTCCAATCAGGCTCATATACTGATGAGCAAGATGGCACAGGCTCAGTATAGAGGATACATACGGCACACTCAAGAACCCGACTCCCAACACTCAGCAACGCGTGGGATGAATCAGCAGTCACTTGAAGCAATACACACTGGTGTGTGTCCACAATCTATTCCAGGAAAGCACTTGACAGTCCTCAAGAGGGAAAGCAAAGGAGATAAACACAGAGGCCAGGCCTAGAATTTTATTAGGAACAGCAATAGGATCCCTCAGCCAGCTGGCCCATCAAGGCAATTATAAGCAAGCTAATACCAATTAAGCCTCACACTTTTTGAATTCAAAGTGGCTCTATGTCACAGGCACCATTTTCCTTTCAGCAGCCCAGTCTCTCTAGGGCAACACTTTCTGTCCATTCATTTCAACAGTCATGTCTTCACGACCCAGTGAACTGCAGCCTACCAAGCGCCACTGTCCATAGAATTCTCCAGGCAAGAATACTGGAGTAGGTAGCCATTCCCTTCTCCAGAAGGTCTTCCCAACCCAGAGACCGAACCCAGGTCTCCTGAAATGCAGGCAGATTCTTTACCGTTGGAACCACCAGGGAAGCCCACTTTTCTTAAATAGGATCCTAAACCTACAGCCACAAAAGTAAATGATACTTGCTTCTTGGAAGAACAGTTGTGTTGAACCTAGACAGCATATTAAAAAGCAGAGATGTTACTTTGCCGACAAAGGTCCATATAGTCAAAACCACGGTTTTTCCAGTAGTCATGTATGACTGTGAGTGTTGGACCATAAAGAAGGCTGAACGCCAAAGAACTGATGCTTTGAACTGCAGTGTTGGAGAAGACTCTTGAGAGTCCCTTGGACTGCAAGATCAAACAAGTCAATCCTAAAGGAAATCAATCCTGAATATTCATTAGAAGGACTGATACTGAAACTAAAGCTCCAACACTTTGGCCACCTGATGCAAAAAGACAACGACTCGTTAGAAAAGACCCTGATGCTGGGAAAGATTGAAGGCAGGAGGAGAAGGGGACAACAGAGGACCAGATGGTTGGATGGCATCACTGATACAATGGACATGGGTTTGAGCAAGCTCTGGGAGATGGTGAAGGAGACAGGGAGGCCTGGCATGCTGCAGTCCATGGAATCGCAAAGAGTCGGACATGACTGAGTGACTGCAAAACAAAAATCTTAGCATTTTTTCTCCTCTCATTGTCTGCATGTGCCTTCTTTCACTCTCAGACAGAATGCAACCTGACTGACTCATCTTGAATTCCTCCAAAGCACTTATCGCAATGCCTCACACAAAGCAGACACTCCGTACATGCCTGCAGGATGGCTGCACAAAAAGAGAACTCTAGTTGCAACGTATGAGACGCACTGCAGAAAGGAAGGAAAAGCGGACACAGAGAGGAGGAGCAAGGGCAGGGCAATAGTTGAGATGAGAGATAATAAAGACAAGAGCTGTCCATGGAAACATATACTGAAGTGGGAGTAGGGATAAGGTGAGAAAAGGGGACAATGAAAAGGAAGTATAATTTAGTATCACAGCATAAACCCTGCCTTCTCTTTGCTTACAGGCGTATTTGCAAAAGAAAAAAAAAATGTGTTATTGACTAGAATCAAGATTACTTTTGTTGTGGTTTGTATAAATGTATACACACACGTGTGACAGTCTTATACTCAAAGTTCAACATTATTCATGAGCTAATACTTAAGAATGCACCCTCACATCCCAGGAGCCCAGACCATTTAGCTCTGCTAATACAATTCATAGAAGACATAATTTGCACAGGGGTACTTAAAAACACTTTCATGTGATGAGTACTTTAAGACTGCTTACCATTTAGGCAATAGTCAATTAAATTGGCTTGAATGAGCACTTTATTTGCAGGAGTCAGTGAACTAATCAACAAACTTCTGAGACAATAGCTATTTTAAGAGCTAAATAAAATTGTGGGTTTTATTTAACCTTATGTGCTTGTTGAACTCTAACAGCATTTCCAACATACATTATTTTTTAAGCACCCCCCCAAAGCCTTCTTAGTCACCACAAAGCTTACAAAAATCCATTATTTGGAGATCAAGATTACAGGAACAAAATACACCAATGATACTTGCTTTTCCTCTCCCTGATTTTCACATGCATACTCTGATAAACTGTCAAGATATAAATAGTACAAATGAAAAGTAATTCAAGATTTAGGGTGGTGCAACCGAGGGAATGATTTGAAATAAGTTTACTGGTGAAATCATGGAGGATGTCAAGATTTATAAGCAGAGATCAGTGACGTCTCCATCTCACCAGTATCAATGATATAACATCATATTACACACACAGAAAAATGACAGCTATTTGAGTTTATGCCAACAGTTTACTAGAAGCACCACATGCAATGCCACAAACTCATTTTCTCAATGATTTCAAGGGTGGCAGTTATTAAACCAATTGAACAATATTCCTCAATTATCTCAAAGAGAACTTGGAATGTGTATTCTGTTTCCAAAACTTTCCTTAATCACTATTTGAATGAAAGACTAGTGCAGAAAGTTTTCATGTTAAGATGACAAAGAACAGGATGGAACCTATGATTGAGGGCACTCTAAGATGTGTGCCAATAAGCTCAATTTGGTTTGTATTTGCACACAAACTATTGCCTTTAAAACAGGCAGAGTTTATGATGTGCAAATGCAGCCCAAACCTGTGTATTTTTTTTGTACATGCTGTCCATTATTAAATCTATACTGTTAAAGGAAGCCAAGGCTCATGCCCAATGATCACACATTTTAGCCTCGATTATAATACCCAAAATTTTTTTAAATGATTTAATCTAGATGATCTAAATCTTCTCATAAAGCTGAAGTCTTTTCTCAGTTATAATACATTCAGGGATACCTGTGAGTGGACACAACCTTCACTGCCTTGGTAGGTCCTGAAGAGGTAGGTCCTTTTTCCAGCTCTGTGGCAAAAGGGTTATGCCAGGTCACAAGGGCTGGAGGAGGGGCGTTTTCTGCTTTGGATGACATGTAAGCCAGAGGGTGGTCATATCAACATGATTTCATCAAGGGGCTGCTGTCTTCTGATTTCTCTGATCTGAATGCAGAGTCAGCTTTGCCCTCAGGCTGGCTTCCCAGGTGACTATAGGCTGGACACCTGATGCAACCAGGATGCCAGGATTCCTCATTCAGATACACTAGGAGAAAGGGCACTTTTCCTAAAGTTTGAAGAAAATGTCCTTGATTTAATCAAATCTTGTGTTAAAAAAAAAAAAAAAAAATCCCTTAAGCTCAGTGGCTTAGGCCAATCACTGGGGCAAATCAGAAAAGTTTATCTGTAGAGCTCTGCATGGGGTTAGGTTAGTCTCTTCCAGGCCTCAGGGCTGCTTCATGACAGCAGTGAACAGTTGATACTGGAGACACCAACAGAATATCCACTACAAGAAAGCTGCTGCTGCTGCTAAGTCGCTTCAGTCATGTCCGACTCTGTGCGACCCCAGAGACGGCAGCCCACCAGGCTCCCCCATCCCTGGGATTCTCCAGGCAAGAACACTGGAGTGGGTTGCCATTTCCTTCTCCAATGCATGAAAGTGAAAAGTCAAAGTGAACTCACTCCGTCGGGTCCGACTCTAGCGACCCCATGGACTGCAGCCTACCAGACTCCTCCGTCCATGGGATTTTCTAGGCAAAAGTACTGGAGTGGGGTGCCATTGCCTTCTCCGAAGTAATTTCTAGGTACTATCAAAATTATAACAGATTCCAATATGTTGACTGCTAACTACAAATCTAAGAGAATAGTCTGATGAGATAAGAACACTAGAACTTGTACAGAAATATGATATTTTCCAGGGTGGTGTTTCAAACTAGGCATCAACAATAATTTCAGTTATCCAAGGATGTTTCTCTTTTCAAAACACCTATAAACCTTGCTAGACCCACTGGAAGATTAAGTAATAACAAAACAGAATATTCTCTGCAAAGTTTAGAATTTTCACATGCACTGATGAAGGATTTATCTTATCTACTCTCACAAAGCAATGATACCTGAAATCTGAACTCATCTGACAAAGGATTGAGTATTTGCTGCTAACACTCAGGAAATATTTATAACTTTTCATGGGAAATTAGAAAGTTCTCATTAGTTTCCTAGATGTAGGCTACTTTGAGATATTAGATATTGGAAGACCTTTGCAAGATGGTCAAGTTTCTATTTTAAAAACATCAAGAGCAGTGCTGTCCATCAGAAATATAATACAGTATATATATATATATATATATATATATAATAATTTATAGTAATCACATTAAAAAGGTTAAAAGAAACAAGTTAATTTTAATAATGCTTTTACTTGACCAAATATAACTAAATTATTATCAATGCAGCATTTAATCCAATATAAATTATTGAGATATTTAAATAATGTATTTTAACTCAATATTTTGAGTAACAAGTCTTTTATATTCTGGATGCATTTTACAGTCTCCACTGGGGCACATTTCAGTTGGGACTAGGTACATTTCCAGTGTTCAGCTAGCATATGTGGCTAGTGGCTCGGCAGACAGTGAACATAAAAAGTATCTAAAACAGCTAAGCAATGAATTACTAGGTAATGAAGGAGCAAAACAATGATCTCTTTGGGTCCTGGTAATTTTTAACCTGTGGCCTATACCTCTGACTTCATTCCAGAAGACCAACTACTGAAGTGATAAATTCTAGTGATTAGGGAGCTATATTCTGAATGGAAAGATAAAAAGAAATCTTGAGATAACCATATAGATTGGAACTTGTGTGTTAAGTCACTAAGTCATTTCCAACTCTTTGTGATCCCTTGGACTGTAGCCCAACAAGCTCCTCTGTCCATGGGATTCTCCAGGTGAGAATATTGGAAAGGGCTGCCATGCCCTTCTCCAAGGAATCCCCCCAACCTAGGGATCAAACCCAGGTCTCCTGCATTGCAAGTGGATTCTTTACTGTTTGAGTGACCAGGAAAGCCTATGCATGTGTGTGTACACACACACACACACACACACTGGGCAAGTTACTTAAACTCATAGGGACTACTTCCTCACTTCCAAAATAGAAATAATATCTGTCTCACTGTATTTTTGTTCATTAGATGACGTAAGTAAGGATATTCCACAGTGCCTAAGCATCCATTAAGGAGTACTGTTAGTATTACTAATTTTGAAGTCTTCACTATTATTTTCCTCATCTGAGTGTTACTTCTTTTTCTGGTTTCTTAGACTTCCAGAGGGTTCTTATCTCTAACTCTCTGTTTTCTACATAGTTCTCAACTTTTTTCATAGCAACTCAGTAAGAAACATATGTAAGATCAAGACTCAATTCACATATATTAAAAGGACAGCTCTAGGAGGACTGGGACATTGTCTGTTTTGTTCACAGGTATATCCCAAATGCCTAGAAGTGCTCAGCAGACTATACTTACTAAATGGACAGTGAATGCTGATACATTATACTTTATGCTTATTTTATTTCCTAATGAAAATGCTTGACATGATCCAAAGAATCGATCTTTTAATCCCTTACTTCGTAATGACCTTCAGTTTGGAAAACTCATCCCTGTCTTCTGCCGGTTCTTCATTTCATTCACAAGGTACACCTCTTCAAGTGGACGCAAGGTGACACTTGAGCCTTGAGGTCATCTTCAAGCCTTTCTTTTTTCTCATATCCCACGTACATCCCATCCACAAATCCTCATGAGTATATATTCAAAATTTATCCAAAATCTGACTACCACCCTGATACTTTAGCCACCTGATGAGAAGAGTAAAGGCCTGATGGCTGGCAAAGATTGACAGCAGAAGAAGGACGTGACAGAGGATGAGATGGTTGGATGGCATCACCGATTTGATGGATGTGAGTGTGAGCAAACTCCAGGAGACAGTGAGGGACAGGGAAGCCTGCCTGGCATGCTGCAGTCCATGGGGTCACAAAGAGTCGAACACAGCTTAGCAACTGAACATCAACAACCCCTGCTACCACCCTGAAGTCAGCTACCAACATCCCTTCCCTGATTATGGCATTAACTTCCTACTGCGGCCTCTGCTTGCTCACCTGTATCTCTACCATCAATCCGCAACACCACATCCAGCCAGGTCCTTAAAAAAAAAATACGCCAAATTATATCACTGCTCTGATCAAATCACACTATGGCTCCTGAGGGCATTCAAAGCAAGAGCAGTAAATATTTTCAGTGATACACAAGGCCTTCATGTTCTGCTGCATCCATCTCCACATTACTTCTTGACTTTCACCTACTACTTCTTTTCCATAACTCTTCCATATCCAACCAGGCTAACTTTCCTGCTATTTCAAGAAATACTCAGCATGTCCTATATTAAACACTTGCATGGATTGCTAACTCTGCCTGAAGCTCTCTTCCCTAAATACCCACAAGGTCAGCTTGTTCACTGCTAAGTCTTTGTGCCACACATCACCTTCTCTATGAGGATGAATCTGAAGACCTCATTTAAAATGGTAACTCACGTCCCAGCCCCCCAAACTTTCATGTTATGCAGCTTATTTTTCTTCATAGCGCCATCATCTACTAACTCAGTGTGATTCTCTACCACAACCTGAGTATATATAAACCCCACATGACACAGATTTCTGTCCCTTTTCTTCACTGGAAACAATGTACAACATATAATACATGCTTAATAAATATTTTTTAAAGAATGAATGCAGCCTGGTTTTTTTGAGGAAAAAATGCTCATGTTCATCTTAGGAACAACTGCCAGCTCAAAATTGCAATTTGCCTCTTTGCTGCAGAAAGAAATATGCAGAGACAAAACAATAGAAGGAAATCGTTTGTAAAATGCACAAAATAATGGATAACAGAAAGCTTAGATCTGAGAAAAAAGAAAGTCAAAATTATCAAGCATTTGCTCTATTTATTGAGTTAATGTCTTGGGATAAACTCTAGGTAGTGAATTCACATAATATGTCTTTACTTGGTATTTATTTATAGATACCTACTACATCAGGAACACATTTTAAATTTAATATTTAAAAAGTGACCCAATATTGGTTAACAGAATATCATACTCACAAGCTAGCTTTTTTGTCTAAATTTTATATAAATGCAAAAAGAGTACCAATATTCAGTATATAAAGAACTGTAATGCAATCAATACTCTTTAGAAAATTGGTCAGAGACAAATTCTTCTCCATACTGTAATTGTAAAGATTACCAATTCTGTAAGTAATGCTCCATATATAATTTATCATGTATTAATCCAATTCTCCTTTACCAACTTTTACAGTTTTTTAACATACCTAGAAAATCAAGTGTTCCTTTAAAACTTTTCAAATAATGTCTTAATATTTTGTAAATGAATACTGCTTTCTCTATAAGAAAGCAGTGTCATATGTATAAAACATTTCTAAGTTACTGAAAGCAAGCAATACAGTTTGTACATAGTGCCAAATTACAATTTAAAATTTTAAACCTTTGACACACGAATCGCACATCCTTTAGCTATATTTCTAATTTCTGAGTATATCTACCCGCTTCCAAGTAACTGTAAAATTTCAAGGTTGTTTCTATGAAAGTTGACATTGTGAATAATAATACTGCTGAAGTATATTTCCTTTCATTTTTCTCCTTTAACAACAGAACTCAAATTTTAAATTTTTTAAAATAAAGGAAACAGTGCAAGAAAAAATTGCTTTCATATTTGTGTTGATCATCTCCAAAGACTATTTAAAACAGTAAAAATTTAAAATAATTATTTCTTTTTTGCTCAGTGCTAGGTTAGTAGCAAAGAAAATCTTTTAGAGAACAAAACTGAGGCATCAGGGAAAAACCTGCTTAAAAAAAAAGTGTATTTTAAAAGTTGGAGGTTTAAGTATCATTTAAATATTTTAAGAATGTTTAAAATTTGACATAAGGGCTCAGAAGTCTACTCCAATATAAACATGTCTTCAAGTAACATATGTTTTACCTGACACTGCATTTGGCCTCATTCCACACCAATTTCCTCCTCTTAGAAAAGAAAAATGACAGGCCACTTTTTTTGTCTACTTTCCTTAAGTATCAAAAAGAACTTGTTCGTCTAGAAAATAGGTCATCTTCTCAGGAGACAGATGCTTAAATTTTGTGGGTGAGAGGTGAAAACTTTTGTAAGCTACTTTCAAGTGGTATAGTCAATCTATCAACAAATGGAAAATGCATATACATGTGTACATAGATAGAATAAGTACAATTAAAGATACAATAAAATGGTGCATATGTGGGTATTCATCGTACCATTCTTTCAACTGCTTAGATACCGGAGAAATTTTATAATAAAAAGAAATAAAGTAATAAGATGAAAAAGCAAAAAAAAAAAAAATTAATCATTGTACATATATTACTTCATTTAAAGCAATCTTTGTCTTTACTCCTCTACTGTTCCAGAAAATGAAACAAAACGAACAAAATGAAACACATTTTAAGAGCTGCTTTTGTATGGTGGATATAGGAGAATCTTTCCCTTTTTTGTTTTGTTCCAAGCTACAAATTTTCAAAGTTTAAAAAATTAAAATTCTATCATTATTTTTACTCCCTTAAAAAAGTTATTTGGTAGAAGAAAAACTGTATTGCTTTTAAGATTAGACATGAAAATACTGAAATTCCTTAAAATCTATATTCTTCCTTTATACTAAAGTTTACAAGACTTAGACTTTTTGGAAAAAATGTCATACACTACTATTCTCAAGTTCTGGTTGTTATATTCATAGCACTAAACTAGATCTGTTTTAGTAAGTGACACTATATTTGTGATGAAAGTAAAATAGCTTGCAAAATTTAGGAAGCAAAATAAGACTCCATTTATCAGAAAAGTAGTATTTTCTTTCTGGGAAAAAAAAGATTTGTGGAGTATTGTTCAACATTTTAAAATTATTTAACATATGACTCAAGCATAGTTTTAACTTCAGCTTAGAAAACACAGTTTATTATTACCTCCTAGGCAGCCAATGAATGAGAGGAGGATCAAATGCTTCCATGACAACAACATCTTTAACTTCCAAAAGCAAGAGTAACTCTTGTCCAGTTTCTGATGAATAGAATGCTTAGTCTTCAGGTAAATCCTTTAATCTGTAAAATATATATACAAAGAAGTCAGACTTTTAAAAAATGAATTGCTTTAAAATGTAGATTTTCTTCTTCTCATAAAACTGTACCATTCACAACACCCAAAATCCCCAAGTGAAATGAATCTTTTTGATGCAAATAAAGCTGTATGGTATGTAGATACTTAAAAAACTCTTTTTGTAACTGATAGGCATATGAAGGAAGCTTCACAAAATTAGAAATGTCCAACAAAACTAAAATATTAAATATTAAAACTTTGCTTGATAGTAATCACAACAAATAAAATACGGCCTTGAAATTAAAGCTTTTCTCATTTTCTTTCATGATAATTTTGGTTAAACTAAAGGAGTCAAATCAGTAGATATCTTGAAGCACTGCTTTTCATAGTCTCTTAATCCTTCATAAGACATATAAATAACATTGTCAACGTTCATCCTAAGCCTTTTTTTCAGGAACACCTGTAGAAAGCCTTCAATTACAGATGCTTCATAAAAGAGATAAAAATGATAACAATGAAAATTGTTCAGTCAGATAATCTTGCACATGGAACTACCTTATTTTTTGCTTTCTTGAATTTTCATAAACTTGAATGTGCTGGCTAAGAGTAGATAATTATGTGATATTCTGTGTCATTTTTGGTGGCCATCTGAACTACCTCAACTGCATGGTTAACGATCAAGTAGGCTAGATGCACACATGCATAAAATCAGAGAATCACTTTTCGATTACTGAAACTCAACTGGTCCCACACAGGAGAATTAATGACTCTAATGTCAGCCGTTTTAGCAGAGAATGTGTATAACTTTCAGCCAGCAGCTGCTATGGATTGGGCTATCTTAGTTGGTGCTAAGAAAGAGCAATCTCAGTAGTACTTAACTATAGGATCTTGCCATGACATGTGATGTATTCCATTAGAATTAACTGTGTCCCAAATAATAATTTCAAGAGTAAAAACATGGTATCTTGCAACTTACATACTTAAAACAAGTTATTAAATCAGTTACTGCTATATGATGTTGCTCTTGTTCACTTACAATACAATTCTTGGGGGAGGCAGAGGTAGAACTGTAGCCAGAATTCTGGAATTTGGGCATAACTTTGACTTGGCCTATGGGAATCTGAGATAGATGGAAATACAATTGAGAACTACTCCTCTAAGAACTGCAGGTTGACAGCTTACAGCATCATGGGATCTGTGACCATTTTTCACTATTAAGGTTCCCCTTAGTGCAGACACTGCAAAACGAATTGAAGTGCAAGCAGTTTACATGAGAGGTGAACAATAAAATCAGTCGGGACATGGAGAAGTGAAAGAGAAAGGAAGACAGCCAATAAAGGCTAAGATGTGAGAGCTAAGCAGAGGTTATTCCTTCTGGGGAGACTCTGAAGTCCAGCTTGTATAGAACATATGCCTCAGAGTAATGACAGAGGTACACTTGAGTTGTCCAGTTATTCTTGCCAAGGGGCAAGGGAGCTGAGGTATTTTTACACCAGCTCCCAGGAGTCACTGTTTGGAGGCTGTTTTCAGGGAGTATTAATGACCCAGCACTTCTAGCCTCTCAAAGGGGCAGCAAAATGGCTCTAGAAGCAAAAAAAAAAAAAAAAAATAAAGCTATTAGGTCCAATCAGAAAAGGCATTAGGCTTTCAGGCATTGGCGAAGGAAATGGCAACCCACTCCAGTGTTCTTGCCTGGAGAATCCCAGGGACGGCAGAGCCTGGTGGGCTGCCGTCTATGGGGTCGCACAGAGTTGGACACGACTGAAGTAACTTAGCAGCAGCAGCAACAGAAGTGATGTGTGTACTGAAGTGAAAAAGGAAAGAGAATATGAATGAGTCACATGTGGTGTCTGTCACACTGTGCATATGAAGCTGAGATGTTTTGAAGCTATTTTCAATAGCATTCAGTTCCAAGAGATTTATGCCCAAAATAATAAAATGATTTAAGTATAGAAAGAAGGACACATATTCTACCTCATTCAATCATTGCTTCTCAAAGCTTTCCAGTGGTTGATTTCCCCCACCTGGACCAAAGGGTTTCAGTTACCTAGCCTGCCTTCATTTTTTCTGCTCAATCAGTAAGATATTTAATTTTTTTTTTTAGTATCTTATTTACTTATTTGACTGTGCTGGGTCTTAGCTGCAGCTTGTAAGATCTTTAGTTCTGAAATGTGGAATCTAGTTCCCTGACCAGGGACTGAACCCAGGCCTCCTGCATTGGGAGCACAGAGTCTTAGCCACTGGACCACCAGGGAAGTCCCTGTATCTATTTCCAGCCATTAACATGAATAATAACTTTAATGACTCTACATTACACTTAAATATGACAGCCTTGCATGAGTCCTATGGACTGCAAAGAGATGAAATCAGTCAATCCTAAAGGAAATCAATGCTGAATATTCATTGGAAGGGCTAATGCTGAAACTAAAGCTCCAATACTTTGCACACCTAATGTGAAGAGCAGACTCATCAGAAAAGACCCTGATGCTGGGAAAGACTGAAGGCAGGAGGAGAAGCGGATGACAGAGGACGAGATGGTTGGATGGCCTCACTGATCAATGGACATAAGTTTGGGCAAGCTCCAAGTGATGGTGATAGATAGGGAAGCCTGGTGTGCTGCAGTCAACGGGGTTGCAAAGAGTTGGATACAACTGAATGACTGAACAACAACAATCATGCATGTGAGGATAGTACAGTGTGTATGTCACTCTTCTCACAATTTCTGCACTATACAAATATGTACACAGTAGAAAATCGAAAAACAATTACATTTCAAATAAATACAATTACAGTTATTCATAAAAGGCATTGGAAACATTAAACGCAATAATATGATACATGAAATGTCAAACCTTCATAAAAAGTTAGGGAACAGTTGCAAGGAATATTAAAGTCTGGGGACAATGGTTAAGTCTTAAACACAGGAAAGCCTTGAGGAATGTAACAGTGATTGAAATAATACTTCCTTCTTTGAGAAGTTAAAGCTATCCAGCTTATACATTAAATGTACTTAGAAAGAATTTGTTAATAACAAAAAAGTAGACTTAAAAAGAACAAGTTGTTGGAATTTTCGAGAAAAAAACAAGGATAAATTTTAGCAGAAGATCCTGTGGAAACATTATCACAATCATTAAAATGCATCCAAATAAATATGAAGCTTTGCTCTATGGTCTACAGAGAGCAAAATATATGGTCTACATGCTAATACAGCAATTGGAAAACAAAATATTATAAATGCTTATAAATGGGATAAAGAGAAAATTACTAGACTGAAGTGTCTCTGAAGGTAGGACCACAGATTATCCACCACTGGCTGTTCCAATGTTCCCAACACCCTGTACATTATTGTAGGCTTTTAAGTAATTTTTCTTGCTGAGCTTTAAGGAAAATGAATAAATCAGCTCTGAAGATTAAGTCATTTCACTGGACATCAAGTGAGTGAGAAGCATTTCTACTGGGAAGAAAAATAACAGCATGGGATACACCCACCACTACTTAAAAATTTATTTCAGAAAATTGCGCAAGAAGGCATTAAGAATATGGCCACTTAAAAAAAAAATGTTATCTACTCAGAGACAATGCATCCCACAAGTAACATGCATATCAGCTGCATTTGCAAAATATAAACATGCTCAAAGAAGTTCTAAAGTCTTTTTGAGCATTCATTCAATAATATTTACCTCCTATTAGGTGTTGAAATTTTAATTCTGGAGGAAGGTGGAAATGGGACTGTCAGTTAACTGATGACTCCTGCCCTCCTGGATTATACAAACTAATGGGAGTGACATATGATTCAATTACTTATAAAGTTTATTTGTAAACTGACCACTGTGAGAGATAATGTGAAAGGTACAATGTGAAGAGACAGGAGTTTCTAATGAAAACCTCAGTGAGAATAACCTTCATCAGGAAGGTCAGGGGAAGCTCCTCTGAAGTGAACGGAAAATGGAAGAAAAGAAAATATGATATGATATAATCAGATTGTGTATGTGTTGCAAGGTGAAGACAGAAAGAAATTTTCCAGGTATACACAAAAGACTTAGTATGGCCTTCAGTTGGTAAGTAGGCTGGTGAGTAGCCATTGTCTGGACCTTTTCCCATCAACTATCACCTTGCCTCCCAGGCTGGACCAGGACCCCAGCCCACAAACCGAGATGCATCACCTAAAAAACTAATGACCGGCTGAGCAAGGGGCTTCCAGAATCCTGCTTTAGTCCGTTTCTCTCTCAATTGGTCAGTGGGCATGCCCTATTGCCGGTTAAACGCTCTGGCAATCAACTCTCATTGTAAAGGATAGAATATGCAAAGGCCCCGTGGCTTCAGTGTTCATGACTTGTTGTAAGAACAGAAAGAAGACTGATGAGATGGAATGCAGATGGCCAAGTTCACTGTGGGGTGAAATGAGACAGCAGATATATAATAAGGGTCAAGCTTCTGTGTCTGGCTAAGAATATTAGTATCAAGATAAAGCTCTTAGAATACAAGACACAATTTTAACCAGGAGCTAACATGATCAGATTTATAATGAACATTTGAATCAGACATATTATAATCTGTATCAGGCTTAAAAGGGTAAGAAGACAATACATTTGGCAAGACACCAATTTCATTCTTGCAAATTCATAGAAATCAGAAACTGGACCACACTAACCAAACTATGTGATTTAAGAGAAGAAATAAGTATATTCCATTATTCTTATATATGCTCACATACATACATAGGCACATACTGTATAAAGTTGAGGATAAAAAGAAACCTCATTCAAGAATATTATTTTTAAAAATTATGTTGCTCATTTTTAATCATTGCTAAAGTGGGGTACTGACTTTATGAATAATGAAGGTAATTAATACAATCATGACCTGACTTGTCAGTGCTGCCAAGCATTGTCACAGAGAGAAGGGTCATACAAAAGCTCATTCCCCTTCTGAAATCACCATGCCAAAATAAACACAAAGGAAGCAAATAAAGCAAGACAAATACAAATCAAAATGTCATCTGCTACAATAAAAACATTCTACTAGTCACAGAAATGTTTTAAATCAAGGAAAAAAATAGATACCCTTTAGAATTTTCTCTGTTAGTAGACATTTGCATCTGGCGGCTAAAGCTTAATATATTCATAGCACGTTTCTCATGGTGGTCTTTAAAAAGCCCCCCAAATCCATACATATTAACAACGGCACTATCTATGCTTAATGTCAGCTGAGTTAAAAATACTAGACCTTGGACTTAAAAACCAAAAATGCCCTAAATAGTTGTTCCTGAATGCTCTATAGGAAGAGACCATTTGTGACTTTAGTCATACACTTTACAAAATTGCTACTAAGCTTGTGGATCATGAAATACTGATATATATTTGATAATATTAAATGCATACACACAAGTTTGAATGCAGTCTTAACAAACACTCAGTTAAGTTTCTTCATGCAGTGGAAAGTTTTGGTATGAGAATGACTTGACTCCATTTCTATCAGAGTAATACACACCTAACGATTATTCTCCTCTTCAAAGAGACAAACCCTATAGCAATTTTGTTGAGAAACATTGCTTAACACATTTCTCACATCTAAAAAAAATCACCTCCAACTCTGATATTCGAGAAACAAAATCTACTCTTGAATATACATTATTTCCAACCCATATCAAAAGCCCCCCACAAAAAACCTTGAGCAGATTACAGACATTTAGCGTACCAAAATGTTTAATCATTAATACACAGAAGTCTGATGAATATGGTGTTGTATTTTGAGTCTTATAGAGAAATTACCTCACCATTGTGGTATGCAACATACGACCCCAGTAGTCAGCTAATAAATGAGTTTACTACTTGATAAGATTGCATATCATGCCAGTTCAGAAATCAGGCTTCATACACCACTTGGTTTTCATTCATACTCATTCATTCATTCATGATCTCTACATTTTCCAAAAATGTAGTTGATCTACTCTGCATGCTCAACCTCTTTCCTGCTGAAACTGAGCAAGCAGAGGATGAAATTTACATGAACATTGGGCTCCAAGTCCAAGATTCTTGACAATTCCACATATATTCTCCCTACAATTTCTAAGTGTCCAGCAGCTAAGAAGTGGGGGGAATATAATGAGCCCAGCTTGATGTTATCTTCACACCAACAGTTGTGTGCTTACAGAAGCAAAATCAGCAAATAAGGCAAATGACAGCTGCAAGCCCCCTCCTGTTCTTAAGAACACTTACAGACCTTTATCATCCTTCCCTGACCCTCAACATTTTCAACACCTTCCATCATAGTTAGAGAGACTATGGCTTTTCTCTCCAACTAGACTACAATCTGCAAAAAACAGTGATTCATTACCTTCTGTAGGTTAAGGTACCTTTTGAGAAATAAATCAAATCTATGGACCCACTTACCTCTCTATTCCAAATACAGATAGACTGGCATAAGATAACTTTTGTTTCGTACACATTTTGTTTTATTACACTGGAATTTTTTTCTTTTACATTGGTGTTATATGTCTGTGTGTGTTGTGTGTACCTTTACATGTTTATATTTATTACATAGAGGTAGGGTATGCATGTGTATATGTGTGAGTGTGTACATGTGTACGTGTGTGTATGTTTTTTGCAGATTTATTTCTTCTTTCTTTTTTCATGCAGAAATCAATGAAAAATAAATCAAAATGGAGGTTAATATAAAACATGAATGTTGGAAAGAAAAAAAATGTTAAAAAAATAAATGCTTTTGAAAAGGCCACTGTTGAAAAGCTTGACAAGCTGAAATCATGGAAGTCTTTGGGATCGAGAGAGGCATCTTATTTCTCACATCCAGTTAATTTTTTTTGTTTGATCTTTTAGCAATCAGTGTACACAGGCAGTAGCGAATCAGAGCTCTTTTTGTGCACACTGCAGTAGATTAATCAGCTATATAAAAATACTACTGGAACGCTCTGAGACACCTTATGTTGACTTCAGAGCCTCTTTTTACATTGTCCTCAAAGAGGTCTTCTTTGGCAACTCAAGAGATCTCTCTATCCTTAACTCAAAGACAGTTTCATTGACACCACCACAGGAAAAAAAAAAATTACAATTCCATTTTTCAGTTGGTTACACTAATTTCACCCAAATGTAAGCTAAAGAGGACACAGCCAGCAAATCATGCCAAGCTATTTTCTGCTTCAAAATATTAGACACAATGTTGACACTCCTATGTATACCTACCAGAGGGTTTAGTTCAATTTTTGGCTTTACTGTAAGTCTCAAAATAATGTGGCCATTTCCAAGGCACAGTGTTTTACAAACATCTCTCCAATCAGGGCTGGCATGCAACAATGACCCTTGAAGACTATTGTGTTCTGGAGCGAGCCCAAGTTTCAATAAAGTTACAGCATCTTCTAATGGAATCTTCATCCCTGAAAAAGACTGGCACACTCATGTTCTTCCAAGGTAATCAGAGTGAATGTGCTCTTGCGGGGACTTTTTTTCAATTGAATTCTTGCAGTGAAGAGAACCTTGCCCTAAGAAAGAGCCTTAGACTTCTGGGTCCTACCCCATTTAATGGTAACAGGAAAACTAAATAACAAGCAAATTCTGTGGTATATACTTATCCTTGACAGTTTCCAAATTAAACAAGAAACAAAATGAAGAAAGACAAATTTCTGTAATTATAAATACTACATGAGTTTTCTTCACTTCTTACTGGATGGGCAATTACTGCAGACCTCATGACATGGTGATGAGGAGCAACGGATCCTTCTTAAGTCTATACCACAACATTCATTGCCACTATATATTTATTTAGAATTTTAAAATAGTTCAATAATCACATGATGCAAATGCTTTTCCAAATATCAGGAAGGAAAATGAATTGTGATAGAATAATCACTGTGTTTTATTGTTTGTAACTTGCCAGATATTGTTTCATACGTTAACTCACTTCATCCTCACAACAATCCATGAGGCTCATTCTATTACTAACCCCATTTTTCAGGTAAAGAGAGAAAGACAAACATGGGTTAAGACATTTACCCAAGATAAATGAAGACAGACCCTTTATATGTTCAATTTTTTCACTGAATATGTAGCAAATGGAATATTTAAGCAATCAGTTTGATAGGGAAACATAAAGTACAACCTAATCTTTTATATACCTTTAAAAGTTCTTATTAATATGGTTGGAAGTTGAAACTAGTGTGATAACTGATAATACATTAAATTTCATTTTATTTCATTCAGTTCAGTCGCTCAGTTGTGTCCAACTCTTTGCGACCCCATGAATCACAGCACACCAGGCCTCCCTGTCCATCACCAACTCCCGGAGTTCACGCAGACCCACGTCCATCGAGTCAGTGATGCCATCCAGCCATCTCATCCTCTGTCGTCCCCTTCTCCTCCTGCCCTCAATCTTGCCCAGCATCAGGGTCTTTTCAAATGTGTCAGCTCTTCACATCAGGCGGCCAAAGTATTGGAGTTTCAGGTTCAAAATCAGTCCTACCAATGAACACCCAGGACTGTTAATTTCATTACATTTTAACAAAATTAAACTTCTTTTATAAAGGGAAAGTACTGGACAATTTAAATGAATAATCCTTCTGCTTGATTTCAAGCATATATACTGTAATCATGTATCATCCCTATTGCAGCGAAGAATCAAAAAGAATTCAGCAATTCTATTTGAGATTAAACCAAGAAATCTCAAAGACACACGAAGCCACAAACACAAGATTCAACACAAAGTGTGATAAGTACCATGCCTTTTTTATGGAGACAAATATATATACCTATATACATTTACAAAAACAAAGAACAGTTCGAAAGAATATTTGAGGACTGGAGGAAACAGTTGTCGCTGGGGAGGAGGACTGTGCACTTCAGAACATAAAAACAGACAAAATCCTTTTCTCTCGCCATTCTACATATATATTAAATTTTATACAATGTCCACATATTGATTTCTCAAAACACTTCCAAACATTTTGAACAGGGGAAAAAATCCTCCTTTAACATCACAATAGGTTCCAAAATATGTAAATAATTCTTCTGTGGGGACTGAGGAGAAAGGGGTCAAGAGGATGCGAGGGGCTTAAAAAGTACTTTCTGGCCCAGATGAAGCAGTACTCAGTGGGCAGTCCAATTCTGGCAAGGCCATTCTATTTTTTTTTTTTTTATCTTGCAATTTTGAATGGAGAATAATCTTGGTGAAAAACCTCACATTCACTGAATGCTTACAGCATGTCAATTACAGGCACAGACAGAATATTTTAAAATAAATCATCATCTTTGACCTCCAGGTACTTACAGTCTCAAGAAGCAAACTGACCCAGAAATATTTTAACACAAACTTCTAGACCAGAGGAGAGAGGCCTGTATGTAACAGGATGTTAATGGGAAGTTTCTTCTCCAGTCGCCAAGACACAGCAGGTGTTATACCCTAAAGGTAAGAGAGGTGCCAGAACATAAGGAGGAACAAATTTTCAAAGGATATGCTGCAAAACCATCTGTCTGCCTTGGAGACCCTCACTCACATCAGAGGTGCTTGGAGATTGAGTAGAGGATTTGGAAAAAAGCTCCTTTGGAGAGAAATCCTGTGAGTTCCACTGATTCAGGGGAAAAAGGAGGGTATTCCTCTAAACCTGCTGAGGGGGGACATGCTCTAAGGAGACCACAGCGAGCTGCATTTTGAGGGATGCAGGGGTATAGCACCACACTAAGGAAAAAGACTAGGCTAAGAGAAGATTGCAATTATGAAGAGAGGGGTCCTCAGAGACATTAAGGGCACGGAATGCATGGTGTGTTCTGTGAGCCAGACACAGCCCCCACACCTGGGAGTGCCTAGGGGGGACACAGCTGTCAATCATCCAGGCAAGAGAACCACTGTGGGTTGGTGGGGAGTGGTATGGGAAAACCTTCCAGAGGGAAGCCAGGGCATCTTAGGAAAGAACCACTGAAAGAAAACACCAGTTCTACATTCCTGGTTAGTGCTTGATAATGATCCTAACTCACAACAATGGAATCAATCAGGTTAAAGGTGCAGTTCACCTTCTCTTCTTTTGCAACACAGTAAGTAGATCTGGTCCCATCACTTCATGGAAAATAGATGGGGACACAGTGGAAACAGTGTCAGACTTTATTTTTGGGGGCTCCAAAATCACTGCAGATGGTGACTACAGCCACAAAATTAAAAGACGCTTACTCCTTGTAAGAAAAGTTATGACCAACCTAGACAGCATATTTAAAAGCAGAGACATTACTTTGCCAACAAAGGTCCGTCTAGTCAAAGCTATGGTTTTTCCAGTGGTCATGTATGGATGTGAGAGTTGGACTGTGAAGAAAGCTGAGTGCTGAAGAATTGATGCTTTTGAACTGTGGTGTTGGAGAAGACTCCTGAGAGTCCCTTGGACTGCAAGGAGATCCAACCAGTCCATTCTGAAGGAGATCAGCCCTGGTATTTCTTTGGAAGGAATGATGCTAAAGCTGAAACTCCAGTACTTTGGCCACCTCATGCGAAGGGTTGACTCATTGGAAAAGACTCTGATGCTGGGAGGGATTGGGGGCAGGAGGAGAAGGGGACGACAGAGGATGAGATGGCTGGATGGCATCACTGACTCGATGGACATGAGTTTGAGTGAACTCTGGTAGTTGGTGATGAACAGGGAGGCCTGGCATGCTGCAATTCATGGGGTCGCAAAGAGTTGGACACAACTGAGTGACTGAACTGAACTGAACTGAACTGAAGCAGAACTGGAAACAAGTTAGGGGGAGAAGGTGTAGACATATTAGGTGAGAAAAGAGGCCAAAACATTGTTTCTCTGATTGCAGACTTCCCCTCTCCAGCAGTGAAGCACCAGGGAGGGAGATTTGTCTTATCTTTAAGGGAAGTTCTAAGTTGTAATGATTATACAGGATGAGAACATTACAGTTTTTTGATTGAAATGATGTCAGATACATAAAGCATCAGCAAAAATGGAGCAGACAGGGCTGCCTGGGTTTTATTCCAGGGGCAAGCCAGGAACTAAGAAAAGAAATCCACAGAGAGACTCTAAGAGCACAAAGAGAGACAACAAAGTTGTCTGAGGGTCACAGCTCATGAGCTGTATTTCTTTAGGTACAGCTGTAGATAACAAGTAGGAATGGGGGTTAGAAAATGGGAAGACTTCACAGTATTGGTGGCATCTGAGGTCATTCTTAAAAGGAAAGTGAGGGCTTATCTAGGAGGAAAGGAAGGAGATGAGTACGGGGAAGTGAACAGCATTGGCAAAATTTAACACCATTGATTAGATTCATGGGCATGAGAGAAATGGCTCACGGAAAATCCAGAGAGCAGTGGGCTGAGACAGTAGGGCAAAGAAGTCCTGTGTTTAGGACGTGGGCAGAAGAAGATCAAATTCTTGAGGATGACAGAAAAGGAGCATACCTAGAGGTCCAATGCAACTCCTGAGTGTCTGGGTTAGGAAAGCTAAGGGTGCACGCAGAGCGTTTTGCTTTCCAAGGGGTTGACGGACATCACAGAAAGAAATAGGTTGCTTGGGGCTGGAAGTAGAACAGACGTGACTGACAACAGGCAGGGAGGCTCTTTCTAGGATGATCAAAGTATTTTAAAATTGGTTTGTAGAAATGACTGCACAACTCTGTAAATTTACTAAAATCACTGAGTTGCACAATAATATGAGTACAATTTATGGTATGTGAATTTTACCTCAATAAAGCTATTTAAAAAAAGGCAGAAATAAAAAGAGAATGAGAGCAAGAAAAAACTAGGAGAGACAGAGGGGGGAAAGAGAGAGAGAGGCTATAAATTAAGGTCTCCTAATGCTTCTGGTGATGTCACTGTGCCCAGTTTCAGCAGAGTCCTGGGGGAGCATCAGCCTCACTGTGGTGGGCAGAAGTGTGAATAGAGGGTGAGGAAGCGGAAATAGCTAGAATCAGCTACTCTCTCAATAATTTAGAATGAGAGAGATGGGATTGTGGTTGGAGATGGCTAGAGGGTCAGTCGATACAGAGTCAATGAAAGATATTTTTAAGTTGAAAAATTCTTGAGCATATTTATAGACTGAGGGGAAGAATTTAAACTACAGAAAACGAAAGGTATATTTTACTAGAGGAGAGACTCTTCTGAAGTGAACTTGCATAGTAATGACTCTGCCTCAGCCAAAATCACATGAGCAAGATTCAAAATAGATGCTGAAAAGGAAAGAGCAATGATTCACCACCATTCAGTGACCAAAAGGTGAACTTCTAGAGTGGAGACACTTTCTGGAGCATTTCAGGCTCATCATTGTGGGTTTTTTATCAGTGTTTCCAGAGGGTGCAGAGCATGACTCAGACTAAGCATTCTAAGTAAAGAGTCTCAAAGCCCTGAGATACACTGAGCAACACTAGTATCTAAACATGATATTAGTACAGGTCCTGACCCAGGGATCCTGCACTGCAGGAGGATTCTTTACAGTCTCAGCCACCAGGGAAGCCCCTTCACTTTCCAGAGAACCCCTTCATTCCTCAATTACCCAAACCACAATTCCAGTACAAGTTCTAGGTAGGTGATAACAGCAAACCCTTAATGTATGCCAGGCAAGACTCTGGGTGGTTCATGAATATAAACTCATGTAATATCACAAAGGAGCTGTCACCCACCCCCATTTTACAGATGACTGAACTAAGGTAGAGAAGAGTTAAGCAAAGTGCCCAGTTTCACACACGTGATCCCTCCTGAATCTGGTATCTCTAAGTCAATCCCTAGTAGTGATGATTCTGCCTGATGGATTCCTCATTTACCTAAGACACAGGCAGAATGTGGTTCTCTGAAGTTTTGTTCCTCTGCTCAAAGCTCAGGTAGACATATATACAAAGTGGGCACAGGCTCTATGGCAGTGGTTCTCAACCAGGAGTGACTGTGCCCGCTGCAGGGGACATCAGTGGTCCCTGTGTGAGGAGGTTTTCAGTTGTCACTGCTGGGAAGGGGACGGGTGTGCATTTACCACCTGCCTGGGTAGGGGGGTAGTCCACCCTGCAATTCTAAGGGTGGACTCAATTCTAAGGTGCACAGCAAAGTCCCTCACAACAAAGAATTATCCACCTTGGAATGTCAATCGTCTCAAAATTAGAAACCTAATTTTACAGCAATCTGGCAGCAGAAGGGTTTAAAACCAGCATCTGTCCAGCCTGGCTACTTACTGTTCACAAAACTTTACAGAATAAAGGTCACATTTCAACCTACACAGTCCTGCTCTCATACAACCATGAGCCTTGTGGGAAAACAGAATAAAAGATCTTGGAGGCCCTCCTACTTTGTCAAAAGATCTTTCTGTTACCAAAAAATCCCAATCACATACAAAGTAAAGCGAAGAGGATAATAAACTCCCATATACTCACCACCAATTTCAAACAAATATCAATAATCTGCCATTCTTGTTTCTTCTATAGCTCCACTCACCCTACCCCCTCCTGATTATTACTTTTAATTTATTTAAGGTATAATTTGCATACATTAAAACCACTGTGTAATTTTTTAATATAGAATTACTTTATTGTAAAATAAAACAAAGACCTTTCTAATGTAAATGAAACACATATACAGAGGCAAATGTATGTCTTCATAAATTACTGAACCGCAAAACCTCCTGTATCTGCACTCATTTTAAAAGCATCTGCCCTCCTCATTCTCGTCATCAGAAATTGATTCCATGACATCTACCTTCTAAGTCAGTGTTTTACAAACTTCAGATTGCATCCCATTTGGAGGACTAGGCACAGGGCTTTTAAAACATCTGTGTGTTTGCTACAGGGGCAAATGAGAGAACAGAATAAAATAGAAATGATCAAAATGCACTAAATTTAAATAAGGACTAGAACTGGTTTGTATAAGGACACAATGGAAGGACGACCTATTAAGCATTAAACTCTGAAATAACTAGTATTTCTTACTATGAATGGCAGTAAATCAAGTTTAAAAACATGACAGGCAGAAGTAACTGTGGTTAAACACGGTATATGTGTGTATGTGTGTGTGTACAGATATGTGTGACATAAATATATTTGTATATACACATTCTGCTGTATAACTTCAGGGAAGTTACTTGTTACTTAAACCTCTTTTGCTTTTGAATTTTGTAGCTGTAAAATGGTAGTGGCAAATATTCACATAATTGGTTTACTGCAAGAATTAAATATGATTGTGATTATATGATGAACCAACTTTTGGTATGCAAGACATGATAGTTACTGCTATTATTTCAAAGATATTAAATATAATTAACACCTTCATTGAAATCAAAGACTTAAATAAAGTACTAACTCAACCATAGGTCTCTAAATCATTTTAAAGAGACATTAACACCTCATGGACTGCTTACATCTTTTTTTTTTTAAACTTGTGTTGCTTAACTGTGTTTTTTAAAATTGCTTTATCACAACCAAGGAAAGGAGTGATTTTGACACCTTTTGGAAATGCTAATCGTGGCTATGAATAGTTATCTGCTTAGCATTCACACCTACTAGGGGCTGTATTGAGGTGTGTAAAACATCCACTCTATCAACAGAGAAGTGTAAATCTAAACTGAAGCAAACTGTGATAGAAGCTTGAATTTACATCCGTAATATCATTTTCAGCTGAGGACGCAAAGGAAAAGCATCCTGGACCCCCTCCTCCACTGCAACAAACCTCTATTTGTTATCAAACAAATAAATAATGGTTCACATGAAGCCCATAAACCACAAACTGACTGCCTGTATGGAATAATCTGGAATGTACACACATAAAGTCATAAGGAGGGGTGGAGCCGGAGCACAGGAGCGCATGTGCTCATCTAACTCAGCCTCAGGGGCTGTCTACTGGTTCAAAGAGAAGCCTGGACAGACAGAGCTTTTGATAAAATCTCCTAGTTTTCAAATATAGCAAGCAACTATTTAAAACCATCAGGTAAAACATTTGTGTTGACCAAACAAAATATGTCTGCAATTTAGATACAATCCATCTTGAAACCTCCAACCAAACTGCACGCTCCTGATTTAAATTCTGAAAAGCATAATTGATCACTCTATTGCTCCCAGAGAAATATGCAACACTGCATACCAAAAACACTTTAATATTTTTTTCTAACCAGGAATACATTTTCAAAAAAATTTTGTTTTCTATTTCCACTGGGGAAAGTATGACAATGAAGAGGTTACATCTCCCCGACTTTCCAGAGCAGGAGATCTCTGTAATGTAGAAACTCTCCTGTTTTCTTCATTGAGATGGTTCTCTTTCATCCACTAATGACCTCAGGCCTAAGAACCAAAACTTTGCAAGAAAAGTTCAGAGTGTCCCAAAGACTGTGCCCTCAATGGAGATTTCCTCTGTGTACCCAGGCTACCTCCGTCACAAGGAGACTCCTTTTTCTACCCAGATGCTCCACATAGATACAAACATTTCTATGCATGCCACACAGGAAATCTTAGGAAAGCATTTGTAACCACTGGCAGGAAAAGTTTGAAGACCTTAATGAAGACTAGGAGCTGCAGCTAAGAGTTGATGTAGTTTAGTTCACACAACAGTCATCACTGTGGTTTCATTTCCCCCCCACGGTTTGTTTTAGGAGATGGAAGTGAATTTACCAAAAGGCTACATGCAGATCTGTAGGTAAAGGAAGAATTCTGAATACCAGTACTGCTTCTTCAGCACCGAGAATTCTGCCTGGAGGAATACATTTATAATACATATGCTTCTAGGAATGGACTTCTGAGATTGCTGGTTTGTTCAGAGCACACATGCTTACTTCCTGGTTCTCTAGTTGTTCAGTCTCTCTATCTGACTCTTTGCGACCCCATGGATTGCAGCACACCAGGTTTTCCTGTCCTTCACTATCTCCCAGAGTTTGCTCAAGCTCATGTCTATTGAGTCAATGATGCCATACAACAATCCATCTCATCTCATCCAACCATCTCTGTTGCCCCTTTCTTCTGCCCTCCATCCTCCCAGCATCAAGGTCTTTTCCAATGAGTAGGCTCTTCCCATCAGGTGGCCAAAGTATTGGAGCTTCAACTTCAACATTAGTGCTTCCAATGAGTATTCAGCACCGATTTCCTTTAGGATTGACTGGTTCTCTAGATCCTCCATATAAAGTCGCATTATGTGGACATTTGAGGACACATTTCATTTTGTAGATCCTGAACAAATTCCGTTCACTGAATCCTCACATTTCAAAATAACAAATGATAGTTTTCATGAACATATATATAATTTTCTTAATATCCTCATAATGTCAGGATATTAAAGAACAGGCAGACATTATAAGTTAGTGATAATGCCAGATGCGGATGGCATGGAGCTGCTGAAAGGCTACCCAATAAAAGGGACAGCTGCTTCTCAGTTTGAGAAAATAGCTGCTAATCTTTTTGTTTTTCCATGTTGGTGATTTTTTTTTTTTTTTTTTTAACATGGGACTGTCCTAACAAACTGTAGGAACCTGAGACCTCTGGATACAGTTACGGCAGGGGGAGGGGGGAGGAATAACAAAAATCCTCTTAAGAGAAACATTCTTCTTCACATAGAGATGAGCTCTGTTGTGCATACTGTATGCCTAGCTGTTTCTGTGCACATCCCCGCTGCATGCCCAAAACCCTGCTGCAGTGCTTGGTTCACAGAAGACACTCAAAACAATATGTGTGGAATTAATGAACGTCAGATTTAAGGCAGTAACTGCCACACTTGGCTACATATCTGACCATCTGGGGAGCTGTGTAGAAACGCTGATTCCCCTTGTCCCACTGCTCCAGAACTTCCAGGCACCAGGCCCAGAACTGCTTGTTTGTTTCTTTTTAACTTCACAAAGTAATTCTGCTTCAGGGTCATCCATGCATACAGGAACCGCCGCCTAGGACTCAGCGAGCCTCCAAATTCTAGCCCTAGTGTCAGAGACAAGACTGAAAGGTATCTTCAGTTCTGGGGCTGTTGTTAATATTTTTAACTTGCTTTGTTTCCCCTGAATCTACCCCTTTTGCTAGCTCTGTGATTCTTTATGACAAGGAAGGAGGAGGCAGGAGGGAAAGTTAAAGTTGTCCTCCCAGCAAACTCTTTCCAAAAGCACAAGCTGTTCCCAAGAAAATATTGAGAAGATTCAACAAAAGGATAGAAATACATGAATACCTTCCAGCTATGGAGGTCTGGAAGTCCACAGGAGGGTGACTGGACTCAAGAGAGGACAGTGACCCAGAGCTCTCAGGGAGATGAATTTGGAAAAGATTCTAAGAAACAGGAGCTGGGACAGGCAGCCTGACCAGAAGAGACAGTGGAGAGAGACAAGCTCAATGGATAAATGACCCGTGATCCATCCTTCTAAGCCTTGCTCATTCTCACCCAGTTCACAAGTCACGGGCTCTGTGATGACTCTGGCAAATGTAAGAGGATAGCTGGAGAGGCAGAATGGAGTATGCCATTAAAAAAAAAGCAAACGGTGAAGTTGAGTTACAAAAATATAGGAAGTAGAGTTCTTTGTAGCATATGAACCTGGGGTACAGGGGTGGTGGGGGTCAAGATCTCAACCCCTGAAGTGAAGAAGTGAAGTGAAGTCGCTCAGTTATGTCTGACTCTTTGCGACTCCATGGACTGTAGCCCACCAGGCTCCTTCATCCATGGAATTTTCTAGGCAAGAGTACTAGAGTGGATTGCCATTTCCCACTCCAGGGGATCTTTCTGACCCAGGGATCAAACCCGGGTCTCCCACATTGCAGGCAGACGCTTTACCGTTTGAGCCACCAGGGAATCCCTATCAACCCCTAACACCTGTCTAAAATAGCCTTTTTATATAAACTCAGGGGTGATGCTTAGTTGAAAGGATTTTGCACAGATTAATTAGTAACTGTGAAACAATTTGACTGGTGCAATAAGAGTGTTCCTTATTTTGGTTACGTAATCTACTAATTCTGCCACTGGAAAGCAAAGTGATTAAGGTTTTATCACAAACTACAAAAGCCAAGAAGGCTAAACTTCAGTGAAAGTTCTCTCCCCATGTATTTCCTCCTGAGCCCAATTGTAGGGTCAGACATTTATAATTTTATTTAGCAAAACTGGTGCTCTGAAACACAGTTTCAAGGAACAACAAGAAAGATTCTGGTGTATCATAATAAAAACCTTCCTGTTTTATTTTCACGTGGGGGATGCTCTATTATATTGGAGTACATGTATTTGAATAGATACTGTTTATTGTCATTTGGACATTTTGAGAACTTACATATTTTATGATATAAAGGATACAAAGGATGTGTGGATACTCAGCTCCTTGGTAGATGGTATGCTTTTTTGTGAGAGGAGCTTCCCTGGGGCAGGAATGGTGGAAACAAATCAAAAACAAAGCTGCTGGCTCTATAGGGACTAGTTACTAAAAGACTGGAAATGGCAATGGCTAAAGATTTGCAGCCACAACCCAGACTCTCCAGGCCAGGTTCAAGGTTGCTATTTAATTCAGGTGTCCACAGTACAGTCATGGCAATTACATGGAGTTGCTGTGCATTCTGATAGGGAAATACCACACCCTTCCTAATATTTTGACTATCACTTTCACTACATTAAAAAATAATTTAGTGGATTTTTTCACATTATATGGGAGTTTATAAATGATCTTTTCCTAATGTTTTAAAAAGAAAGCTGCCCAATAATTTCAATGTGCACCAAGATATTAGGCTGGCCAAAAAGTTAGTTTGGGTTTTTCATAAGATATTCTAGAAAATCCTGAATGAATATTTTGGTGAACCCAATGTTTTCCTCTCAGTACAGCATCTCCCATGGACATGGGTCTGACATAAAAGAAATACATACCAAGCGCAGGATGACGGTAACAGTGAGATCCAAATATTTAATACGCCCTTTGTGGCAGGATTGTCAATTTGAAATTTCAGAATTCAATTTATTGTATTAATATTTAATATTGAATGGAGGTGCTAAGAGATGTTTTTATGTATTAACTGGCAAACACTGATAGTGATTCTTGTCACTTAATGATTACCATGTGCCTGGCACTAAGCTTATTTAATCCTCCCAGCAGCCCTCTCAGGGAAGGGCTTTGACTCTTCTCATTTAGAGAGGAAACACTAAGGCTTAAGAGAGTGAAGTAATATATCCATCATCATACAGCTACAGAAAAGTGGTTTGGAGTCCACTCCAGTGGAATTTTAAGACTGAGCTACTAAATTTCCACTTCCTGAAACAGCCATGTGTCTCTTTAAAACATCTGTTCCTTCTGGGATAGAATGACAACACAATCATAATTTAAGACATCATCCCCCAGGCAGTTGCTGCACAGATACTTCCACTGTGGAATTCTGGTGCTGCTTTTTTGTTAGGTAATGGCTGCCACTTCTTTATGTTTATATTTGAGTTCACTGACATGCTTGTACTTTCCTTGCCCATTTGAGACTCTGAGGCGGGGATGGGGGTGGTGGGTGAACTAAGATGGAAAAGAAGTAGGAATAAAGGAACATGTCAGTACAATGCAAAGCCCCTCACCACAGTCTAAACATCAAGGCTTTCCTCCCCATTTCCACAGTGTATTTGTTCAGAAAATAGGCTCCATTTTGCTTTAAGAGGTGACCGAATAATGACCTGGCAGAGAGCCTTCTAGAACCACACTACACATAAAATCCAGACCGGCATGACCAGTCACACCAGCATTAGAGAAGCTCATCTTCTACAAGATTACCCACTCCAGGGGACGAAGTTTCTAAGAACTAGGGAAGTGCATGGCTAGCAAAACACTTCTTTCGCAGAGATCTGGCAGTTATCCATGCTCCAAGAAGTAGATATCTGAATTAGAAAGCCAGCTTTCTGAACATCCTAATTCCTCTCTGGTTTCTATTTCTGTTCATACTTTTTTCCTGAGGTTTTCTTCAGAGATTCCCCTCATTGGTTATTCAATAAAAGGGATAGGGGGAATGGGGAAAGCTATGGATAAATAAACAATAAGGAATAGTTTGGGGGATTCCCCTTCATGTACTGCTTAACAGTTAATACTTTCATCCTTAAAAATGAGTTTATATGAACAGTGATTAGATCATAAATGATATATCATTTTGCTTTTGACAGTTAGTATTTGTTTTCCTGCATTGTTATTTTCTTTATGTACGTCCTGTTTCTCCAAGCAGATGCTCACCTAAGTTTGATGAGCACTGACTCCATGCCATGTTCTACAGAGAGGGTTTTATATAGATTTTATCAATTAAACTTCACACAAACACATAAGGGAGTCATTATTAGGGTCTTCCTTACACTAAGGAATTTGAATTTGAGTTTTGAGGAATTTAAGTTTGAGAGATTAAGCAATTTGCACTTGGCTAATTAGTGACATAGCTGGTAGGCAATCCCCAAAGTTCTATCTCCCTATCCCCACTTCTTTACACTGCCTCCTAATCTGCCCAAGACTTTCTTCTGCTTCTCTGTATCCAAACTGCAAAATTAATCCCCAGGACAAAAAGGATACAAAGAATAAAGGACATTGCCAAGTGGTTCTACTGAATCAAATAATAATAATTAAGCATTCACCTGTTTTATAGGTGTGAAGTGAAGTGAAATTTGCTCAGTCCAACTCTTTGAGACCTCATGGAACAATTTATATGTCTGTATGACTATATATACACATATATACAGACAGCTGGTACATATAATTTATATGTTTGCAATTATAACATATGGATTGTCCTATAGTCTACATTTTTCCATTTAAAATATTCAAAACTTTTGGTTTTAATTTAATAATATAAATTCACTGTGTCAAGTGTAGAATATGATGGAAAATTGCTTTTACTTTATATGTCAATTTACTCTTTGGCTATAGCTTTCTGTCAAACTAAGTTAAAGATGCTCAGACCAAAACTGAATTCACCTGGAAGGAAGGTCATGCCTCATTGCCAATGTACACCATGGGTTCAAGTGGAACCCAAGAGTTTAGTGCCAGGGATTTCTGTTGCTTGATATCAGTTAGAATTAAGGCTATATTTGTAGCACATTCTAGCCTTCTCCAGGGTGAGGAGTGGATAAATGAAACACTACAATGTATGAACGTGCTCACTTGCTAAGTCGTGTCCAACTCTTTGCAACACCACAAACTGTAGACCACCAGGTTCCTCTATCCATGGAATTTTCTAGGCAAGAATACTGGAGTGGGTTGCCATTTCCTTCTGTAGCAATCTACAACTATCCTCCTATAAATATGGGGACTCACAAAGGCCTTGGAATAAAGATGTATTTAAAGGTCTTCTATTTAAAGAAGTGATTTTAGAATTTCCTAGGAGTCCAGTCGGAGAAGGCAATGGCACCCCACTCCAGTACTCTTGCCTGGAAAATCCCATGGATGGAGGAGCCTGGTGGGCTGCCATCCATGGGTCGCTACGAGTCGGGCATGACTGAGCAACTTCACTTTGACTTTTCACTTTCATGCATTGGAGAAGGAAATGGCAACCCACTCCAGTGTTCTTGCCTGGAGAATCCCAGGGACAGGGGAGCCTGATGGGCTGCCATCTATGGGGTTACACAGAGTCGGACATGACTGAAGTGACTTAGCAGCAGCAACAGTCCAGTGGTTAGGACTCAGTGCTGGGTATAATCCTTGGTTGAGGAACTAAGATCCCACAAGACATATGGCACAGCCAAAAATGAACAAATAAATAATGAAGTGCTTTAGGGAAATCAACCTGGTAGTTACTTGCAAGATTATAATAAGATAAATCATATCACTGAATTAGAAGATTACTGTGAGGCACAGTTTTTGCAATCCATATGTTTTGCTCTACCCAAGAAAAATCTAAGGTTTGGGAACGTACATTTGAAAAAGTTCTTAATGCAATTCTGATCCACATAGCTATTTGAGAATCACCTATTTATCATTAATTATTCCTCTAAAATGCACTGAGTAGTATTAGATAATATGATGACTCAGAAACAGTGACTGTTCCAATTTGATATGAGTCAGTAGTAATCATATAATCTTCACTGTAGCTAGCAGTTTAAATGTGTCAATCATACACACTGTTTAAATAGCATGCAAAAGATTCACTAATTTCAATTCTATTTAGTTCTTTCTACTTTTACAATTGCAAAGGTTGTTTGATGGCTTTATATATTCTTCATAAAATAAAAAGTACTAATTAAAAGAATATAGTTTCAGTGATATGGAAGTTGACTTGATAGTTGAAAATAGTATATTGAGTTTCATAGTATTCAACAGGCAGAAAACACATGGAATGTGTGGAAAACTGGGACACATTTATCAAGAAAAAAAGAACACATGGGCATTTAAGAAGACAATGTTATCAGATGAAAAGTTTAAAATAACAATTTATTGCATGGGAACAATGAACTCTAGTGGTAACAGATCTGAGGATACTTCAAAATTCATGTAGTTAAGCTAAGACTATGGAGTTAATAACCAACTCCTGGCAAAGACTTGGTTATGACACATTGTTTTTCTACAAGAAGTAGCTAAATTGAAAACAGTCTGAGATCCAAACGGGACAATATATAAAATTCATTCACAGGAAATATGAATTAATTTGAATAAACTAAAAGATTTTTCAGGTTTAGTGATATAAATTGTTGTGATCCACACAGTCAAAGGCTTTGGCATAATCAATAAGGCAGAAGTAGATTTTTTCTGGAACTCCCTTGCTTTTTCGATGATCCAACAGATGCTGGCAATTTGATCTCTGGTTCCTCTGCCTTTTCTAAAACCAGCTTGAACAACTGGAAGTTCACAGTTCATGTACCATTGAAGCCCGGCTTGGAGAATTTTGAGCATTACTTTGCTAGCATCTGAGATGACTGCTATTGTGTGGTAGTTTGAGCATTCTTTGGCATTGCCTTTCCTTGGGATTGGAATGAAGACTGACCTTTTCCAGTCCTGTGACCACTACTGACTTTTCCAAACTTGCTGGCTTATTGAGTGCAGCACTTGCACAGCATCATCTTTCAGGATTTGAAATATTTCAACTGGAATTCCATCACCCCCACTAGCTTTGTTCATAGTTATGCTTCCAAAGGCCCACTTGACTTCACATTCCAGGATGTCTGGTTCTAGGTGAGTGATCACACCATTGTGATTATCAGGGTCATGAAAATCTTTTTTGTATACTTCTTCTGTGTATTCTTGCCACCTCTTTTAATATATTCTGCTTCTGTTCGGTCCATATCATTTCTGTCCTTTATTGTGCCCATCTTTGCATGAAATGTTCCCTTGGTATCTCTAATTTTCTTGAAGAGATCTCTAGTTTTTCCCATTCTATTATTTTCCTCAATTTCTTTGCATTGATCACTGAGGAAGGCTTTCTTATCTCTCCTTGCTATTCTTTGGAACTCTGCATTCAAATGGATATATCCTTCCTTTTCTCCTTTGCCTTTCACTTCTCTTCTGTTCATAGCTCTTTGTAAGGCCTCCTCAGACAACCACGCAATTCTTCAAGAGAAGGGAATACCAGACCACCTGACCTACCTCCTGAGATATCTGGATGCAGGTCAAGAAGCAACAGTTAGAAACTGGACATGGAACAACAGGCTGGTTCCAAATCAGGAAAGGAGTACATCAAGGCTGTATATTGTCACCCTGCTTATTTAACTTATATGCAGAGTACATCATGAGAAATGCTGGACTGGATAAAGCATGAGCTGGATCAAGATTGCCGCTGTATCAATAACATCAGATATGCAAATGACACTACCCTTATGGCAGAAAGCAAAGAAGAACTAAAGAGTCTCTTGATGAAAGTGAAAGAGGAGAGTGAAAAAGTTGGCTTAAAGCTCAACATTCAGAAAACGAAGATCATGGGATCTGGTCCCATCACTTCATGGCAAATAGATGGGGAAACAGTGGAAACAGTGACAGACTATTTTGGGGGGCTCCAAAATCACAACAGATGGTGACTGCAGCCATGAAATTAAAAGATATTTGCTCCTTGGAACAAAAGCTATGACCAACCTAGATAGCATATTGAAAAGCAGAGGCATTACTTTGCCAACAAAGGTACATCTAGTCAAAGCTATGGTTTTTCCAGTATTCATGTATGGATGTGAGAGTTGGACTTAAAGAAAGCTGAGCACTAAAGAATTGATGCCTTTCAACTATGGTGTTGGAGAAAGCTCTTGAGAGTCCCATGGACAGCAAGGAGATCCAACCAGTGCATCCTAAAGGAAATCAGTCCTGAATATTCATTGGAAGGACTGATGCTGAAGCTGAAACTCCAATACTTTGGCTACCTGATGCGAAGAACTGACTTATCTGAAAAGACCCTGATGCTGGGAAAGACCGAAGGCAGGCAGAGAAGGGAAAAGCAGAGGATGAGATGTTGGATGGCATCACCGACTCAATGGACACGAGTTTGAGTACACTCCAGGAGTTGGTGATGGACAGGGAGGCCTGGCATGCTGCAGTCCATGGGGTTGCAAAGAGCTAGACACAATTGAGGACTGAACCTACCTGAACTGAATGATACAAATTAATATAGTAGAAGGTCATAAGTACTACATATTAGACCTTCAAAATTATTATATAATTTAACCTAGAAGATATTCTTATCATTCATGTCTTATACACAGATACTTCTTTTTATTTCCATCCCTCCCCCAAATTTAGAGGAACATTTCCATCATAGGAACTGCATAAGTATAGGCAATGTATAGTCAAATCTGTGATTGGACCATGATTACCTTAACAAAGACCTGATAGCCACTGCCTCACTTTTCCAATCAGAAGATCACAGAAATGCCAAGGTTGGGCAGAACAACTGAGACAATATGGGGAATGTAACTGGACAGAGCAGCAATGTGATCATCCAACCAAGTCCTCTTAAGAGTTTTTCCAGAGGAAAGGAAGGTCAAGTACAAAGATAGCTCAAAGAACACAAAAAACATTAACATTTCTTTGCAAATGGCTGGTCCTCATATTTGACTGGGAAGTTCAAGTTAAACTTTCAATTTGCAGTGGTGGAGACTATAGAGCCACTGAGGATAAATTCATCAGCAACTCTAGGAATTCAAAAGTCAGAAAGAAAACAGACTGATTTTTCTATATTGATCGCAAACCACAAGGTAGGAAATAAAGTGAAGCAACTAACATGGGAGGTCAGGATGGCATTGAAAGGGGAAAGGCATTGTTAGAATTCCTTCTTGGTAGATTATGATATGAACTCATAACCTTATGATAAAACAATGCACATTGAACATTGAAGAGTATAATCTGGTTAACTCTGAGAAACTTTGAAGTTTAAAGGAGGCTTTATTCATTTTCAGATCATCTTCTTGAACTCTTCACTGAACATATGCCTGAATATTTGCTTCTAAGATAGTATTTGCAATATAGGTTTTTAGTATTTGAACTAAAATTTATTTAATGATGGTCAGACATCATCATTTTATCTAAGAATAGCTATTTATAAGTCCATGGTGAATTTTCTAAAGTTGAGAGGGTAAATATAGACAATCTTCTATTCTAAAATAAAGAATGTATGGTGCCTTTAGAAGAAAAGGACTTGAACTATCCCCTTCAGAATCCCTTGGAGTGCTTATTTTAAAAAGCATATACAAAGTGACAAAAGTTCCAAGACACTGCTGAGGTGTTTGCCTTGTAGGGCAACTGTTTCAAATACTCACTAGTTAACTGACAGCTATTAGTGTCTATTACCCCAAACTACAATTTAAATCTCTATTATCTACTTTAAAGTTTTCTAAATAGAAATCTGTCCTAAACATTTGTCTAATCTCTGATAAGCTGTTGATTCAGATAGCTAATATTTTCAATGTAAGTAATTTGCCTTAAGTGCTACATAGAATATGTCTGTATTTTTTTTTACTGGATTACTGTTTCACTAAGGATTGTTTTCTCAACACTAAATTAAACTTGCAGCCTCTTAAATGTCTTTCATCCATGCAGAATTCATATCTAATTCTCTATCTTATACACACACACACACACACACACATACACACACACACACCTCATATAGTAAGACAAGGGGTCCACCTTAATTTTTACTCCAGATGGATAGTCACCTGTGCCAATACTACTTCTTAAAGGAATCATCCATATACCATTACACTGAAATGCCACCTTGGTATATATTAAATTCCCACACATACTAGTTTCTATTTCTGATTCTATATTATAGTCTACGAATATATTTGTATATTCTTATGTCAAATCCTACAGATTTGTTAAAGTAAAAGTGTTAGTCACTCAGTCATGTCCAACTCTTTGCAACTCCATGGACTGTAGCACACCAGGTTCCTCTGTCCATGGAATTCTTCAGGCAAGAATCCTGGAGTGGGTTGCCATTCTCCAGGGGGTCTTCCTGACACAAGGATCAAAACCAGGTCTCCTGCATTGCAGGCAGATTCTTTATCATTTTAGCCACCAGGGAATGCCTTAATAAAGTTTTCTGACATAATGTGATCAAAGGCATCATTGTCTATTTCTTAATTTAGCATTAATGGTTGGCCATTTTGGCCAAAATATGCAGTGTTCATGATTTTTGCTATACAGCCTTTACCGTATCTAAATACTGTCTCTTTTCTTTTATCTATGTACTAATTGAGGAATCACAACTGAACCCTATCAAATGGCTTTTCACTATATATTTACCATGGTCACATGATTTTCCAAAATAACTTGTTGACTCTGATGACATAGTAAAATACTCTTCCTTTCCTTGAAGAAACCTTCCCTGGTCAGAATTACTATTCTCTAACATACTGCTAAATTCCAGCTGTTAATTTTTACATTTTTAGTTAGTTTTCCTAAAATCACATGTATTTTGGTAACTTCCTTTTAATAAACCATAATAGCGTTTGCGAGAGACCCGGGTTCAATCCCTGGGTCAGGAAGATCTCCTGGAGAAGGAAATGGCAACCCACTCCAATCTTCTTGCCTGGAAAATCCCATGGACAGAGGAACCTGGTAGGCTACAGTCCATGGGGTCGCAAAGAGTCGGACACGACTGAGCAACTTCACTTTCTTTCAACAGCTTTTGACATTAAAACTATATAGGATTCATAACATGAACTGCTGAGCTTTCTATATTTTTCTAGGGCGTCTGCTTGGGATAGACAACCATATGTATGTATTTGTGGTCTTGCCCTAAGATATAGTAACTCTTCTAGTTAATGGCACTGTATAGTTTCAAGGGAACTAGACAATGTGGATCCTCTGCAGAAATGATGTTATGTCAATGAAATCATGTTAATCAGACCAAACGAGCAAGATATGTCAAGCATATTAAAAGCCCTGATATAATACATGTGTTCCAGGAGGTGGGAGGAAAATCTCAAAATCCAGGGGTCTTACTCATAGCTGAACTGTAATTTTTTTTTTATGATTCAATGATCTGGGACAAGTGAGGACATTTTCACCAGACTGAAGGACAAATTATTATATGTCAATTCTTCTACTACCAGTTTGTTCTCTTTGTCTTAGGAATACTACTCTGCCTATTTGTCATGTAATACAAAGGTTGCCAACATTGAGTAGACCCAGAGTAGTAAAAGACTCTGCAGCAAACCCTTCTCCTAGGGCCAAATGACCTGGCAGATGCTATGGGTTTAGAGATATCAGTGGTGGGTAGATCACTGTAAAGTTTCTGGCAAGTTCCAGTAAGAGAATCACAGCATATCCCCTCCAGGTCCAGGAACAAGTACATGCCATCTGCAGTGAAGAATGATACACCAATTGAACAACAGTCCCTGGAATGCCACTAAGCTCCGGTAAAGAGAGATGTCTGACATTATATGGGACATGATACGACCATTCCAACAGAACTGCCCATCACAACTTGGGTTCAGTCAAACCCACCAAATCAAACAGTCAGGCAGGCACATTCGAAACCCATCATAACAAGAAAATGGTATTCCTGGGATCGGGCATGAACAGGGCCAGACCAGCCAGTTGTGTATGTAGGTACAAATCAAAAGTAAGCCGCTGTACCACATCTTTACATCACAGGTCACCCTGAAAGAAAGCAGTGAAGGAAAACTTCCACAATGGGTAGAGCATCCATTTTCTGTTAAAAGAGAAGTATCCCAAGGTGAGAATAAATGTACTGACAAGCAGTGTTAAATAGTTTGGCTAAGGTGGTCAGGAGCCTGAAAAAAAGAAATTGTAGACCACAGACAAGGTAACCTGGGGAACAGTCTTGTGAACAGAAATAGGAGTGAGAATAAAATGTGAAGACCTAACAATTTAATGCAGACCAGTGAAAGTGAAAGTCGTTCAGCCGTGTCCGACTCTCTGTAACCCCATGGACTATACAGTCCACGGAATTCTTCAGGCCAGAATACTGGAGACGGTAGCCTTTTCCTTCTCCAGGGGATCATCCCAACCCAGGGACCAAACCCAGGTCTCCCACATGGCAACTGGCTTCTTTACCAGCTGAGCCACCAGGCAAGCCCAAGAAAACTGGAGTCGGTGGCCTAACCCTTCTCCAGCAGATCTTCCCAACCCAGGAATCAAACCAGGGTCTCCTGCATTGCAGGTGGATTCTTTACCAGGTGAGCTACCAGGAACATAAGAGAGGCACCTAATACCCAATTCAGGCAGAACAGCTCGCCTGATGCTATCAGTCACTTTTGCCATCATTCACCAAAGAGCAGGCACAACAGGTTTATGAATGGATTGGCTGCACAGAGACAGGCTATGGATGGGCCCAAAAACATGGTCTCCCCATTCACCAAAGTCAGGGCACCCTGCCATCAGGAAACCAGTGATGAGTCCCCGAAATGGCACTATCCCACCAGCAAACAACAAGCAACTTGGCAATGAGCTGATTACATCAAACTCCTTCTCTTACTGGAAGGTGCAGTAATTCATCTGGATGGAAATTGATCTATATTCTAGATACAGATTTGCCTTTTCTGCCCATGTGTCCTGGCTAGCACCACTATAAAAGCACTTACAGGGTATCTAAATCAGCCAACATGAGATCACATACAGCACCTAAGGTGAAAAGGAATACTCTGAAGCCACGGAGATGCCAAAGACAGCACAATGGTACCCAAGCCGCTATCTTAACACACTCCACAATATCAAGAAGCTGTCAGCCTGATAAAGTGATATAATAGCCACTTTTTAAGAGACTTTATTTTTAGAAGTTTTACATTCACAGCAAAAATGAGGAAAACACATATTTTCTATATACTCCCTGCCTCCACACGCACACACAGCCTCCCCCACTATAAATATCCCACACCAGAGTAGTACATTTCTTACAACTGATGAACTTACACCGACACATCATTATCACCCAAAATCCATAGTTTACCTTACGAGTCACTGTTGGTGCTGTACCTTCTATGGGTTTTGGCAAATGCATAACAACATGTATCTACCATTAAAGTATCATAAAGACTAGTTTCACTGCTCTAAACAATCATCTGTTCTCCACCTACTTATCCCTCTCTTCCCCTTGTTGTCATGTTGCTCTCAGTCGTATCTAACTCTGCAACACCATGGACTATAGGCTGCCAGGCTCCTCTGTCCATGGAATTTTCCAAGCAAGAATATGAGATTTGGTTGGCATTTCCTACTCCAGGGTCTCTTCCCCTTTACCCCTGGAAATATTGATCTTTTTATTGTTCCCATAGTTTTAACTTTTCCAGAATGTCATGTGGGCAGAGCCATTACTTCATGGCAAACAGATGAGGAAAATGTGGAAGCAGTGACAGATTTCATTTTCTTGGGCTCAAAAATCACTGAGGACAGTGACTGCAGTCACAAAATTAAGAGAAGCTTGCTCCTTGGAGAAAAGCTATGGCAAACTTAGACAGCATATTAAAAAGCAGAGATAACACTTTGCCAACATTGGTTTATATAGTCAAAACTATGGTTTTTTCCTGTAGTCATGTACGGAAGTGAGAGTTGGACTAAAAAGAAAGCTGGGCGCCATAGAACTGATGCTTTTGAGATGTGGTGTTGGAGAAGACTCTTGAGAGTCCCTTGGACTGCAAGGAGATCAAACCAGTCAATCCTAAAGGAAGTCAATCCTGAATATTCACTGGAAGGACGGATGCTGAAACTGAAGCTCCAATACTTTGGCCACCTGCTGTGAAGAGCTGACTCACTGGAAAAGACCCTGATACTGGGAAAGATTGAAGGCAGGAGGAGAAGGGGATGACAGAGGATGAGACAGTTGGATGGCATCATCGCCTCAAAGGACGTGAGTTGGAGCAAATTCTGGGAGACAGTGAAGGACAGGGAAGCCTGGTGTGCTTCAGTTCATGGGGTCACGAAGAGCTGCACATGACTGAGTACCGAACAACACACTGCAAGTAACCTTTTCAGATAGGCACATGTGACTTAGGAATATGCACTTAAGGTTCCTCCATATCTTTTTATAACTTTTATCTCTGAAGAATATTATGCTCTCTGTAAGTTTCATAGTGAATTTATCCATTTACCTACTGAAGGATATCTCAGTTGCCTCCATGTTTTCCAAATTAATAATAAAGCTGCCATAAACATCTGTGTGCAGGTATCTGCACAGACATAAGTTTCCAGCTCTTTTGGTAAAGACCAGGGAACATTGTTGCTGGATCATATTGTAGGAGTATATTTCCTAATAAACTTTCAAACTGTTTTCCAAACTGTATTTCCACCAGTTTGGAAAACATTTTGTATTTCCACCAAGAAAAAATGAAAGTTACTGTTGTTTCACATCCTCCCCAGATTTGGGAAAGTCCACATTCTGGATTTTGGCCATTCTAATAGGTATGTAGTGGTATTTTCTTTTCATATGCATTTCCCTGACAATATATCAAGTAAAACAACTTTTCATATATTTGTTCTCTGGCTCTATATGTTCCTTGCTGGAGTCTCTATTAAGATCTTCGATAATTTTTTTTTAATCAGGCTGTTTGTTTCCTTATTGCTGAATTTTAGGAGTTCTTTATATATTTTGCAAAATAATCCTTTATCAGAAATGTCTTTTATAAATATTTTCTCCAAATCTGTGACTTACCTTCTAATTGTGTTGAGTGTGTTTCCTGGAGATTTCTGTATTTTCTTTATAGAACTGTCTATTCAAATTCTTAGCCCATTTTAAAAATTGAGTTATTTGTGCTTTTAGTGTTGCCTTGTAAAAGTTACTTATTCTAGTACAAATCTCTTATCAGGTATATGACTTTAAAAAATATGTCACCCCATTCTATTGGTTGATATTTTCCTTTCTAAATGATATTCTTTAAAGCACAAGCATTATACTTTTGACAGAGTCCAATTTGCGTCTTCTTTTTTTTTTTTACACTTAACATATCTAAGAAAGATGGGCTAAATAAATGACAGAAATGGTAAGACCTAACAGAAGCAGAAGATATTAAGAAGAGGTGGCAAGAATACACAGAAGAACTGTACAAAAAAGTTCTTCACTACCCAAAATATCACAATGGTGTGATCATTCACCTAGAGCCAGACATCCTGGAATGTGAAGTCAAGTGGGCCTTAGGAAGCATCACTATGAACAAAGCTAGTGGAGGTGATGGAATTCCAGTTGAGCTATTTCAAATCCTGAAAGAAGATGCTGTGAAAGTGCTGCACTCAATATGCCAACAAATTTGGAAAACTCAGCAGTGGCCACAGGACTGGAAAAGGTCAGTTTTCATTCCAATCCCAAAGAAAGGCAATGCCAAAGAATGCTCAAAACTATTGCACAATTGCACTCATCTCACACGCTAGTAAAGTGACGCTTAAAATTCTCTAAGCCAGGCTTCAGCAATACATGAACCATGAACTTCCTGATGTTCAAGCTGGTTTTAGAAAAGGCAGAAGAACCAGAGATCAAATTGCCAACATCTGCTGGATCATGGAAAAAGCAAGAGAATTCCAGAAAAAACATCTATTTTTGCTTTATTGACTATGCCAAAGCCTTTGACTCTGTGGATCACAATAAACTGTGGAAAATTCTTCAAGAGATGGGAATACTAGACCAACTGACCTGCCTCTTGAGAAAACTATATACAGGTCAGGAAGCAACAGTTAGAACTGGACATGGAACAACAGACTGGTTCCAAATAGGAAAAGGAGTATGTCAAGGCTGTATATTGTCACCCTGCTTATTTAACTTATATGCAGAGTTCATCATGAGAAATGCTGGGCTGGAAGAAGCACAAGCTGGAATCAAGATTGCCAGGAGAAATATCAATAACCTCAGATATGCAGATGACACCACCCTTATGGCAGAAAGTGAAGAGGAACTAAAAAGCCTCTTAATGAAAGTGAAAGAGGAGAGTGAAAAAGTTGGCTTTAAGCTCAACATTCAGAAAATTAAGATCATGGCATCTGGTCCCATCACTTCATGGGAAATAGATGGGGAAACAGTGGAAACAGTGACAGACTTTATTTTGGGGGCTCCAAAATCAATGCAGATGGTGATTGCAGCCATGAAATTAAAAGACACTTACTCCTTGGAAGGAAAGTTATGACTAACCTAGATAGCATATTAAAAAGCAGAGATATTACTTTGCCAACAAAGGTCCATCTAGTCAAGACTATGGTTTTTCCAGTGGTCATGTATGGTGTGAGAGTTGGACTTGAAGAAAGCTGAGTGCCAAAGAATTGATGTTTTTGAAGTGTGGTGCTGGAGAAGACTCTTGAGAGTCCCTTGGACTGCAAGGAGATCCAACCAGTCCATCCTAAAGGAGACCAGACCTGGGTATATATTGGAAGGACTGATGCTGAGGCTGAAACTCCAATACTTTGGACACCACATGTGAAGAACTGACTCATTTGAAAAGACTCTGATGCTGGGAAAGATTGAGGGCAGGAGGAGAAGGGACAACAGAGGATGAGATGGTTGGATGGCATCACTGAATCAATGGACTGGGTTTGGGTGGACTTCAGGAGTTGGTGATGGACAGGGAGGCCTGGCGTGCTGCGGTTCATGGGGTCACAAAGAGTCGGACACAACTGAGTGAATGAACTGAACTGAACTGGTGTCTTTTTTAACACTTAGACAACGTTATCTAAGAAATCATTGCCCTATTTCAAATCCATGAGTATTTACACTTTTCTTCTAAGATTTTTATGGTTTTAGCTCTTATAGTTAGGTCTCACCTATTTTGAAAGAGAGTGGCCTGTTGTGTGACGTAGCAGTCTGACCTCTTCTGCATATGGATACCCAGTTGTCCCAGCATTGCAATCGTATTTCCAAGGTCCAATGAGGCGTCAGCTTATAGTGCATTCCCTGCAAGAATGTGTATAAGAATTCTCTAGTGCACAGAATATACTCTAAATCAATGGCCACCCTATGGTGCTCTGTCCTTAATAGGGAAAACACATACATTTATGAACCGACAAATGGAAGCAGAAGTGGCCTCACTTGTGACTCTAACTCACATCAAAAATTTCTTCTTTAGATTTTCTGAAACTCTGATCGTTTAAGAATCTGTTTCTAGAGAGGGAACATTTCTGCCAGAGGACAAAGCCAGAGTCCCACTGAACTTTAAGTTATAGTTTGCACCTTGTCACCTCAGGGTCCTCATGCTAGATGGTCTATAATAAAAGGCAGTAGAGATGGAAATGCCATTCAAAGGGAGTCTAGTGTTTTTAATATATTATCTGTATAATGATATACAGATTTTATACTTGGAGGCCAAATACAGAGATAAACAATGCGTTTTGTCCCACTGGCTGTCCCCTAATCAGACCAAATGTTTTGGTAAGTTTCTTCCAAAATAAGGCCAACAGGAATCTTGGAAAATCTGTTTCCAAAACCTATTAGGAAACGCAAGTGGATATGTTCAACACAAGGAGTGGATGCAGTGGTCCTTCAGAATGAAGCATTCATGACCCGAACTGCAGGAAACACAGGTGAGACAACTCAACAACAGTGACTGACATATCCGTATATCCCTAAGCGATATATTAAAAATGATGATCTGAGCTGTCCTCTTCTTAAAAAAAAAAAAATCAGATATATATCATTTCAAAATCAAAGAAAAAAAAAAAGAACAGCATACAGATGATTTGCATAGTCTCTGATATGATGTACTTGAATTTGAGTCCTTACTTTGCTACTTACTGTCTCTGACTTTGGGTAATTACTTACTACACTTATACTATTTTCTTCACCTATAACATGGGGTTAAATAAAAGGAACTGTGCTCAGGGAGTCATTTTAAGAACTAAATAATCCCTGGCACAAAAGGTAATGAGCAACAGAGCTAAATAAAAATTACGTATTATTTTCATAATTAAAATTACTAGGAAAAAACTCATAGAAGTGAGTTTAAGTTCCAATCCTGACACTGTTAAAGCTTAATCAGGTTTCTTTGTCTAGCCTACACCTCAGTTTCCTTAAATGCAATATGAAGAAAGCAGAGGAAGACTTGTTGAGCTATTTTCTCCAAAAAAAGAAAATAAAAACACCATGATTCTTTGGATACATAGACCCAAATGACTTGCATCAGGGGGGTTTTCAGTATTAACAACTCCGGGGATGCTGCTGACTCCTTGGCAGTCAAGGAGAGGCACTGGCGACCCCTGCTCCTCTGGGGCCTCATTAGAGCCTGGCTCCCCGGCAACTCAGAGGACCCCTCATTCTCAGGGACTTCAGCATGTGGCAGTGGCTTGTGACTTTACATACCTAGGCAAGCAGGGAGCTTTGTGGCTGACAGCCCATCCTGACAGAACTGGAGGGTAAACACAGAAGATTAAAATAAACAAACACACATACAACCAACCTGGACTGAAAAAAAAAAAAAAAAAAAGCAACATTGAGCAATATTTTAGCACTTGTACAGAAAACAAAGGAGAAAAACAGAAAAGGAAGAAAAAAGTCTGCCGCCTTAGAAGAAATGAAGTCATCCTAATTTTACTTCGATTTTTTCTTCTCTTTAGATGGCTTCCGGATCACATGGTGCAATTATTTGATGTAATAATATAGAGATTCTGTGGCTCCACAAAGTATATTTCAGGGACCCATTACCAGAATCATGGAGACAACTGTCTCAGTTATGATGGAATTTAGCGTCCAAGACCTTGGGGCACTCAAATGACCTGGAAGTCCAATCTCCTAGTCTAAAGTGTGCTTCACCAAGAAAAGTAAGATCTTGTATCATTTACTCAAAGAGTGAAATTCAATAAACACGTTATTTTCTTCTCACTTTTGTGGACTGGATAACTATAAATGATGCAAGTATAGTGTCAGCACCATCCAGGCTCTGAAGCCAGAAAGCCCTGGGTACAGATCTCAGCAGTGACCTCACTGGCCAGCTATCATCAGTTCCTCCTCTAGAACAGGAATTACAATGGCACCTCCCTTCTGAGAACTGTATGAGCTAATAACTATGGAGCACTGAACAGAGCACCCAATAACGGGTGATCGCCTGATAAGGGCTATTTTTAAAATTTAATGTATGTTTAATTTTATATTAGAATACAGCTGCTTTAAAATGTTGTGTTAGTTTCAAGTGTACACCAAAGTGATTCAGTTATACATACATCCATCCATTCTTTTTCAGATTCTTTTCTCATATAGGTTTCTATAGAATATTAGATAGAGTTTCCTGTGCTATACAATAGGTCCCTGTTGATCACTATTTTATATAGAAAGGTGTGTATACCTTAATCCCAATCCCGTAATTTATCCCCTCCACCTTTCCCTTTTAGTAACCATAAATTAATTCTCAAAGTCCGTGAGTCTGTTTCTATTTTATAAATAAGTTCATTTGTATCATTTTTTAGATTCCACATATAAGAAATATCATCTTTCTCTATCTTTCTCTGTCTGACTTATTTCATTTATTACGAAAATTTCTAGGTCCATCCATGTTGCTGCAAATAGCATTACTTAATTCTTTTCATGGCTGAATAATATTCCACTGTACATATGTACCATATCTTCTTTATCTACTTCTCTATCAATGGACACTTAGGTTGCTTCCATGTCTTCATTTCAGTTCAGTCACTCAGTCATGTCCGACTTTTTGCAACCCCATGGAATGCAGCATGCCAAGCTTCCCTGTCCATCACCAACTCCTGGAGCTTAATCAAATTTATGCCCATTAAGTCAGTGATGCCATCCAACCATCTCATCCTCTGCTGTCTCCTTCTCCTCCTGCCTTCAATCTTTCCCAGCATCAGGGTCTTTCCCAATGAGTCAGTTCTTCACATTGGGTGGCCAAAGTATTGGAGTTTCAGCTTCACCATCAGTCCTTCCAGTGAATATTCAAGACTGATTTCCTTTAGGATTGACTGGTTTGATCTCTTTGCAGTCCAAAGGACTGTCAAGAGTCTTCTCCAATAATACAGTTCAAATGCATCACTTCTTCAGTGCTCAGCTTACTTTATAGTCCAACTCTCACATCCATACATAACTACTGGAAAAACCATAGCTTTGACTACATAGACCTTTGTTGGCAATGTCTCTGCTTCTTTAATATGATGTCTAGGTTGGTCATAGCTTTTCTCCAGAGGAACAAGTATCTTTTAATTTCATGGCTGTAGTCACCAACTGCAGCGATTTTGGAGCCCCCCAAATAAAGTCTGTCACTGTTTCCATTGTGTACCCATCTATTTTGCATGTGTTGGCTATTGTTAATAGTGCTGCAAAGAACACTGGGGTCCATGTATCATTTAGAAGTATATTTTTCTCCAGATATATGTCCCAGAGTGGGATGGCTAGATCATATAGTAGTTCTAGTTTTAGTTTTTTAAGGAATCTGCATACTGTTCTCCATAGTGGCTGTACTAATTTACATTCCCACCATCAGTGTAGGAGGGTTCTCTTTTCTCCACACCCTCTTCAGCATTTATTGTTTATAGACTTTAATGATGGCCATTCTGACCAGTATGGGATGATACTCATTGTAGTTTTGATTCACATTTTTCCAATATTCATGATGTTGAACATATTTTCAAGTGCTTTTTTGGCCATCTGCATGTCTTCTTTGGAGAAATGTCTATTTTGATAATTGTCCATTTTGATTAGGTTGGGTTTTTTTGTTTGTTTGTTTTTTATATTTAGCTTCTGAGCTGGTTGTATATTTTGGAGATTAATCCTTTGTCAGTCACTTCATTTGCTAATATTTTCTCCCACTCTGTGGGATGTCTTTCGTTTCATTTATGGATTCCTTTGTTGTGCAAAAGCTTTTAAGTTTAAGGTCCCATTTGTTTCTCTTTATTTTCATTACTTTAGTAGGTGGATTAAAACAGATGACTTCAGACTCTACTACAAAGGTACTGTAATCAAAACAGCATAGTACTGGCACTAAAACAGAAATATAGGTCAATGGTACAGGATAGAAAGCCCGGAAATAAACCCACTTATCTATGGTTTATTAATCTACAACAAAGGAGGCAAGAATATGCCACAATAAAAGACAGTTTCTTCAATAAGTGGTGCTGGGAAAACTAGACAGCTACATGTACAAGAATGAAATTAGAACGTTCTGTAACACCATACACAAAAACAATGTCAAAACGGATTAAATACCTAAATATAAGACTGGTTACTATAAAACTCTTTGAGGAAAACCTAGGCAGAAGACTATTTGACATAAATCACAGCAATATATTTTTGCGTCCACTGCTAAACTCCTATTACTCTTAGAGTAATTAAAAAAAAGGGTTATTATTTATTATGTGTGATGTTATTATTGATGACAACCTCAACATTAGTCACATATTTTTAGACATGCCTCCAATGCCTCACTTTCATATAAACGCATTACAATTTTTAATTTTATATATGAAATAAAATATATAATGATACTTGTCTCTCCTTACACATGTATATATTTATGTGTATACCTGTATGCAAACAAAGATTTATAGAAACTTAGAAATAATCTATCAATGACTCCCATCTTCAGGCTATCTTCCCTGTGCAAACTAACCTCTTAAAAGGATTATTGAAAACGACATTTAACTAATCTGCTTCTACTCTTGCCCTCCTCCTTTTCATTCTTCTTCTAGAAGCCAGTGCTCAAAACCCAAACTGACACTTAGTACCTGGTTTCAAACTCTCCAACAGCTTCCCATTGTCCATGGAATGAAATCTAGACTCCTGATCATGGGCTACAAGCGCCTTTACATCTGGACCCTGTCTCTCCCTCTGACCTCCTCCTCTTTTACCCTCAGGCTCCCGCACTACACTCTAGCCACAGTGGCCTTCTTCCTACTCTTTCAGTAAGACAGATTTATTCCCTCCTTGGAGCACCTGCACTTGCTACATTAGGTCTTAGGATATTTCTTCTGCCCCAGCATCCCACAGCTGGCTTTTCTTCTCATGTTTCTGGCCTCCAATTAGGAGAAGCCTCCTACAATAAGAGTCCTCTGTGCCTCAGCTCTCCCATTACAAAACCTTGTATCATCCTCCTATTCATTATCACTCCCTGGGTTCATAACAGTCATTTATTTTTTTACACTTATTGTTCATCTCCTTTCCATTAGCAAGGAAGTTCCATGAGAAAGAGACTGAAAACAGTTAACACTAATTAGGTACATTGTAAATGAATGATTTCCCAATATCATTTTTATAGAGGAAATGACTTATACACCAAGAGCACTTATAATCATATTTTTTACAGAAATGCATTTTATTTCTACTGACCATCTATTTCACAAGTAAGAAAGACTGAACTGGATTTAGCATTCAAAATGCAGCTCTGCATGATCCTTAGAAAACATTTCCAGAAAATATGAAGTAAGCTATTCTCACAAACCTGACTCACCCAGGACCGTAATCCACCTAAACCCTTGGGACTGAGATCCTATAAGCCTCTTGGCACTTCCCCCGTATTTCCAACCAGTCACATCATTTTTTATTCTTATTCGCAGCAGAAATGATTGACAACACGAAACAAAAAAAAACTGTTAACATATTTGCAGGTAATGGATTCTAGCATGTATGACTAGCTAGGAAAATAAACACATTCAGTTTCACAAAGTCAGATCCAAGTTGAAATAAATGAAGACCTGCTTTTCTTGCATCTGGTGTTAGAGTCATAATTTCCCAAAATAATACTGTAGTTTCTTTTTAAATTTCTCATTTTTGTGTGTTTACTTTCTGCTTTTCATATTTCTTTTGGTATCTAAAGGGAAAGCTCACACATCATTGTTATTTCTTCTCTGTTTGCCAAAGAATTAAATGCTATGGCAACAGCACCCAGAACACGATTATTGAAAATAATTAGGACTTAAGCATTGACACAAATTATATTCAGGTAATAAACTGAAAAGAAAAAAAATAAAGGTCTAATGATGGGCCTTGGAAGGTAAACTCTTTTTTTTTTTCCCCCAAAAATGAGTTCAACATAAACTGGTGAAGGTGTCTATAATCTTGAAAACACTGGCTGTAAATGGTTCTTCCTCTCTATCTCTCCCTTTGCAACCCTGGCTCAGCACTGAACTCTGGATGCTTTATATTAACAATTCCAGAGCACTCTCACTCAAGTCATCATTGGGAGTACTTCTCCCTCCAGGACACTTTAACTTTTCTAATCCTTTCCTTCAAAGCAGTTTAGATGAGAGAAAGAAAAAAAAATTACTGTATTTGACCTTAAATCTCATTTCTTGAATTTCAGTGCAGTTAAAAACAGCTGAAATGTAAACCCCACAGTGAGCTTCTATTAGAAAAGCTAGGAGACACTGAGGCATCCCCGGCATGCAAAGACAGTACGCCGGTTTGAGGATAATGATAAGGCAGCTGCAGATGTTCAGTCAATTAGATTGCCTGATTAGCTCAACGTTCCAATGCATCATGCAATTCAATAACAGTCTGCCCCCCTGCTCTGCTTCTGGGGGAATGGCTTTAAGCAGCATACTCACCACAGCTGCTGGGTTCCATCTATTTGTTTCTACACATTCCACTACTCAACCCACCTCTTCCTCATGCTCCTTTTGGTTGCCAAGTTGCAGATGTTTCTGTCTTCTTATTTCCCCTCTACAGAATACCTTTTTTTTTTTATTTGAAATCAAATAAGCCTAAAGGGGAAAAAAATCCATAGTAGCTCTTCAAACGGTGGGAGCTAAAAACAGACACATCACTGTCTACTGAAAAGGTTACATCTGCAAGTGCCGAGTTTCAGGGTGCTACTGCTAAGTAAAAACGAAACGCACTTTACAGTCACCTCTCAATGGAGAGTGATGGCCATGCTGGTAGGTCCATTCATTTCCCGAACACACAGCAGCTATTCTAGCACTGGATCTTACATTGGTCATGATATTTACGACACAAGGTGTGAGGTCCATGGTTTTTGTCTGTGTAAATTCTTGGCCTAGCTCTCGGGTCTCAGATATTTTCTCCTTCATTTATCAAACATCCTTTAAATAAATTTCCCTTTCTGCTTAAAGAGGTAGAGTCAACCTATATTGCCTACAAATTAAGAATCCTGACAAATATGGCCAGAGGAGAACAATGATATATGATGGTTGGAGTACAGGTTGGTACAAAGAAACACATCATACAGTGACCCAAATAAGACAGATGCTTATTTTTCTCTGAATAATCCAGACATCAACAGCTCTGTGCCATGAGGTCACTTGGGGATCTGGGTTCCTTAGAGCTTTTTCCATCATCTTCTTCTGCAAGGTCCAATTCAGTTGCCACTATTTTTACAGTTCAAACCAGAGGAAAAGGAAAAGCAGCTGAGTGGAATACAAGTAGTTTTCTTTTTTGATCTTTTTCCCACTAATGCTATAAAAGATTCCCCAACTTTGTGGCTTAAAATATCATAAGCTTATTATCTTGTAGTTCTGGACATTAGAAGTGGAAAATGGATCTTACAAGCTAAACTAAAGGTGCCAAAAGTGTTCCTTCTGGAGGTTTTTAGAGTCTGCCTGCATGCCTCAGCTTCTGTCCCCTCACTTCATCTCAAAACCAACAGTCTAATATCAGCTTCCATAACACATCTGTTTGACTCTGATCCTCTGCAGCCCTCTTATAGAGACTTTTGTCATCACATCGGTCCCACTGGGATAATCCAGGATGCCATTTAAAGAGCCATAAATGAATTGCATACAGAAAGTTCCTTTTGCCACAGAAAGCAAGGTGCATATTCAGGGGTTCCAGTGATTAGGACATAGACACACTTGAAAGACCATCATTCAATCAACCACAGAATGGACCGCAGAAGCAGAACCTATCATTTTCACTCACATCTCACCAACTTCAAATTAGCCACATAGCTACCCATAGCTGCAAGAGATCCTGGACATTTCAGAAAACCCCGTGAACATGTGCCTGGCCAAAATTTAATAATAATGGTAAAGGGCAAGGGTTTCTATAACTAAAAGGAAGATGAGAAGAATGGAAAGTAGGTGTGTCAGTCAAGGTTATTTCAGTAGGAGAGGGCAAATTCAAAAGCTGTAACTGAGTTCAACAAACGGACTGAGTTCAATAAATGGACTATTCACAAATGTATGAACAAGGAAACTCTGCGAGATAGTGGGGAACAGGGAGGCCTGGCTTCCTACAGTTAATGGGGCCGTAACGAGTGAGACATGACTTAGCAACTGAACAACCACAATATGAATAAGGATAGAAGAAGTTATTATGGGATATTATGTTAAAATTAGCAACAGTGGAGAGTGCTTACCACTCTTAGGCCTAAGGAAGGGGCAAAAGGAGGAATGTCTCCTAGGGCTGCCATAATCAAACACCAGCAATCAGTTGACTTAAAATAACAAATTTATTCTCTCAGTGCTTTGGAGGACAGAAATCTAAAATTACAGTGCTGGCAGGACCAGGCTGTCTCTAAAGGCTCCAGGGAAGAACCCTCCCCTACTTCTTCTAGCTCTTGGTTGTTGCTGGCAATCCTCAGCCTTATTTGGTATGTACCATCATAACTCCATTCCTTGCCTCCAACTTCACATGGTCCTCTTCCTTGCATCTCCACTGCTCTTTACATCGCTCTCTTTGTCCTTATAAGGAGGCTGGACACCAGCCCTTGGGTTTATTTAGGAGCCACCCATCCTAATCCAACATGACCTCATCTTAATTTGATTACCTCTGCCAAGACCCTGTTTCCAACTAAGGCCACCTTTACAGATACAGGGGGTAAGGACTTCAATTTTTTTTTGCGGGAACATAATCTAACCCACAATAGAAGGGGAGGTTACCAGGTACTGGAGAGCGCTTCCAGCTTAAGAGAACACAGCATATGAGAAGTTGTAGCCTCCAGTACAGGAACAAAGCTGATGTATGATGACTCAACATGGATACAGATGATGGAACGACCACTGTGACTACATTCTCCTCACCCTCTGATGCCCTGCCATCAACTGACTAACTGGTATCAACTGAAATGGGGGAATGAGCAGCAAGAAAGTCCATTAGACCAATCCATACAAGTTAATCCCTCAGGGCATAGAGCAGGATGAGCAGGATGAAGAAGGAAACAGAATCTACATTAGGGGGCACTTACAGTCTCTGCCAAAGGGACCTTCAGCAACACAGCACCTCAAGCGGCTTCTGAACCTCTGATAAATGTGTATTAGAAGAAATCAATTCAGCATGCTGTGCAACACATACCATGATAAGCACTAGAGCAATGACAAAATCTGAAATACAGCACCTACAGCAACCTTGTTGGTGGGAAACAGAAGGCACCTGCCTATCTTCCAAGAGGTAGACCCTTTTGAATCTTGAGAAGATAAAGGGTGCAGGCTTTTTTCACAAGATAATTTTCCTCTGCTGATAGCCTGACAATTGCTTCCGGGTATCTGTTTTCAAGATGCTTAGAGTTGCATGGAGGAGACACACAGCTAAACAAAAACAATTTGATGGGAAATTTAAGAGTATGTAAAAGAGCTAAGAGAATACAAATGAGAGAACAATTAGCTGGGTTCAGTACATTGTTGGTTATAATTTACTGGATTTCCTCTCCTTGAAAAATTGTCAATCTATGAAAAATAACTAGAGGAATATTTGCATTAGCAAAATTGGAACAGTTCTTGTAGTTCTCAGTCTTTCTCTGTAAACTGGGAGTTACTAATTGAAGCCCACTGGTGACTGTTCTCAGGGACATTCCTCACGGCAGCCCTGTAACATTCTAAGCCAAAGTAGAAAGAAACTGTTAAGCATTTTAGTAATCATCAATATCAATTCTTAATGACTGAAAGGCAATATTCTCTCAGTGCTGTCCAACAAAGAACTCATGTATCTAACAATTTAAAAAAAAATGTTATGTGACATTTGAATAGTGATTCCTACGTGATTTGATGATGGCAAATGGAAATATTCTTATCTGCATGTACAGAAAGTCTAATACAGATTCTAAACACATGTGTTTGCACTTGAATGGGAGCATATGTATACGTGTTTGGGGAAAACAATTTCCTCCACTCCTTCTATGTGGACACAGTCTTACTAACCTACCACTGCACCTTCTTATTCCCCTGCTCCTGGAGTTGTGGAGTGATTCAAGTGCCTGATCCAATTGGAAACAATAAATTGAACATGCTCAGCTCACTCCACGTTGCTATCCTATGATTCCATGCTCATTCTCCTGCTCTTCTGGAACAAGAGTCTGAGCAGTGAGACCCTGTCCATCTTTGCTTATAAGAGTGCAGACACACTGCGCTAGTTGTAGGGTTCAGCCTTAACAAGCCCATTTAGCCCACAGCACTAAAACTGCTCTCCAACTTGGCCTCTACCAGTAACAAATGTAATAATTTAGCTTCCATAGATGCCTTTATTTTCCACTGTTTCAGAATGTAAGTAGGTGAATGGGGTTCTATTTATTGAGGACCCTCAATGCCTTCAGGCTTCGGGGAATGATCTCGGGTACTATGAAGTACACATCAAAGTGTCAAAGTTGGTGAAGCACATGGTGCTCTCAGACACTAAAACCTGTGGCTTTTAGTCTTGCATTTTATCGTGTGGGTAAAGGAAATAAATTTTGATGGCTGAGTCTTAAACTTTAGAGTACGGGTAAAAAAAAAAAAAAAATTAATAGATGGATAAACCTTATGTAAGGCCAAGAGGGGGTTAAACAGCCATGCCTTGAGAAAGAGGATTCATGTCTGGGGCTTGTGGTATCTTGAACTTGGAGGATTTAGGGAAAATAGCTGATATTCTACTAAGATCCACTTATATCCATTTGACAGTGTATCCTGTGTATCTAACTCCCAGTTTCTACATGCTTTGTGTTTATAAACATTCATTCCTCTTACCTGTAACCTCCATTAAAGATCTCTCCTTGTATTCCTAGAGATGGATCACCTTTCTAAGCACAAAACAAAAAATGGCTGGGAATTACATCACATGGCATAACCCAAAGCCAAGAGGTGAATACATGGGAGATAAAAGGCCCAGCTTCCCCCAGTTAACATGGGACAGACTTCAAGGGGTAATTTACACCCCAAGTTCCCTGCAAGAGCAAGATCAGCCAGGACTTGGCCTGGATCTGCCCACAGCTTGGCTGCTTCCCCTTTCTTACTCTGATCCTTACTTCTCTACCAGCCCCTTCTGGAAGCATTTCCTCAAAAACTTACGAAAGTCTTCACCTAGGGGTCAGCGTTGGGGTGTCCAGCCTGAGAGACATCAGAGCTTTGGCCCAAGTGAGTAGCTGTGTACACGGAGACAGGAACTAAAGCACAGCCTAGGCCTTAAGCACAAGTAAAGATGCAGGTAAGCCAAGTCTGACAGCAGTGAGGGGGTTGACTGCAGGGGCTTGGGGGGGGGCGGGGGTGGGAAAGCAGCACTGTGTCCAACCAGGAGAGGTGGGTAGCTTCAAGCCTCAAGGGCTGGCTGCTGTAGTTGACTAAGAAGACACCGCTGTCTTCAGGCAAGGTTGCGGTCAGGATTTTACTGAGTAAAAGAAAGGCATTTTGTAGGCTTTGAGAGGCACAACAATTGTTACACTGTTTAATAGCATTGCTCCACTTGCCACACAGAACGAGAGTGCCAGACCTAGGACAGCTCCACTAAGAGCCCTAGAAATCATTCTGTATTCTGGGCCGCAGGCAGGAAGTCGTAGTAAGACTGAGACTGAAGTCCTTTTGCTGGTCCACGGACTCAAGAATGAAGAGCTTGAAAATCACTCGGTGACTAAGTGATGACCTAACTATGACCTTTGAGGTGGGTGAGTAAGTAAGGTCTGAACCCTGACGGAACATGATGGAGAAATAAATAGAACTTCAAAATAAAGTCTTCAAACACAAGTACTGGTTTTCAATACTCCTGAGGTACAAGCTCCAGTAGCATCAACAGCAGCCTGCAGTCCTAGGATCAGCTTAGAGGAAGTTTGCAGGAGAAGATGCAGAAAAAATCTTCCCCAGGAGACACTGAGGCAGTAGGAGGGCTATGGGGGCAGGGAAGTGAAAATGTACAACATCACGAGAGATGACACGTCAGAGGATAAAGCCCACACTCCACTCAGGCCTGGATGGAGTGAAAATGGACATGTCTAGTGGGTAAGATAAATAAGACCTACTAATCAGAGCTACTATCACTGCACTCTTTCACTTGGCATACTAATTTTCCGTGGGCTTCCCTTGTGGCTCAGCTGGTCAAGAATACGCCTGCAATGCGGAAGACCTGGGTTCAATCCCTGGGTTAGGAAGATCCCCTGGCGAAGGGAAAGGCTACCCACTCCAGTATTCTGGCCTGGAGAATTCCATGGACCCCATAGTCCATGGGGTTACAAAGACTTGGACACAACTGAGCAACTTTTATTATTTATTTATTAATTTTCTGTAGCTGCATAACAAATGACCACACATTCACTGGTTATAGTAATACAAATTTAGGCTCTCATAGAGTCTGTGAGTCAGGAGTCCAGGCACGTTTTGGCTGCGGCCTCTGCTCAGGGTGTCACCAGGCTGACCTCAAGGTGTCGGCTGGGGATGTGACCTCACCTGAGATTCTGAGACTTCTTTCACAGTGACTTGGATTGGTGGCAGAATTAATCGCTTGAAGCTGTAGAACTAGGTTCTTGGTAGCCTGTTAGCTGTCAACCAAAGACCACTCTCTGCTCCTAGAGTTCGCACCTGAGTCCTTGACACATAGAAACCCAGGACAGTCCAGAACACAGACGGCTATTTCCTTCCAAGCCAAGAGAAGCGCATCTCTCTACAGCCAGCTGGAGAAACTGCTCTGCTTTTAGAGGGCTTGCCTGATTAGATCAGGTCCACGCGGATAATATCTCTTTGTCCTCTAAGGTACCAGTAGCATAGAGTGAGATCTCATTATATTCACAGAGCTCCATCCATATTCAATTAGATGATATAATAAAGCAGAGGCTCAGGAGTCTTGGGGCCACCTTGCAATCCTGCTTACTACACTTTGCAAAACAGGCTAAAGTCTAAAATACCATTCTCTGAAAACAGTATGTAAAGGTGGATTTTTCTCCCAGGTATGGCAAATGGATAGCGTCAATTTTAAACTCTCATGAAGACAGAGTTTCTTTTCGTGAGGAAGATTCTGCAAAGGAAGTTGAAATCAAGATACTCTCTATTAGCTCCTCGTGACAGTGGAGCACTGGACTTCTGCAACATTAAAGGCTGGGTTCTGCAAACATATGCTGCCTGGGATAACTGCTCTGGAGACATGTTTTATTTTTTTGTGTTTTTTTTTTAACTCAGATTATGTTGTAGTGGAGCCAGTGTTGTGTAATAATCTCGTGTGTCACATTAACTCTCTGGTTCTTAAAAAGGAAAAGGCATCAAAGTCTTGGCCTCAATTTCTGAGGTCTTCCTCAGACTGCAGGAGCTCAAGGATCACCAATTTTCTGAGGCATTGCTTAAAATGAATTAGAGGGAATGGAATTGGAATCAACTGTTACTTTAAGATTTTGAAATTTTAACTGAAAGACAAGGTTGATTGCAGATTTTAATTTAGTTGAACTTGAATACATTTTCTTACTTCTGAGAAGGATTTGATTTTTAGACTGAACATTTTCCTTGGGTACAGGATAGTGGAGCGTTTATTCATACTTAAATTTAAGGCATTCCTAAGATAATGTAATTTATAACACAACAGAATAGAAACATCACAATGTGTCTCATCTGCATGGATAACTGCTTTTACATGAAAGTGTAACTTAGGAACTATGTATATCTGTATATTTGTGCTTGGTTACAATATAAAATATATTTCATACTATGTGTTAGTTGCTAAGTTGTATCTGACTATGATCCCACAGACTGTGCAGCCTGCCAGGTTCCTCTGTCCATGGAATTCTCTGGATGAGAATATTGGAGCAGGAAGCCATTCCTTTCTGCAGGGGATCTCCATACCCAGGAATGGAACCCAAGTCTTCAGTACTGCAGGCAGATTCTTTACAGTCTGAGCCACCAGAGAAGCCCATTTCGTAATACAGATTGTAGCAAAAGCAACTTTAAAGCCATTTAATACACCTCAAGTGCTTAATGTGGTCTCTGGCATATAAGAAGCATTGCTGTATTTTATACAATGTTTCTATCAGCAGTAGCACTGGAATCAGTGACTTTTTCACCCTGGGTTGACCATTCCATCATTTGGGGAACTTTAAATTACCTGGGCATGCTTGCTTCCTCACACCCAGTCCCTGCACCCAGATTCTAGATGTGGCTGCCCTGGGATGTGGCCTGGACTTTTATGAAGACGGTGATTAGCTTGGTGGTTCAGACCTACAACTTGGCCTTTCAGTGTTGTCTCACCCTGATGCATGGTAATACGGGTACAATTTTACTGTCTGTTTTACAGAACTCTTCCATAATAGGATTATTATGAAGCTTTAATGCCTTGAAAGTGAAAGTGAAGTCGCTCAGTCGTGTCCAACTCTTTGCGACCCCATGTACTGTAGCCTACCAGGCTTCTCCATCCATGGGATTTTCAAGGCAAGAGTACTGGAGTGGGATCCTACTCCAGGGGATCTTCCCGACCCAGGGACTGAACCCAGGCAGTCGCTTTTACCATCTGAGCCACCAGGGAAGTTCAAAACCTCTCAATACCTTAATATATATAAGTGTGAATCACTCATTCGTGTCCAACTCTGCCCACCAGGACTCAGTCATGTCTGACTCTTTGCCCATCATGGCCTGTACCCACCAGGCTCCTCTGTCTACGGAATTCTCCAGGCAAGACTACTGGAGTTGGTTGCCATTTCATTCTCCAGGGAATCTTCCCAATCCAGGGATTGAACCTCAGTCTCCTGCATTGCTGGTGAATTCTTTACCGCTGTGCCACCAGGGAAAATCATATATATAAAGCACTTAGCAAAGGACCTGCCCTCTATGTTCTAAAGTGGTAGCTATTGTTCAGACACATTAAAAACCTACAACAACAGGAAACATGAACTTAGGTGTTTACTGATGGCTTTTGTCAAAATAATCTAGTCATTTCTTAAGATAATACACATTAGAAAACATCATTTTACACTCTGAAGCTAGGAAACAAAACTTATAGAACTTAGGTCTCTCTTTGAATAACACCAATTATAAATCCCATGTTAATACATTTTGTCACTTGTTCCTGTTCAACTATTAGTTGCCCAAGTTCATATTTTCTCTTTCTGGCTTTGCAGTCTCTCACAGCTGTCAAATAAGGTATAATATCAAATATTTCACTGGTGGCTTTGGGTCATATACTGACCTCTGTCTTGACCGCCCCTCCATCTGTGCTCCACCTGCCACAGGCTCTATGTCTTTGCAAATCTTATCAACTTCTTTAGTGTTTCTGAGTTACTTCTAAATAAAAGATCAGTTTTCATTCCAAGCCCAAAGAAAGGCAATGCCAAAGAATGCTCAAACTACTGCACAATTGCACTCATCTCACACGCTAGTAAAGTAATGCTCAAAATTCTCCAAGCCAGGCTTCAGCAATATGTGAATCATGAACTTCCAGATGTTCAAGCTGATTCTAGAAAAGGCAGAGGAACCAGAGATCAAATTGCCAACATCTGCTGGATCATTGAAAAAGCAAGAGAGTTCCAGAAAAACATCTATTTCTGCTTTATTTTCTATGCCAAAGCCTTTGACTGTGTGGATCACAATAAACTGTGGAAAATTCTGAAAGAGATGGGAATACCAGACCACCTGACCTGCCTCTTGAGAAACCTATATGCAGGTCAGGAAGCAACAGTTAGAACTGGACATGGAACAACAGACTGGTTCCAAATAGGAAAAGGAGTATGTCAAGGCTGTATATTGTCATCCTGCTTATTTAACTTATATGCAGAGTACATCATATGCAGAGTACATCATGAGAAACACTGGGCTGGAAGCTGGAATCAAGATTGCCGGGAGAAATATCAATCACCTCAGATACGCAGATGACACCACCCTTATGGCAGAAAGTGAAGAGGAACTCAAAGCCTCTTGATGAAAGTGAAAGAGGAGAGTGAAAAAGTTGGCTTAAAACTCAACATTCAGAAAATGAAGATCATGGCATCTGGTCCCATCACTTTACGGGAAATAGATGGGGAAACAGTGGAAATAGGTCAGACTTTATTTTTGGGGGCTCCAAAATCACTGCAGATGGTGACTACAGCCATGAAATTAAAAGACGCTTACTCCTTGGAAGAAAAGTTATGACCAACCTAGATAGCATATTCAAAAGCAGAGACATTACTTTGCCAACAAAGGTCCGTCTAGTCAAGGCTATGGTTTTTCCAGTGGTCGTGTATGGATGTGAGAGTTGGACGGTGAAGAAAGCTGAGCGCCGAAGAACTGATGCTTTTGAACTGTGGTGTTGGAGAAGACTCCTCAGAGTCCCTTGGACTACAAGGAGATCCAACCAGTCCATTCTGAAGGAGATCAGCCCTGGGATTTCTTTGGAAGGAATGATGCTAAAGCTGAAACTCCAGTACTTTGGCCACCTCATGCGAAGAGTTGACTCATTGGAAAAGACTCTGATGCTGGGAGGGATTGGGGGCAGGAGGAGAAGGGGACAACAGAGGATGAGATGGCTGGATGGCATCACCGACTCGATGGACATGAGTTTGAGTGAACTCTGGGAGTTAGTGATGGACAGGGAGGCCTGGCGTGCTGCGATTCATGGGGTCTCAAAGAGTCAGACACGACCTGAGCGACTGAACTGAACTGAAGGGAAAGGGGCCTATCTTGCTTTTCTACTTTCTTCACTAAGAACAGCTATACCCAAAGGTCACCAACCAATACATATAATGAATTTTAGTTTCCTGGGTCTCCAAGGAAGGCTAAGCTAAAAGAAAATGCCACTTTTCACCCAACAGGTTAACATACATTTCAAAACCTGGTAATATCAAACATTGGTAGAAAGGAGGCAAATAAGAAGTCTCCTGTACCCCTTGAGGGAATGAAATGAGTTACCGCTTTGAACAGCAACTGGAAATTATCAAAATTTAAAATGGACTTATCTTTGCATGGTACACTTACTGATGAACCAACAATTAATTCTGAATATCTAATGTAAGAGAAATCTTCCCACATTTGAAGAAAGAGGCAAAGCCCATGACATTCACTGCAGCCCTGGGACCAATAACAAAATCTGGAACCAACATAAATGTTTAGCAGAAAGGGAATGGCTAATTAAACTATGATATAGTCCACTATGGAATAAAAGCAAGAATCAGATCTACCTACAACACAACATAATATGAAGTAATAAAAGGATGATGCAAGAGGACATATTATGAAGTTACCCTTTTTAAAACAATATAGGACACTACTGTGTGTGTGTGTGTGCGCAAGTGTATATGTGTGTGTGTGTAAAAGGCCCACAATATACAAATGAAACTCTTAAATCTGACTGTCCGTAGAATGGTGGGTAATCTTATCTGTACTACTTGAATTTTATTAAAGGATATATTTATTAATTATATAATTAAATCCATATTTATAAAATTCCTATTTCTAAAATAAGAAAAACTGACCTCTGTTTTTCTTTTCCCCTTGCAGCACTTAAACTGGTGATAAATGAAAACTTTTAGGAGAAGCCAAGAGAAGAGGAAAGTCTGAATTATTCTACCTTTTAAGTAGCTCCCCCCAAAAGTACCTGTGGGGGGGACTCCAAGAGCCATATTTAAATCACCATGCTGGAATATAGTTAGTGCTTAGATGGACTGAAGAGAATGGAGGTTCCTTTTTATCTTCACAGAACAAGCTGGGATGGCAGTTTCCACAGGGCACACGATTCCCTGCCTAAATGCATGAAACCCAGAGCAGCTTGCCTTCTACCCAGACCAATGGAGGGGATCCACCAGCACACCACTAAGTTGGGAAGGACCTATTCAACCTGAAGGACACCCCAAGTCTCGGGGAAAGGACATAAGGAGACAGACACAGCAGACTATGTCTGAGGGCGGCATGAGATGGGGGTGGGTGATAGGACAGGTAGGATAAATGAAAAACTCTTTACTTGTGCACGCTTTCAGAAGCACCAGTTCCAAAATACCAGGCTGCCACAGAGTAAGGTCAGTGTATTTCGTCTGCACTTATATTTCCAAATCTACACAATAAGTCACAAATCACCACTGGTATTCTGATTATGGAAGATAACTTTGACGGAAATCAAAGTTTAGAGCAGTTAATACCTAAGCCAAGCCATAAAAAGTAAGTCTAGGAGTCATGGTCTACCTATACAAGAAAATGTTTTCAAAGGTTCAAGGCATGCAAAAATTATATGCAACTTATATATCCAACAGTTAGGGACTGATTAATGGACTGCAGTATACTCACTACTGGAATATGATGTGCCTTTTAAAGGGGTAGTAGAGATATAGATTGTTCAACATAGAAAACTGCTCAACAGAGACAAGAAGGGATAAAGTTCAACAGAGGCATCCTGAAGCAGACAGCCTAGGACTGAGTCTAGGATACTGCATTTGTGATCTGTGGAAGTATCAGCAAATCTCCCACCAAGTCTCTTAGCTAAGACTTGAGCAATACCCATAAGCTGTGTCTCAGTATCATAATGCATCAGACTTATAGAGGCTATTCTGAGAATTAAACTATACACATGCACACCTCAGAAAGGTGCCTTGGACTGAGTAAATCTTCAGTAAATAAAAACTATTACTATTCATATTATAATTAATCAAGAATCCCCATTAAATCACACAAAAAGTTCTAATACAATGAAATATTTTCTCATTTTGAAAAGCATATAAATGTATACACAATCTATATTGATATATAGAAATAGCTAAACTACACAAAGGAGAAGGCAATGGCACCACACTACAGTACTCTTGCCTGGAAAATCCCATGAATGGAAGGGCCTGGTAGGCTGCAGTCCACGGGGTCGCTAAGAGTCGGATATGACTGAGCGACTTCACTTTCACTTTTCACTTTCATGCACTGGAGAAGGAAATGGCAACCCACTCCAGTGTTCTTGCCTGAAGAATCCCAGGGATGGGGGAGCCTGGTGAGCTGCCGTCTATGGGGTCACACAGAGTCGGACACGACTGAAGCGACTTAGCAGCAGCAGCAGCAAACTACACAAAACATATGTATGTATCAAATTTTAATGATACAGAAACAACTGAAAACATAAATTTACTGAATACTCTATTTCCTCTCTTTGCTTATTGGAAGAGCACAATTGTTAGAAGCCTGGGCTGTCAAGCCAGATCATTAACGTTCAGTTTCTGGGTTGACTGACTACTTGTTGGCTATGTGACCTTGGGAAATTCACTTAATTTCTTTGGGTCTCAGTTTTCCTCATATGTTAAAGGGTAAGATTATTTATATTTACATTAAATAAGAATGAAATACTTGTTTAAAAATTATACTATTTACCAATGCACATGGATTATTGACGATCAAATGATTTAAATATATGTGCCAGACATAAAAGCATCATGCCATTTTTTGTTTTCTATCATAAGTCTAAAAAACCAGAATTTTCAGATGACACATTTTTATATGCAGACGATCCTAAAGAATCAGCAAAATAACAGAACTATACGCACAGAATGGAATATTATTTAGCCATAAAAACAATCACTGATACATTCTACAACAAGGATGGACCTGGAAAACATTATGCTAAGTCCAGGAAGCCAGACACAAAAGGCCACTTATTGTATGATTCCATTTATATGGACTTTCGCAGATTAGTCATTGGTAGGAACTGGAGGGAAGGGAGAATAAGTGACTGCAATGGGTATAGGAGTCTTTCATGGTGATAAAATTTTCTGGAATTAAAGAGTAGTGATGGTTGCACAACTCTTACAATTTCCCTCCTTTTGAGCATACTGAAACCCACCCAAGTGTACACTTCAGTGAATTAAACAATATGTGATTTACATTTAAAGAAAAGAATACTGCTTAGAACATATTTACAAAGCTAAATAAAGTTCTTTAATTCCTGGCTATGTTTCATTGTGATGAAACCAAAGCCATTTAGGCTTCTGAACTTCAAGATCTTCCAATAGAATTCATGTCACTTTTCTTTAACAAGCTTTTTCTTTTTCCCAGTGTCACATCTATATTTTCAATCATTCCAATAGTACCAATAATTCGGGGAATCAAATGCTACCAAATTATATTAACCTCTTTTTGTAAGATTCTCGGAAAAAATCTGCTTATACCAGACATTTCCTGAAGGAGCAATAATACCTCCCTATACTTAGTCCTACCTCTGAAAAAAGATTAAAATTGCTGGTGAGAAAGTGAATATGAGATACTAAAGAGCATAGTGATAATTGTGATAAAAATAGATGTTTTCTCAGAATTTTTTACCTATAAAAAATAAAATGATTAATTTTTAAGATATGTAATTGTGAGTCACTGACCCTTGAGTCTCTCCCACAACACACACATATGCATACATGCACACACACACACACAGTGTTTCAAACTGTACAGCCTAATCTTTTGTGGCTCCTTGATTTAAGGAGATATATCAGTGTCTGGCTTTGTTCCCCTAATTTCCTTCAGTTTGGGGTGTCCCTGTCTTAAACCATGTGAAATCTTTCTGAGCAGCTTCTCAGCCCACTGGGTTACTATGGAAATACCTACTATCTCAGCCCACAGGGTTCTGAAAAGCCAGCATGTTTATTTACTTTTTCAGAGGCGAGCTTGGGTGGGTAAACTAGGATGGCCACCGTGGTGCCCAGAGCTTAGCCTCTCTAGGTCCCCCATATATACTGCTGCCTCAACCAAAGCACCCCCAAGCCCAGGAAGACTCTACCACCTGTGCAGGACTGGCCACAGGCACTGCTCCTTCCAACACCCCAGACCTCCACCTCCCTCTAATGTTAAGCTTCCTTCTCCTGCTTGTTATCAACTCATTCCCCTCCCTACTCTCTTCTCTCTTCTTTTCGTCCTTCCCTCATTGCCAGAATCTAACATTTTCCCTGAGAGACAATGCAAAGGAACAGTAGGAATATCACACACAAATCTGTGTCTTCAGAAATTATCCTGCCATCCAGGTATGTGAAAATAAACACAGGTCTCTGATCTAAGCATATCAAATAAGCTTCCAATATTTCCATCGACAAAATGAAAGAAGCTGGAGAGCTAACCTGCCTAGCCTCATCCTTCCCATTTAAAAAAGAAAAAAATTCAATATCACATACAATATGTCTAGTTGAATGGAACAAGAAAAATTTATCCCCGAAACCTAACCAGACAAAACACCATATTCTGAATGTACAAAACCAATAATCCTTAACCTAGCCACAAGCAAGGAGGAAACAATTTCATAAATCTATAGAAACTGAAATTACATTAATCATTTATTGTAAAACAAAAAAGGTCTTTTAATGGCTGAGATAAAAATTAAGCTAATCATACATTATTCTATCAAAACGTCCTTAAACTGACATCCTTAAAGTGTACCTACTCTTTAAAAATTTTTTTCCTGATGATATAAACTTATACTAAGTAAAAAAATAACGGGGGGTGGGGGGACATACTGCAATGCTTAATGATGTTTTTTCCTATTTAGAAAAGCTACAAAGCAATTTTACACAGTACTGGCTTTAAACAAGTGTATGGTTTTTTGCGTTTGTGTGTGTGTGAGTGTGTGTGGGTTTTTTTGGCCACGGTGTGCAGCTTGCAGGATCCTTCCAGTTCCTGACCAGGGATTGAATCTAGGTCCCCTGAATGAAAGCATGGAGTCCTAACCACTGGACCACCAGGGAATTCCTTTAACAAGCGTATGTTTTTAATGTTGTTGTTTAGTTGCTAAGTCGTGTCCGACTGTCACCCCATAGACTGCAGCACACCAGGCTTTCCTGCCTCCCAGAGTTTGCTCAAATTCATGTCCATTGAGTCTGTGATGCTATCTAACCATCTCATCCTCATGTTTTTAATGAAACAAATTCAAAGAAAGCCTTAAATCCTAACTCCCACGTTTAAGGTGATGTTACTTTTCAGATTAACCAACAATTCCTAAAGAATCTCAGTGACCATCCTTGGCCTTCTAAGGAGAAGCAGGAGAGAAATTGTAAGCAGACTTCCTACTATCCCTGAGAATAGCGTAAATGAACACCTCCTGGAAGTTTATTGTGTCCCTACTTCATTCAGGAAGGAAAACAAAGCACACTGCTTCCTAGAAAACAATGTAGTTACTACAGGCAGAATACAAAGTCAAGTCCTCATGACCTAAAGTCAGAAGAAAAGCCATGCAGGGAACCATGCCAAAGATGTTTTAGATGAATGGATAAACTAATACCAAATGAGTATCAAATGCTTCCATGCACTATAAAAATGAAGAGATCCTTCACTAAAACAGATTGTTAATCTAAGGGATATCAGCAATTTCTTTCTTGGAAGTTGTGATTTCTAACTGCTCAAACTTCCCAAGTGATTGCATTAAAATGCATCTGGCTTCATTCCTCGATTGGCTTCACAGTATTACTTATTCTATTACACATTTTCAACAGTGGAGGGGAAAAAAAAGAATTATAGTACGTGTATGTTACTGCAACGACCTCAAACCCAAATAGCATAGTTCTCTCTCATTTAACCAATGCATATTTCATTTTTACTACCACACAAGAGCTCAAGTTATTCTAAATTATTCATGATCACTCCTTCCCAGTACCATCCATATGTTCCCACTCACCCAAAAAAGAAAAGCCATTTCCATTCTTGATTAGTAGTATTTGTAACCCATCACCTTTCTTTACAATAAAAGAAGGTTGAGTATTTCAAAAAATAAGCATTATAACATTGGCAAAAGCTGAAGACCTGGTCACATGCTAGCATTAATTTTAGGTAAAAGTTTTCTCCTGAACCATTGATGGATGTTACTGACAGAAACCTATGATTAGATATTTTAATATTAATTATGTTACCAATACATATGCAGTTTGCAGAATCTTGAAACATGCTTGGCCCAAGGCAGGAATTTTACACACATTTGTTAACTTTACTAATGAATGCCTAACTGATGGAAGTTTCATTTTAGAGTTTTTTAAGAAAAGGATATATTTAGTTCAATTTTCCATATTTCCACTACAATAAACTTCTGATGAATCCATACCAATTTGCAAATTAAACAACAAAAATAGCAACTTTCTCATAAGGTAAAGTTAATGCTATTTATGAACTTCCTCCTAAAGAAAGCCTAAATGACTGTATAGTTAAAATTCCCATTTGTGTTAAGCAAGTTATCAACAGAGGTAGAATATCAAACAGCCCTATAACCAGATTTTGGTTGTAAAATATAAAAGAAAAAGTTGAAACTATAAAAACACTACAGAAAAGAGCACATAAAATAAAATTCAGTATCAAACTACCAGATACCACAGTCAAAGGTTTCTCCACTGTTGGAAATTCATGTAAAAAATTACAAATCACACACAAAAGAGATTCTCATGCAATGCATCACTTCCAGTAGTGAATTAATGAAATCGTGTTCTATGAAAGGCTGGCAGGTCATCTAGAGTTAAATCAAAGTACCGTTCTTCCACAGAGTGGAATGCGGACATCTGTTCTCTATAAGCCCGTGCTGCAACTTCATTTACAAGTGCCTTCATTAACCCTCAGAGTATTCCATCAAGAAATCAGGAATTATTAACAATTCATAGTTGGCTAAAGCAGCATGTTCCACAAAGGTTAAAATGTAGGGCCCTTCCATAAAGGGCCCCGGGACTCATTACATTTTCTGTGTTCTGGAAAAGACGTAGGGGAGGGGAGAAAAATCACAAGGTTTTAATCTCTAGTTGCAAAAGCTTTATCTGGTTTTAAAAGGGCTACCAAGGCAATGGCACCCCACTCCAGTACCCTTCCCTGGAAAATCCCATGGACAGAGGAGCCTGGTAGGCTGCAGTCCATGGGGTCGCTAAGAGTCAGACACGACTGAGCGACTTCACTTTCACTTTTCACTTCCATGCATTGGAGAAGGAAATGGCAACCCACTCCAGTGATCTTGCCTGGAGAATCCCAGGGACGGGGGAGCCTGGTGAGCTGCCTTCTATGGGGTCGCACAGAGTTGGACACGACTGAATTGACTTAGCAGCAGCAGCAGCAGCAGCTTTAATTTAAAAATCTCAGGTTTGTCGATTATATTTCAACAAAGTTAATAAATAAATAAGTAAATTTTGAAAATTAAAATGGTGACTTTGTCCCCTTCCTCAACAGGAATCAGGAGTGAATTCACATATACGAACATATGACACTCTTATCTAATCACATCAACAGTTAAATATAGCCAGACTGCTGCTGCTGCTGCTACTGCTAAGTCACTCATAGTTTTAAGTCTCAATAGAGAAGAAGAAAGATTCAAAATTAATCATCTGAGAGCCTACTTTAAGAAGCAAAATTAGAGGAGCAACTGAAGTTCAAAATGAATGTAACAAAGAAAATGTTTTTAAAAGACCATAAATAAATGAAATTTTAAGGCACGAACAACAGTGAAAATCAACAAAGTAAAACACTGTTTCTTTGACTATATTAATAACATTAACAAATCACCAGTAATTCAACACATGAAAAAAAGAGAAAACACAAAGTTCAATATCATGACATGAAATGAACAGTATCACAACATATCCTGCAAATATTAAAATGATAATAAAGGAAGATACTGCAAACAACTTAATGCCATAAATTCACAAAATCTGATGAAAAGGATACATTGCTTCAAAAACAAAAATATACCAGTTGATGCAACCTGAAGCAGAAAATCAAAGTTATCCTGTATCTATTAAAGAAATTGAACCTGAAATCAAAACCCTTCCCAGAAAGTAAGCCTCAGGCCAGATAACTTCATTGAGGAGTTCTAATATCAAGAAAATAACAATTATTTTGTACAAACTGTTTCAGAATATAGGAAAAAGAAGAATACTTCCTAAATCAATTTATGAGGTAGCATTATTATGTTACTAAAAATATCTGAAAATACTATAAGTCACTGACCAATATTTTCTCATGCAAAAAAAAAAAAAAATCCCTTAAGATTCTACAAAATGCCAAACTCCTTAAAAGTACTAGGAAGTCAAACATTCAATATAAAAAAAAGTAAAATATCGTGAAAAATATGTTGTTTACCTCAGAGGATAAGATTGGTTTAACATTCAAAATACTAATCAGTGCAATACTGCCATGTTAATAAAATAAACATTTTCAGTGTAAGAAGAAAATGCATATAAACAAAAGCCATGATCATCACAATAAAACCAGCAACAAAGTAGGAATACTAAGCAATCATCTAAATACACTGAGTATCACCACCACCACCACCAAAAACCTCTATCTATAACAAAAACCCACAGCACTTTCGTTAATGGTAAAAATTAAACCCGTTTCCCATACCATCAGGGAGATGGAAAGTGTGTTTTCTGTAACCACATGTATTTATCGTGCTACTGGAGATCCTAGACAATGTAATAAAGCAAGCAAAGGAAACAGAAAATAAAAGGCATTCAGATGGAAATATTTATAAAACTCTCATTCACAGACATTGTAACTGTGTTTTAGAAAACACCATAAAATGTACAAAACAGGCACAAACATACACATTACACACACACACAACTGCTTAGATTAAAATGTGATTTAGCAATGTTGCAGAATATCAGGTCAATATACTAAAATTAATTGTATCTCTAAATATAACAATGACAAGTTGGAAAATGAAATTTTAAAATTATACTTACAATAGCATGTAAAACCATCAACATATCCAGGAAGAAATATGACAAGTATGTGTAATATTTGTACACTGGAAACCACAAATACTGGTGAGTTAAATTATTGATGACCTAAATAAAAAGCTATGCAGCACTCATTGATTTAAAGACTCAATATTGTTATGAAGTCCATTCATTCTAAAATGCCTTATAGATTCAATGCAATTCCTTTCAAAATCCCAACAAGCCCTTTTGAACAAACAGATAAGATGACTAAAATTTATATGCAACTGCATAGGATCTAGAATAGCCAAAACAAATGTCAAAGAAGAACAAATTTTAAAAACACTAATTGATTTGAACCTACAATTAAGACAGTGTTGAATTTACATCGATAGACAAATAGATCATTAAAGAGAAGACAGACTTCAGAAACAGACCCCAAATGTTAGGTCAATGTTTTCGTTATTAAAACAAGGTACCAAGGCATTTCATGGGGGAAGTGTTTTTAATAAATGTTATTGCAGAAACAGATAACTATATATTAAAAATCCTCAAAACCTATGTCATTGCATCAACAAACTCTTATATGACATGGCTCATAGATCTAACATGGCTCATGTTTCCCTGATAGTTCAGTTGGTAAAGAATCTGCCTGCAATGCAGGAGACCCTGGTTAGATTCCTAGGTCGGGAAGATCCCCTGGAGAAGGGAAAGGCTACCCACGCCAGTATTCTGGCCTGGAGAATTCGATGGACTGTACAGGCCATGGGGTTGCCAAGAGTTGGACACAACTGAGTGACCTTCACTTTCACTTGCATACATCTAAACGTAAACCAGCAAACCAGAAAGCTTCAAGAAGATCATATAGGCGAATACTTTTGTGACCATGGGCACACACACAAAAACTCAACAACTTAAAAAAAATTAAAAATTGAATTTCTTCAACATTAAAAATTTCTCATCACAATGTCATTTAAAATATTACTAGATAAGCCAGTCAGGAAAAATACTAGCAGTCAACTTGTATGTTGAATAAGTAAGTAAAAAATAAAAATATAAAAAGCCCTATAAAAATGGGCAATAGACTTGAACAAACTCTCCCCAGAAGGAGATATATAAATGATAAACTCTCATATGAAAAGATGCTTAACAGCCATTAGTCATGCAAATTAAAATCATAGTACTATACACTTTGTCTTTTACTAGAAGGGCTAAAATAAAAACGACTTGACAGAAATATCCCAAACAAGAACTGTAATAGACACCTCCAAACAGTCCTGAGGTGAATGCAAATTGGTACAACCACTTTAAAAGCTAAGTGTGTGTGTGTTTGTGCATGCACGTATGTATGACCCAAGGACAGAGAAGGTCTACATTTAGGTATTTAACCCAGAGAAATTAAAGCACGCACTCAAAATGAATGATATACACGTGTCCATGGTGATGGTCACTCAGTCATGTCCAATTCTTGCAACCCCATGGACTGTAGCCAGATAGGCTCCTCTGTGCATGGAATTCTCAAGGCAAGAATACTGGAGTGGGATGACATTCCCTTCTCCAGGGGATCTTTCTGACTCAGGGATCAAACCCAAGTCTCCTCCATTGCAGGCACATTCATTACTCTCTGAGTTAAAAAGGAAGCCCAAAACATAGTTCAAACCATCCCATTTGTACCTGTGGGGTTTTAAATTATGAAGGTGACTGAGTGAAGACACAGAGAGGGAAATGCCACTAAAAGAAGATTCACAGCTTACATATTCCAAGAGAAGGGGCAAGCCAGGCCACGGGGCACAGGAGAAAGCACCAGTTTTGGACAGGAAGGAGAAGCAGGACAGTGGGGAAGGTATAAGACTTAGCCTTTCTAAGTAAGCATTCTTTGGCATTGCCTTTCTTTGGGATTGGACTAAAAACTGACCTTTTCCAGTCCTGTGGCCACTGCTGAGTTTTCCAAATTTGCTGGCATATTGAGTGCAGCACTTTCACAGCATCATCTTTTAGGATTTGGAATAGCTCAACTGGAATTCCATCACCCCCACTAGCTTTGTTCCTAGTGATGCTTCCTAAGGCCCACTTGACTTCGCATTCCAGGAAGTCTGGCTCTAGGTGAGTGATCACACCATCGTGATTATCTGGGTCATGAAGATCTTTTTTGTACAGTTCTTCTGTGTTTTCTTGCCACCTCTTCTTAATATCTTTTGCTTCTGTTAGGTCCATACCATTTCTGTCCTTTATTGTGCCCATCTTTGCATGAAATGTTTCCTTGGTATCTCTAATTTTCTTGAAGAGACCTCTAGTCTTTTCCATTCTATTGTTCTCCTCTATTTCTCTGCACTGATCACTGAGAAAGGCTTTCTTATCTCTCCTTGTTATTCTTTGGAACTCTGCATTCAAATGGGTATATCTTTCCTTTCCTCCTTTGCCTTTGGCTTCTGTTCTTTTCTCAGCTATTTGTAAAGCCTCCTCAGACAACAATTTTGCCTTTTTGCATTTCTTTTTCTTGGGGATGATCTTGATCCAAGCCTCCTGTACAATGTCACTAACCTCCATCCATAGTTCTTCAGGCACTCTGTCTATCAAATCTAATCCCTTGAATCTATTTCTCACTTCCACTGTATAATTGTAAGGGATTTGATTTAGGTCACACCTGAATGGTCTAGTTCTTTTCCCTACTTTCTTCTATTTAAATCTGAATTTAGCAATAAGCAGTTCATGATCTGAGCCACAGTCAGCTCCCTATCTTGTTTTTGCTGACTGTATACAACTTCTCCATCTTTGGCTGCAAAGAATATAATCAATCTGATTTTGGTATTGACCCTCTGGTGATGTCCATGTGTAGAGTCTTCTCTTTCATTATTGGACAAGGGTGTTTGCTATGACCAGCATGTTCTCTTGGCAGAACTCTGTTAGCCTTTGCTCTGCTTCATTCTGGACTCCAAGGACAAATTTGCCTGTTACTCCAGGTAGATACCTTGACTTCCTTCTTTTGCATTCCAGTCCCCTATAATGAGAAGGACATCTTTTGGGGGTGTTAGTTCTAAAAGGTCTTGTAGGTCTTCACAGAACCATTCAACTTCAGCTTCTTCAGCATTACTGGTTGGGGCATAGACTTGGATTACTGTGATACTGAATGGTTTGCCTTGGAAACAAACAGATCATTCTGTCGTTTTTGAGTTTGCATTCAAGTACTGCTTTTCGGATTCTTTTGTTGACTATGATGGCTACTCCATTTCTTCTAAGATATTCTGGCCCACAATAGTAGATATCATGGTCATCTGAGTTAAATTCACCCATTCCAGTCCATTTTAGTTCATTGATTCCTAAAATGTCGACGTTCACTCTTGCCTTCTCCTCTTTCACCACTTCTAATTTGCCTTGATTCATGGACCTAACATTCCAGGTTCCTATGCAATATTGCTCTTTACAGCATCAGACTTTACTTCCATCACCAGTCCCATCCACAACTGGGTGTTGTTTTTGCTTTGGCTCTGTCTCTTCATTCTTTCTGAGTTATTTCTCCACTGATTTCTAGTAGCATATTCAGTACCTACCAACCCGGGGAGTTCATCTTTCAGTGTCCTATCTTTTTGCCTTTTCATACTGTTCATGGGGTTCTCAAAGTAAGAATACTGAAGTGGTTTGCCATTCCTTTCTCCAGTGGACCACGTTTTGTCAGAAGTCTCCACATGACCCATCCATCTTGTGTGGCCCTACAGGACATGGCTTATAGTTTCATTGAGTTAGACAGGCTGTGGCCCATGTGATCAGATTGGATAGTTTTCTATGATTGTGGTTTTCAGTCTGTCTGCTCTCTGATGGAGAAGGATAAGAGGCTTATTGGAAGCTTCCTAATGGGAGAGACTGACTGAGGGGGAAACTGGGTCTTGTTCTGATGGGCGGGGCCATGCTCAGTAAATCTTTAATCCAATTTTCTGTTGATGGGTGGGGCTGTGTTCCCTCTCTGTTATTTACCTGGGGCCAAACTATGGAGAGCCTCCCCTGGTGGCTCAGAAGACTGCCTTTGTCTGTTTGTAAAGCATCTGCCTGCGATGCAGGAGACTTGGGTTTCATCCCTGGGTTGAAAGATCCCCTGGAAAAGGAAATGGCAGCCCACTCCAGTACTCTTGCCTGGGAAGACCCATGGATGAAGGAGCCTGGTAGGCTAGAGTCCATGGGGTCGCAAAGAGTCAGACATGACTGAGTAACTTCACTTCAAACTACGGAGAAGGCAATGGCACCCCACTCCAGTACTCTTGCCTGGAAAATCCCATGGATGGAGGAGCCTGGTAGGCTGCAATACATGGGGGTCGTGAAGAGTTGGACATGACTGAGAGACTTCACTTTCTCTTTTCACTGTCATGCATTGGAGAAGGAAATGGCAACCCACTCCAGTGTGCTTGCCTGGAAAATCCCAGGGATGGGGGAGCCTGGTGGGCTGCCGTCTATGGGGTCACACAGAGTCGGACACAACTGAAGCGACTTAGCAGCAAACTATGGTGGAGATAATGAAGACAATAGTAACCTCCTTCAAAAGATCCCATGTAGGCACTGCTACACTCAGTGCCCCAACCCTGCAGTAGGCCACCACGACCCACACCTCTGCTGGAGACTCCTGGACACTCATGGGTAAGTCTGGGTCATTCTCTTACAGGGTCACTGATCCTTTCTCCTGGGTCCTGGTGTGCACAAGGTTCTGTTTGTGCCCTCCAAAAGTATATTTCTCCAGTCCTGTGTAAGTTCTTGCGGCTCTATGGTGGGGTTAATGGTGACTCCCTCCAAGAGGGCTTATGCCATACTCAAGTCTGCAGCATCCAGGGCCCCTACCCCTGCAGCAGTCCACTGGTGACCCATACCTCCACAGGAGACACTCAAACACAGTTCTGTCTCAGTCTCTGTGGGGTCTTTGGGTCCTGATGCGCACAAGGTTTGTTTGAGCCCTCTGAGTATCTCTGGCAGGTATGGGGTTTGATTCTAAACAAGATTTCACCCATCCTAGTGTCTTGTTGGGGCTTCTCCTTTGCCCTTGGACATGGGATATCTCCTCAAAGTTGCTCCAGCATGGGACAGCCACCGCTCCAGCACTGTGCAGCTGAGCTAAAAGATGATGCTGTAAAAACCCTAAAAGATGATGCTGTGAAAGTGCTGCACTCAATATGCCAGCAAATCTGGAAAACTCAGCAGTGGCCACATGACTGGAAAAGGTTGGCCTTCATTCCAATCTCAAAGAAAGGCAATGACAAAGAATGTGCAAACTACCGCACAATTGCACTCACCTCACACGCTAGCAAATTAATGCTCAAATTTCTCCAAGCCAGGCTTCAACAGAATGTGAACTATGAACTTCCAGATGTTCAAGCTGGATTTAGAAAAGGCAGAGGAAACAGAGATCAAATTTCCAATATCCATTGGATCATCAAAAAAGCAAGAGAGTTCCAGAAAAACATCTACTTCTACTTTATTGACTACATGCCAAAGCCTTTGACTGTTGGATCACAACAAACTGTGGAAAATTCTTAAAAGAGATGGGAATACCAGACCACCTGACCTGCCTCTTGAGAAATCTGTATGCAGGTCAGGAAGCAACAGTTAGAACTGGACATGGAACAACAGACTGGTTCCAAGTAGGAAAAGGAGTACGCCAAGCCTATATATTGTCACCCTGCTTATTTAACTTATATGCAGAGTACATCATGAGAAACACTGGGCTGGAAGAAGCACAAGCTAGAATCAAGACTGCCAGGAGAAATATCAGTAACCTCAGATATGCAGATGACACCACCCTTATGGCAGAAAGTGTAGAAGCACTAAAGAGCCTCTTGATGAAAGTGAAAGAGGAGAGTGAAAAAGTTGGCTTAAAGCTCAACATTCAGAAAACTAAGATCATGGCATCCGGTCCCATCACTTCATGGCAAATAAATGGGGAAACAATGGAAATAGTGACAGACTTTAGTTTTTTGGGCTCCAAAATCACTGTAGATGGTGACTGTAGCCATGCATTTAAAAGACTCTTGCTCCTTGAAAGAAAAGCTATGATCAACCTAGACAGCATATTAAAAAGCAGAGACATCACTTTGCCAACAAAGGTCTGTCTAGTCAAAGCTATGGTTTTGCCAGTAGTCATGTATGGATATGAGAGTTGAACTATAAAGAAAGCTGAGTGCGGAAGAATTGATGCTTTTGAACTGTAGTGTCAGAGAAGAGGGCTTTCCTGGTGGCTCAGACAGTAAAGCGTCTGTCTGCAATGCGGAAGACATGAGTTTGATCCCTGGGTCGGAAATATCCCCTGGAGAAGGAAATGGCAACCCACTCCAGTACTCTTGCCTGAAAAATTCCATGGACGGAGGTGCCAGGTAGGCAACAGTCAATGGGATTGCAAAAAGTAAGACATGACTGAGAAGACTCTTGGCCTGCAAGGAGATCCAATCAGTTCATCCTAAAGGAAATCAGTCCTGAATATTCATTGGAAGGACTGATGCTGAAGCTGAAACTCCAGTACTTTGGCCACCTGATGCGGAGAACTGACTCATCTGAAAAGACCCTCTTGCTGGGAAAGACTGAAGGCAGGAGGAGAAGCGGATGATAGAGGATGAGATGGTTGGATGGCATCACTAACTGAATGGATCTGAGTTTGAATAAACTCTGGGAGTTGGTGATGGACAGGGAGGCTGGCCGTGTTGCAGTCCATGGGGTCGCAAAGAGTCGGACATGACTGAGCAACTGAACTGAACTTTTTGGGGAGAGGGCAAGGCAGGGCTGCATACACAGTTTAGGATTGGCTGGTTTGAATAATTAAGGGAGAACTGTGTGGAATAGCGACTGTCCCCAGGTATCTGGCACCTAAATCTGGATTGATCTAGGGCCATGGAAATACTGGCTTGGTGCATGAGAGTAAATAAAGGAGGTGGTTCAGAGTAGATAAAGGAGGTGGATCACAGGGGAGATATAAACAACTCTGGCCAGTAGTTTGGCCCTGTAATTAACAGATGTCAAAGAGACAAATAACAGAACCTAAGAAAACACAGTTAGAATAATAATAGTCCTAGAGTGGAAACATGGAAACCAAACCAAATGTCCATCAGGAGACCAATGAATAAACGGTTTATGGTATATCCCTGTAGTGAAAGATTACTACTCAAGAGAAAAAAAAAAAAACTAGTAGATGCAACACTACTTGACATAAATCTGAAAAACATGATGCTGAACAAAACAGCCATACTATTAAGAATATATGCATGATGCTTCAGGTTAATAGAAGTCTAAGAACAGGTAAAACTATTGTGGCAGGGGCGAGGGGCTTGGGATTGACTAGGAAGGGCCATGAGTGTCCTATATCTTGTTGTGGGTATCCATTTGTGACACCTGAGGGTAATTAATTGTTAAAAGGCATCAATTTGAACGTATAAGACCTATGCATTTAATTGCATGTTAATTATGCTTCAACTATTTAAAATGAAAATAATCTGTTAAGGAAGATTAGAAATCTAAAGTACAGAATTGCTCTATTTTTATTGCTTACTTTTCATGTGTATCCTTATTTAGAGTCCAATAAGAAGACAATAAAGGGCTTCCCTAGTAGCTCAGCAGTAGAGAATCTGCCTGCAACGCAGGAGCTGCAGGAGACTCCGGTTCAATCCCTGGGTGGGGAAGATCCCCTGGAAGAGGGCAACTCACTCCAGTATTCTTGCCTGGAGAATTCCCATGGACAGAGGGGCCTGGAGCACTACAGTCCACAGGTTCACAAAGAGTCGGACAAGACTGAAGCAACTGAGCACACGTGCACGCGAGAGGCAACTACAGTAGTTCTAAGTGGAGGGTTTCCAGACTTTTAACTTCCAGTCCTGGCTCTTGTTCCTCGTTCTCATCCAAAAATCTCTGTGACTTTTTACCAAGGTACTTATTCTTCGAAAGCCTCAGCTTTTTCACTTGACAAAAAGAGAGATAACAGTACTTATTTCTTATCTACATAAATATTCTGGCAACAACGCAAGAGAGGTGATAACTGATAATCATAGTCACAGTAAAGATTATATTGTTAATAAAACCTGTATCAAACATGTCTCCAGGATGGATAATTAGAGATAATACAATTGTAATATATGATTATTACACGTAATATGTAAATTTTGTACTTTACTCTTTATAATAGAATGTGACACCTGATACAGTTGTTGACATCCAAATGAGACAATATACAGGAATATAACATGTCATTATATTATCTTCTTTCTCAAAAGGTATGAACTGCGGCACAGCACTTACAATCTGTTTTACATATACTATTGCATGTGATCCTTGCAACAGGCCAATTAAATAGATCCTATTATTATTCTCATTTGACATTTGAGGAAACTGAGGCTTAAATAAGTACCAAGCTCAAAGATGGAAAGTGGATAAGAGGTAGAGTAAGGATTTCAACCTTCTCATTAAGAACTCAGATACTTTCCATCTTTCCATCCTGACAGCCTCAGGAAAACAGTTCATCCCCTCCTGATTGTAAGATGACTGTCTCTGATGGGATGTCACATCTTTATACAGAATCCCAAGTCCAGAGGGAAGAAAGAGGGCCATTCTGCTTTGTTCTTTTTTAATCCAACCAGTTGAAGAACTAACACAAAGAGGGTTTCCCCATTTTCAAATTCCTTTGAAAGGAAGAAGGTAGGAAGTGGCCTATCTTGCTTTAAAAAAAATATTGTAGCTGAGATTTTTACATGCATTGAGAGTCATTAGATTGAAGGCTTCTGATGGGTCCATATTCGCAAGTCACAAGTGGGGACCTGCACAAATGAATCCAAACTAGAGCAACAGGGAGAATCAAATTAAAAGTTGTAAATCCCGGACTGTACTTATGTACGATTGAAACAGAACTGGAGTAACTAATTCACATTACTTTCAGTGTTAAATAATAATGGTGTATAAGTCTAAACTCCCTGGATTTTCTGCAAAAGAACTGTGGAAATTGAGTTCTTACAAACTACAGAATTAATCATTTACTGACATTTGTGGGCTTATATTGCATTTGATTTCTTATTTTGAAGTCAGGTTTTAGACAAGCAGAACACTACATACAACTGACCACCCTTTATCGTATAATAAGCTGAATTAAATGTCATATTTGCAATTGACCCAAAATCTCTTATAGAATAACATTTGCCTTTTGTAAGACATACCAAAAACATTACATCACTACATGCTGACTTGATCATTAAACATTAATATGCTGCTGCTGCTGCTAAGTCGCTTCAGTCGTGTCTGACTCTGTGCGACCCCAGAGACGGCAGCCCACCAGGCCCCGCTGTCCCTGGGATTCTCCAGGCAAGAACACTGGAGTGGGTTGCCATTGCCTTCTCCAATGCATGAAAGTGAAAAGTGAAAGTGAAGTCGCTCGGTCGTGTCCAACTCCTAGTGACCCCATGGACGGCAACCCACCAGGCTCCTCCGTCCATGGGATTTGCCAGGCAAGAGTACTGGAGTGGGTTGTATACACATTTTAAAACCGAGTGTAAAATTAAAACTCTTTAAGTTTAAAAAACCTTTATAGTACTTACCATCTTGAAATGCTAAATGGCTCTCTTAACAAAACCTAATGATTGTACTGTCTGAAATAAACAAAACTAAAAACGTAATTTTAATATATCAGATAAACAGATTAAAAGGGGATGTATCTGTGCCCATTTAAGAGTTCTTTTAGCTGTCAAAATGAGCTACAGAAGAACAAATGGGAATTGCATTCTATTTTATTTCACCTTTCTACAGAGGCACAGTATGAAATTCTTTTCTTGTAACTTCCTTGTTAAAATTACAATGTATCAAGTTGAACACCGACCCACTGGGATAATGGTAAAATTACTGTCTTGGTATTCAGACTTCATTTCCTCAAAGATTCTGGAAGTTGTGACAAGCTGCTAGATGTCTTCAAACTACAAAGGAAAGCAAAATACCCTTATCTTGGCTGGCACAGGACAAGCCAGCAAACAAAGTAGGGCATGTAGCCTCGGGCAATGGTTTCTCTGTAGAGACTCCAGATCTGAGAAAACCACTTATCAAAATATTTGCTCCTCTTAGTGATAGAGGAGGTTTTCAGCCAAACATGCAATGGGTATTTCATCAAGAAAACATATAAAGGTCATTAATAACATGGAAGAATGGAAGGAGAATATTAAACTATACACACACAAACACACATCCCCCATTAACTTCTTTCCTTGGGTTGACTGACAGAAACACTCCCCTTGATCTTGTGGAATTAACAGTCCTTCTCTGCCTTTCAATCTGCATTAATGATGAGGGATATACTGTGCAGTTTGAGGAAAAATGTATTAAAATACATCAAGTGGCCGCTCAGTAAATAATTATACTGGTGGAACACAGAGCTGCACGTACTGGGTTTAAAACCCTGGCACAGACAGTAAAGAATCTGCCTGCAATGTAGGAGACCCGGGTTGGATCTCTGGGTCAGAAAGACCCCCTGGAGGAGGAAATGGCAACCCACTCCAGTATTCTTGCCTGGGAAATCCCATGGACAGAGGAGCCTGGTGGCCTATAGTTCATGGGGTTGCAAAAGAACTGGATACAACTTAGCCACTAAACAACAATAACAAATAATACTAATATAATTATATTATAAATGAATGAATAAATAAGCAACAATTTAAGAAAGATACTATCTGAAACACTTTCCATGGCATATTTTTAAAAAAAGTACTAAGCATCTTTGTTCACGAAATGATGACTCTAATAGGGAACACAGGAGTGTCCATGGCATTTGCCTGCCTTTGTCTTGTACGTGTTCTGCCTTGAGTTTACCCTGATGAGTAGCACCCCCCAAGCTACTCTCCCCAGATGTCTCCTCCCTCCGCAGCTACTCTCCCCACTTATGATTCAGGTGGGGCGTTTCCCACTTCCTTGGTTCCCAAAAAGATTCAAGGAGACACACATGGCCCAGACTTGGCTCCAAGAAGTCAATTTCAGAACTTGGTCTCTATTAATAAGAAAACGACCTCTTTTTCCACAGAGAAATAAAAAAGCAGTTAAAAGGTAACAGTGGAGTCAGGTAAAGCATGGAGGAAGGGGTGTGTATGTAGAGACAGTGCAGGCAGATAACAATGCAAAAGAAACCCACATGTCTTCAACATCAGGGCTTATCTGTCCACAAATGCTATGCTTTTTCCTTTCAGTTCAGGCACAGGAGAGGACTGCACTCCCACTCTGAATACGGACATACCCATCTGACTGGTTTTAGCCAGTGAGATGTGAGCAGAAGTGACCTGTACTTCCTGTAGGCTTTGAGACAACTACACATTTTGCCATGCTCCATTTTCCACGTCATTGGGAGAACAGAGGCACAAGCCAGAATTGCGCTTCTGTCATCCTGGGTCCCTGAGTAACGACAATGAGCAGATTTCATCTGCTGCTTAGGTTAGATATGTAGCATGAGCAAGACATAAGCTGCAACTGTATGACGCTATAGTGAATCTGAGGACTTAGCCTGCCAGATGAATACATGAGCAAAAAGAAAAGAGGGAGATATAGGCAGAGCAAGCCAAAAACCATGATAAACCTCTGGTTTCACTCTGCCCAGTAAACCAGTCCTGGACTTTTCAATAACGAGGGCTGATGCACTTAGAGGGGGTGGAGGGTAGAGGCTTGAGCCCGTTTGAGTTATAAATCTGACTTTTGCAACCAAATATATACCTTCTACTACAAAGAGGCACTATTCATGTACAAAAAAATAAATAAATAAGCATACACAGCAGGTGCTAAATTACCACAATGCACTTTTAAGCAGGCGGGAGGTCAGAGTGTAAGGTTTAGGCATGGATTTGATTCTGAGAAGCAACCAGAGGAGTGCAGACTTTCCCCAGGAGAAGGGCACACACAGGTAAAGGTGAGTGCACAGCACAGAGGTAGCGATGCCTGTGCAGAGATCAGAGCAGTGGCTCTTGGCACCATCCCTCACCTTACTGTGTGGATACTTTGGAAAACATCTGGGGGCATTCTGGTTCTCTCACTGGGGAATACCAGGGTCTTTAGAAAGCAGAGGCCATGAAAGCTAGATATTTTGCAATGTAATTCCCACAGGGTTTTCATATGGGAAGGTTATGTAAGAAAAAAACCTATCCATCATTACCTGAGCTTATGAAGAATAATTTGCATGGTCTTAATACATAAGGATGCAAATACTGTGTGAATCAAAGGAAGACCAAATTTGCAATGAATGTTCAGATGATACCAAGAATTGTCGCTCATATCATTTACCACATCACCAATGGCAACATCCGTAATGGGAACCCAGTCAACAATCTGACTCACAGGTAACCAGTCTGCAGCTGTAGCCACCAAATTCACAGCGATTTTATGATTATATTCACATATACATACTTAGTTATCACATTCATGTCAAATATGAAGACAATGCTAAAGGTTAGCTGACAACTGTCTAGTGTCTCTTCAATCCAAGCTTAATGATTATAAGACATGCAAGCACAGACAGCCTTATCTTCTGGGGTGGGCATAACAAAACATTGAAATACTAGAACAACAGAATCATGAACCAATTTCAAACAATAAATTACAAATAAAAAAATATTATAATTTCAAACAACAAACTGTGAATCAAGTTCCTTGTATTTCTCTTGTTTTATCATACATAAGACCTTACACCAGCCTTTTTGAAATCATGTGAACAATTCTGTTGTATTAACCACAATGTCATGTCAATATGTAAAGGGGATGTTACAAAATACTAGTTCGTATGTATGCTCATTGAGAACCACTGACTTTGAGGAGAGCAACTGAAAGAATAATACTGTTGCCAAAATGCAGGAAGCCTTGGATACCAGGTTAAGGACTTTTACAAGCAGCAGAAAGGTATTACAGTTGCACAGTGAAAAAACTGAATGAACATGGCTATGTCCAAAGATAACTGATATGGTACCACAAAGGGTGGCAGCAGAAGAGGAGAAACTAGGAGGCTGTTGCTGTGGCCATGGTAACATGACGATAAAAGCCTAAATCAGTGCAATGGCTGGGGAGACGGATCTGAGGAACGATGCCAAGATGACTCCAGCATGATGAGTGCCTGGTTAGGGAGGTGGGGAGGTGAGGAAATAATCAATGGGAAATCCAAGGCTTGTGGCTCCTTTGGCAGGGAAGACTGATGGTCCAGAGACTGAAACAGGGAAGAATAAGTCAAGAAGTCATAAGATGAGGAGAAACAGGAGTTCAATTTCAGACATACTCAAGTTTAAATCAACAGTAAGACATTCAGATGGAAATGGTGGTTAATGGTTGGGGAAACTGGGACTAGAGTGACAAGACCTAATCAGCACACAGGAACAACAGAGTTACAGAGAGGATGGAAGGACTCTACTGGAAGAAAGAGGGAGGAAAGAGAAAAGACTGTCAGCAGCTGAAGCTCAGACAACATCCACAACAAGCAAGGTAAGGATAAAAATCAGCCAGATGGAGCAGACACATAAAAGGACTCTAAAAGTTCAGTGCTATGAAAGTCACAAGAAGTAAAGTGATGGTAGAGATCAGCAGCAAATAGCACTGAGAGCTTGGAAACAAGGACTGAGACACAACCACTGAACCTGACCTGCAGAAGCTACCTGTGATCTCAGAAATGCCACCTGTACAGGTGTGAGACCAGAAGGCAGACAGGAAGGCTATCCAAGTCCAGACAGGACAAGGAATCAAGGGGGCACATACAGGGCACATGTTCTAGAAGCTCAGCAGTGTACAAGAGGGCAACAGGAAGAAACCTCAAGTCACTGATTACTGATTTCCACATGGAAGATGAAAAGATATGTTGATTGGTACAGACAGGGACTTTAACGTAAAACAGAGAACTGGGGGAAAAATACATCTACTCGAAAATGCATCACATGGCAAAAAGAAAAACAAAATGAAACAGATACAAATCATATCCAATAATTCTCAAAGAAAGTAACACACACACTTTTTCAAGTGCTCAGACTTCAGGATGTGGCTGCCCCATGTGGCTTAGCTGCGAGATGGACTGACATTCTGGGTCACTGTTTCCCGTGCTTCCCTGAACAAAAATGAGGGTAAAACACAGATTCTTCATAGCAATTTTGTTCACAGCAAATGACTGTGGGTCACACCTAACTAAAGATTTACCTCTCCAGTGTTCTTAATAAACTTATTTTTCAAAGAGCTTAAACAAAACTCTGGATCCATATGTCTCACTGATCATAAATTCTCTCTAGGAAATCTCTTTCTAGTAAGGTTACAGAATAAAACATGTATAATTTACTACATCAACAATTGTTACCATTAATCACTTCATAATAGGAGGAACCACTGAGTGGCTAGTAGATTTCAGGCATAGGTATAGCTTTAAAATAACTTAGCTTCCAAAAAAGTAAATGATTATGCATATTGACTCAATAGTCTAACACTTATTAGATATTGAATTTTGTTTTTGTTTTTAGAAGTCTCACAAATTCTGACTAGCAAATTAACTGAGAGTTTTATAGCCTGGCAAATTTGTTTTTACTTTAGAACAATTTATGACAAGGAGTCCAAAATATACTGTGGCTAATTAATGACTTTTTTGTGGTTTCACATACATAATGCATTAGCCTTGTGATAGCTTCACCTCATACCCTACTGAACCATCTCGCTCTCTCAAATTTCAATGCATGTAAGTGCTGAAAGAATAGAAACTCCATTTTCTCTTCTCTTTTATAAAAACTTATGGTGCAAAGGTGATTTGCTACTGAACATCAAAGAACAACAGAGAGACTTCGAAGGTTAAAGAAGATTACTATATGTGACTTTAAATTTCCAAAAATATAACACAGTAGTCCAGAATTCCTAGTGGTGTTACAAAGTCTATGTGCCCATAGAAAGAGAAAGTATTTTCATTAATGCTAAGAAAACACTACTGCTATTTGAGCAGAGTAGTTACAAGTGCCAATATTAACACTGTGCCAGAAACCATATTATTAATTTGGACAAGGAGATTTTATAGGATACACACACACACACACATATATATGACTTTAAAGACTATATGCATATATATATACACACACACACAAGAAAGCCCCCACACCCACAATGCATGTGTGTGTGTGTGTGTGTGTGTGTGTACACACTTGGGGGTGTGAACCTATGCAAAAACCTCGCTTTGACCCAGTTCACTGGTTGGTATTGTTTTACCAGTGGGATCAATATTAGCGGCTGTTTCTATTATTTTAGCATCTGCTAAGAGGGAGCCCTGGAGAGTAAAAGCTGTGTCATTGACTTAAAAAAATCCTTATAAAACAGAACTATCAAATGTTATATATCTTCTCACAAACCCTCTCACAACCAAGCCACAATACAGTGGGGTAACATGAACAGAGTGACTGACAGTTCACTCTCTAGAAGAGGAGAAAGAGAGATAGCACTTCAGAAGATAGAGAGGACAGAAGGCCAAGGAAACATGGAAGAGAAGAGATGAAACTCTAAGGGGAACATTTTATTCTGCCCAATAAGAGATACATTCAAGATATGTTCAAGCTAGTTTTAGAAAAGGCAGAGGAAGCAGAGATCAAATTGCCAACATCCACTGGATCATCAAAAGAGCAAGAGCGTTCCAGAAAAACATCTATTTCTGCTTTATTCACTATGCCAAAGCCTTTGACTGTGTGGATCACAACAAACTGTGGAAAATTCTGAAAGAGATGGGAATACCAGACCACCTGACCTGCCTCTTGAGAAACCTATATGCAGGTCAGGAAGCAACAGTTAGAACTAGACATGGAACAACAGACTGGTTCCAAATAGGAAAAGGAGTACATCAAGGCTGTATATTGTCACCCTGCTTATTTAACTTCTATGCAGAGTACTTCATGAGAAATGCTGTTCTGGAAGAAACACAAGCTGGAATCAAGACTGCTGGGAGAATTATCAATAACCTCAGATATGCAGATGATACTAGCCATATGGCATAAAGTGAAGAACTAAAGAGCCTCTTGATGAAAGTGAAAGAGGAGAGTGAAAAAGTTGGCTTAAAGCTCAACATTCAGAAAATGAAGATCATGGCATCTGGTCCCATCACTTCATGGGAAATAGATGGGGAAACTGTGGAAACAGTGGCTGACTTTACTTTTCTGGGCTCCAAAATCACTGCAGATGGTGACTGCAGCCATGAAATTAAAAGACCGTTACTCCTTGGAAGGAAAGTTATGACCAACCTAGATAGCATATTCAAAAGCAGAGACATTACTTTGTCAACAAAGGTCCATCTAGTCAAGGCTACGGTTTTTCCAGTGGTCATGTATGGATGTGAGAATTGGACTATAAAGAAAGCTGAGCGCTGAACAATTAATGCTTTTGAACTGTGGTGCTGGAGAAGACTCTTGAGAGTTCCTTGGACTGCAAGGAGATCCAACCAGTCCATCCTAAAGGAGATCAGTCCTGGATGTTCATTGGAAGGACTGATGTTGAAGCTGAAACTGCAATACTTTGGCCACCTGATGCGAAGAGCTGACTCATCTGAAAAGACCCTGATGCTGGGAAAGATTAAGGGCAGGAGGAGAAGGGGACGACAAATCATAAGATGGCTGGATGGCATCACCAACTCAATGGACATGGGTTTGGGTGGACTCTGGGAGTTGGTTGGTGGGCTGCCATCTATGGGGTTGCACAGAGTCAGACACGACTGAAGCGACTTAGCAGCAGCAGCAGCAGCAGCAGGGAGGCCTGGCATGCTGCAGTTCATGGGGTCGCAAAGAGTCAAACATGACTGAGCAACTGAACTGAACTGAACTGAAATGAGAGAGAAGGGTGAGTTAAGAAGCACAGGCAGCCTCTCAATAGACTACCAGCATCTGGTTTGTGGGAAACATCCTAGCACACTCCACGTGGGTGTGCTAGGTTATAGGGATGTTTGCAGTGGGCAATTTCATCAGTGCCTACACTTATATGAAAAAAAACAATAGTACTGTACTTACATATTCTAAACAACCTCTCCTATTTCAAAAAAGCAATAAAACAATGTGTACAAAACAATAGCGGAAAAACCTACAATGTATTAATATCATCAACACTGAAATCCATGGATCTCATTCCCTGAGCAAGTCAATGAATGGAAAATAAAGAAGGCAAATGGACTTGAGTACCAAAGGTCCTTCCAGTTGGAAAAACTATAATTCTGTCACTGCAAGGAATTACTGTTTATGAGGCAGAGTTCTGTCTCCAACATGGCATCAATATGAACCTTATGGACCTGGAATTAATCCTTTTCCCTTCAACGGATGCATGAGCAATGTTGCCCTGGAATTAATGTCCCTCCCATCCTCCTAGGTATACATACGTGCAGGAGAAGCAGACAATTTAAATATACCATCCATTTCATTTACAGAGAATTCTAAGGCAGCAAAGTAATGAGAAGGATAAGAGGGCTCCATTCGCCGTCTCATCAGTTCACAGGTCTGACGGGAGTCATCAGTGCAGACTGACTGTACACAAGGGTCGATAAGTCAGACTTCTACTAGGCTTGGTCCTGAACCAAAAAACCACTGTTTATAACCATTTAAGAAAGAAAGACTTCATCATTATCCTTGGAAGAATAATTTCATTAGCTATATAAACCTCTTCACACGATTTAATATCATATGGGAAAAATATCTATAAGCAAAACTCTTTTCTAAGCAAAAATCTCCCTAGAACTAAAATTTACCAGGGTGTTGGTTCTTTTTTTTTTTTGGATAAGGAGTAACCCAGACTTTGTTCCGCCTACTTACTGAGCTGTGGCTTTGTGAAATGGAATTTACAATTACTAAAAAGAAAAGAGCCCCAAATCCCACAACTCCTTTCACTTAATTATTCATGGCATTGATCAGCACATTTATTTTTAAAAATAGATAAAGTTAGAGCAGTGCTCATAGAGGAAGAAAACTTCTTTTTCCATATTTACAATACAGTGGACTTAGGAGTTTCTTTTTCCAGAGTTTGTACTTTGCATATGTAAATTTTAAAACCAATCAAATATCATCACAACATATTTGAAACAAGTTTACAATGTTCAAAGCTATCTTTGCAGGAGACACTTCTCATTCTAATTCACTCACCAGGATTAATTTCTGTTCAGTTCAGTTCAGTTCAGTCGTTCAGTCGTGTCCAACTCTTTGCGACCCCATGAATCGCAAAGGCCTCCCTGTCCATCACCAACTCAAGGAGTTCACCCAGACTCACGTCCATCGAGTCAGTGATGCCATCCAGCCATCTCATCCTCTGTCGTCCCCTTTTCCTCCTGTCCCCAATCCCTCCCAGCATCAGAGTCTTTTCCAATGAGCCAACTCTTCGCATGAGGTGGCCAAAGTACTGGAGTTTCAGCTTTAGCATCATTCCTTCCAAAGAAATCCCAGGGCTGATCTCCTTCATAATGGACTGGTTGGACCTCCTTGCAGTCCAAGGGACTTTCAAGAGTCTTCTCCAACACCACAGTTCAAAAGCATCAATTCTTCGGCGCTCAGCCTTCTTCACAGTCCAACTCTCACATCCATACATGACCGCAGGAAAAACCATAGCCTTGACTAGATGGACTTTTGTTGGCAGAGTAATGTCTCTGCTTTTGAATGTGCTATCTAGGTTGGTCATAACTTTCCTTCCAAGGAGTAAGCGTCTTTTAATTTCATGGCTGCAGTCACCATCTGTAGTGATTTTGGAGCCCAGAAAAATAAAGTCTGACAATGTTTCCATTGTTTCCCCATCTATTTCCCATGAAGTGATGGGACCAGATGCCATGATCTTCGTTTTCTGAATGTTGAGCTTTAAGCCAACTTTTTCACTCTCCACTTTCACTTTCATCTAGAGGCTTTTTAGTTCCTCTTCATTTTCTGCCATAAGGGTGGTGTTATCCGCATATCTGAGGTTATTGATATTTCTCCCGGCAATCTTGATTCCAGCTTGTGCTTCTTCCAGTCCAGCGTTTCTCATGATGTATTCTGCATATAAGTTAAATAAACAGGGTGACAATATACAGCCTTGACGTACTCCCTTTCCTATTTGGAACCAGTTTGTTGTTCCATGTCCAGTTCTAACTGTTGCTTCCTGACCTGCATACAGATTTCTCAAGAGGCAGATCAGGTGGTCTGGTATTCCCATCTCTTTCAGAATTTTCCACAGTTTATTGTGATCCACACAGTCAAAGGCTTTGGGATAGTCAATAAAGCAGAAATAGATGTTTTCCTGGAACTCTCTTGCTTTTTCCATGATCCAGTGGATGTTGGCAATTTTATTTCTGTATATTGTTCTTAATCATAAAAATTAGACACGTCTAGCAGTACTAAAAATAAATGTGGTAATGAGGGAAATAGAATGGATAAGTCTTAGAAATTACCTCAGGTTTTACAAAAAAAAATATTAACTTTCAATAAATTACAAGACATTGAATTTAACAGAATAGACTTCCCACACCCCCAAATCATTTAAGAGTACCTTGGAAGCTTCTAGAAGAAAATTTAGATGATACAGAGTTCCCTTAGAGTGGAAAATCATCTGAAAATATAGCAGTCAACAATTCTTGGACTTCTCTGGTGGTGTAGTGGTTAAGAGTCTGTCTGCCAATGCAGGGAACACAGGGTCAATTCCTGGGCCAGGAAGATCCCACATGCCTAGGAGTAACTAAGCCCGAGTGCCCCAGCTACTGTAGCCCACGAGCCCTAGAGCCCAGGCTCTGCAACAAGAGAAGCCACCGCAACAAGAAGCCCACACTCCACAACTATAGAGTAGCCCTGCTTGCTGCAACTAGAGGAAGAATGAATGCAGCCAAGACCCAGCACAGCCAAAAGTAAATAAATAACTAATTAAAACAGTTCCTCCAAATGCTGTGTGCCACACTGCTTCTTCCAATCAAGTATGTATCGCCTATTCTTGATTCTGAACTGGCCTGGTGACATGCTTTACTCAACAGACTACAGCAGAAGGGACATTCCGCTGGTTCCAGGGTTAGACCTTGAGAGGTTTCCACTTTCACTCTCACAGGAAGTAAAGGAAACCAAGGCTAGCTTACTGAACCATGACAGGTGCAGAAATAGTAACGATGACAGAGCAACCCATCCAGGTCCGAGTCAGTCCAGTTACCCCAGGAGGCAACAAGCTTGCGGGTAAAGGTATCCTAGATTCCCAGACCCAGACACAGATTAAAGATGCGCTGTGCCTGAACAGCCCTGGTTGAATCTCTAACTTGCTTACAGAGCTGTAAATGATAAAGTGACTGTTTTAAAAACCACTAAATTTGGGAATGATTTGTTACCCTGCAAAAAGTAACTGATACATTTATAATTGAATTAAACACTGTGTCATTTCCACTCACATTAATTCTACAAAAGAATCAATGAACAAATATTTCCTTCCAGTGAGACATCTACTAGTTATAAGGCACAGAGAAAAAAAATTAATAATAATCATAATCAATTCAGTTCAGTTCACTCGCTCAGTCGTGCCTGATTCTTTGCTACTACATGTACCACAGCACAACAAGCCTCCCTGTCTATCACCAATTCCCAGAGTCCACCCAAACCCACGTCGTTGAGTCGGTGATGCCATCCAACCATCTCTTCCTGTGTTGTCCCCTTCTCCTCCTGCCCTCAATCTTTCCCAGCATCAGGGTCTTTTCAAATGAGTCAGCTCTTCGCATCAGGTGGCCAAAGTATTGCAGTTTCAGCCTCAGCATCAGTCCTTCCAATGAACATCCAGGACTGATCTCCTTTAGGACAGACTGGTTGGATCTGCTTTCAGTGCAGGGAACTCTCAAGAGTCTTCTCCAGCACCACAGTTCAAAAGCATCGATTCTTCGGTGTTCAGCTTTCTTCGCAGTGCAACTCACATCCATACATAATCAATGGAAAATCCATAGCCTTGACGAGACAGACCTTTGTTGACAAAGTAATGTCTCTGTTTTTGAACATGCTATCTAGGTTGGTCATAACTTTCCTTCCAAGGAGTAAGCGTCTTTTAATTTCATGGCTGCAATCACCATCCACAGTGATTTTGGAGCCTGAAAAAATAAAGTCTGACACTGTTTTCAATGTTTCCCCATCTATTTCCCATGAAGTGATGGGACCAGATGCTATGATCTTCGCTTTCTGAATGCTGAGCTCTAAGCCAACTTTTTCATTCTTTTTCACTTTCATCAAGCAGCTTTTGAGTTCCTCTTCACTTTCTGCCATAAGGGTGGTGTCATCTGCATTTCTGTGGTTATTGATATTTCTCCCAGCAATCTTGATTCCAGCTTCTGCTTCTTCCAGTCCAGCGTTTCTCATGATGTACTCTGCATAGAAGTTAAATAAGCAAGGTGACAGTATACAGCCTTGATGAACTCCTTTTCCTATTTGGAACCAGTCTGTTGTTCCATGTCCAGTTCTAACTGTTGCTTCCCGACCTGCATACAAATTTCTCAAGAGGCAGGTCAGGTGGTCTGGTATTCCCATCTCTTTCAGAATTTTCCACAATTTATTGTGATCCACACAGTCAAAGGCTTTAACATAGTCAATAAAGCAGAAATAGATGTTTTCCTGGAACTCTCTTGCTTCTTCGATGATCCAGTGGATGCCGGCAATTTGATCTCTGGTTCCTTTGCCTTTTCTAAAACCAGCTTGAACATCAGGAAGTTCATGGTTCACGTACTGCTGAAGCCTGGCTTGGAGAATTTTGAGCATTACTTTTCTAGCATGAGAGATGAGTGCAATTGTGCAGTAGTTTGAGCATTCTTTGGCATTGCCTTTCTTTGGGATTGGAATGAAGACTGACCTTTTCTAGTTCTGTGGCCACAGCTGAGTTTTCCAAATTTGCTGGCATATTGAGGGCAGCACTTTCACAGCATCATCTTTCAGGATTTGAAATAGCTCAACTGGAATTCCATCACCTCCACTAGCTTTGTTCGTAGTCATGCTTCCTAGGGCCCACTTGACTTCCCATTCCAGGATGTCTGGCTCTAGGTGAGTGTGAGTGATCACACCATCATGGTTATGTGGGTCATAAAAATCTTTTTTGTATAGTTCTTCTGTGTATTCTTGCCATCTCTTCTTAATATCTTCTGCTTCTGTTAGGTCCATACCATTTCTGTCCTTTATTGAGCCCATCTTTTCATGAAATGTTCCCTGGGTATCTCTAATTTTCTTGAAGAGATCTCTAGTTTTTCCCATTCTATTGTTTTCCTCTGTTTTTTTTTTTGCATTGATCACTGAGGAAGGCTTTCTTATCTCTTCTTGCTATTCTTTGGAACTCTGCATTCAAATGGGTATATCTTTCCTTTTCACCTTTGCTTTTTGCTTCTCTTCTTTTCACAGCTACTTGTAAGGCCTCCTCAGACAGTCATTTTGCTTTTTTGCATTTCTTTTTCTTGGGGATGCTCTTGATCCCTGTCTCCTCTACAATGTCACAAACCTCCATCCATAGTTCATCAGGCACTGTGTCTATCCAATCTAGTACCTTAAATCTATTTGTCACTTCCACTGTGTAATTGTAAGGGATTTGATTTAGGTCATACCTGAATGGTCTAGTGGTTTTCCCTACTTTCTTCAATTTAAGTCTGAATTTGGCAATAAGGAGTTCATGATCTGAGCCACAGTCAGCTCCCGGTCTTGTTTTTGCTGACTGTATAGAGCTTCTCCATCTTTGGCTGCAAAGAATATAATCAATCTGATTTCAGTTTTGGCCATCTGGTGATGTCCATGTGTAGAGTCTTCTCTTGTGTTGTTGGAAGAGGGCATTTGCTATGACCAGCAAGTTCTCTTGGCAAAACTCTATTAGCCTTTGCCCTGCTTCATTCTGTACTCCAAGGTCAAATTTGCCTGTTCCTCCAAGTGTTTCTTAACTTCCTACTTGCATTCCAGTCCCCTATAATGAAAAGGACATCTTTTTTGGGTGGTAGTTCTAAAAAGTCTTGTAGGGCTTCATAGAACTGTTCAACTTCAGTTTCTTCAGCATTACTGGTTGGGGCATAGACTTGGATTACCGTGATATTGAATGGTTTGCCTTGGAAACGAACAGAGATCATTCTGTCATTTCGGAGACTGCATCCAAGTACTGAATTTCAGACTCTTTTATTGACTATGAAAGCTACTCCATTTCTTCTAAGGGATTCCTGTTCACAGTAGTAGATATAATGGTCATCTGAGTTCAATTCACCCATTCCAGTTCATTTTAGTTCGCTGATTCCTAGAATGTCGACATTCACTCCTGCCATCTTCTGTTTGACCACTTCCAATTTGCCTTGATTCATGGACCTAACATTCCAGGTTTCTGTGCAATGTTGCTCCTTACAGTATCAGACCTTGCTTCTATCACCAGTCACATGCACACCTAGGTGTTGTTTTTTCCTTTGGCTCCGTCCCTTCATTCTTTTTGGAGTTATTTCTCCACTGATCTCCAGTAGTTTATTGGGCACCTACCGACCCGGGAAGTTCATCTTTCAGTGTCCTAGCCTGTCCTATACTGTTCATGCAGTTCTCATGGCAAGAATATGGAAGTGGTTTGTCATTCCCTTCTCCATTGGACCACATTCTGTCAGACCTCCTCATCATGTTATATCAACAATATAATGTGCATTTAAGCATGATTATTAATTCATTAAATGAATATGGAATGGCAACTAAGATACAGATTGTATCCCACGAACAGGTGACCAGCAGGTAGAAAATTTTATTGTGTAGAGGGGTATAAAGACAGTGATAATACATAATGCCAAATGCTATCATGTGCTGCCCTTTGCTAAATTGCTTCAGTTTTGTCTGACTCTATGTGACCCCATGGATTCCAGCCCGCCAGACTCCTCTGTCCACAGGATTCTCCATGCAACAATACTGGAGTGGGTTGCCATGCCCTCCTCCAGGGGATCTTCCCTACCCAGGGATCAAACCTATGTCTCTTAAGTCTCCTGCATTGGCAGGTGGGTTCTTTACCACTAGCACCACCTGGGAAGCCCAAAATAACAGAGTTAAAATAAAGGTACGGAGATTTTTTTTCTAAATCTAGAAATAACTATGTTGAAGCAATATAAACATCATAAGAAAGGTGGCTCATTTTTTGTAAGGATTAAATGAAGTGGTTAGCATAGCACTTAGCACGTAATTAGTCCACATTAATGGTGCTGAAAAATCTCAACTATACAAAGAGTTACAAGAATTCAAACAGGGAAAGCTCATGAGTGGTTTGCAGGTTATTTGCAGATTTTTTCTAATTCGTTCAATAATTTTGAGAGGTACTCTGTGCCCATTGGGAGTATAACCCAGAGGGGTCAAAATAAAGACACGTTTCCTTATCTCAAATTACTCAATGTGGAAAATACACACCAAATAAGAATAATGAGAGATACAAAAGGTAGAGCAAAAGAACATAACCTGTTCAGGAATGCTGTTTAATCTGAAATTCTTAAGAGGAGGACGAGTAAGCCAGGCAATGGCTGCTGGGCATGTATGTATGAATCTATTGATATGTGTGAGGGTAAGGCAGAAGCAATGGGAAGTGTAACCCAGCCATTTGTAACAGTACATGCAAAGGTCTGGTCAAGAAATGGAAGACATCCATCACTGTTCAAATCAGAAAGCAAAGGGAGGACCTCCCCATAGTAAGGCCAGAGGGGGCAGGAGGGTGAGAGATCACACAGAGTCCTCAGGACTCATGTCAAGTAACCTGGACTTTAACTTAAGATCAACTGAAATTTACCAGAGTTTTGGTAAGCATTTCAACAGGGTTTTTGTATTTAAAACACATGATGCAAAGTGTGAAAATAGAACCAGAATAGTCAAGAATAGATATTGGAGACAGAAGCCAGACTGTACGCTTTTGCAATAATTGAGAAAAATGATGATGGTGGTTTAGCTGAACCTGTTGGCATTAAAGGTGGAGGGAACAGGGCAGTTTCAGCAGATATTCTGGACGTAGGAAAGACCGAACTTATTGCTAATTAATGCCTCAAAAAAGAGGAAGAAGTCAGCAGGAAATCCTAGGTTTGTGGGTTGAGCAACTGATTTGATTCTGGTGTTGCTTTCCTGTGGGGACAATGGAGAACACATTGGTGGAAAAATAACTCTGGCCAGGACTCTGGCTGACAAGAGGTCAGCTCTATACATATCAAGGCTGAAGGGCTCTGAAACATCCAAGTAGACATTATATATTGACCAGCATAAAGGAGGTTATGCTATACCAACAAACAGCTTGCAAATCTCTGTAGATGGCAACAGTGAAGTTTAACTCATGCTCATATTTGATGTCCACTGCAGGTCCACAGAGGGCTCTGCTCACGGCAGCCACTCAGTTCCCAGGCTCACAGAATCTCCACCTAAGCTCAGGCTTTCATGGCTGCAGAAGCAGATGAGGACACACAGAACCATGAATGGGCTCCTGGAGTCCCTGCAGGGAGGGACCAAATGTGAGATGTTCACATTCCTTTGGCCCAAGTAAGTCAAGGGACCAAGCCTGCCATCAACAATGTGGCAGGAAAGAAATCATCCTTTCCTTGGGAAGGAGTAAATGATTATCAATAGCTTCTTACAGTAATAAAGCAAACAATTAAGATAAATAGGTTTAGACTTTTAGATTAAACTAACTAGAGAGAGCGAGAGAGCAAGAGAGAGAGAGAGAGAGAGAGAGAGAGAGAGAGAGAGAGAGAGATGTGAGAAGAGAGATGTTAAGGTGAATTTTTTAAAAGATGGGTATGATTTTCAAGGGGGTTCCCAGGTGATACAGTGGTAAAGAAGCTGCCTGCCAACGCAGGAGATGCAAGAGATGCAGGTTCAATCCCTGGGTGGGGAAGATTGCTTGGAGCAGGAAATGGCAACACACTCCAGTACTCTTGCCTGGAGAATTCCATGGACAAAAGACCCTGTTGGGCCGCAGTCCACAGGGTCGCAAAGAGTCAGACATGACTGAGCAACTCTTAATTGTGCTCATAAGCATAGCACATGATTTTGGCAGAAGAAAGAAAATCATTAAGGGCTTCCCTGGTGGTCCAGTAGTTGGGACTCAGCCTTGCAATGCAAGGGATACTGGTTTGATCCCTGGTCAGGGACGATCCCATATGCTGTGGAGCAACTAAGCCTGTGCGATACAGCTACTGAGCCAGTACTCTAGAGTCTGCAAAATGCAACTACTGAAGTCTGTGTGCCACAGAGCCTCTGCTCTGCAACATGAGAAGCCACTGCAATGATGAGCCTGCGTACCGCAAGGGGGTAGCCCCCACTCGCCACAACTTGAGAAAAGCCTGCACAGCAAAGCAGACCCAGTGTAGCCATAAATAAGTAGATCTTAAAGAAAAAAAAAATTAAGAGTATTCCAGATATTAATGTGGGATGATGGAAAGCAACAGTGACAGGTGAAAGTTTTCATTAGATTTTGCACACCTCTCTTTACAATGAAGAGGAAAAAGAGGGCAGTGGGGGGGGGGGTAGTAAATGATTCATTTGAGGGAGAAGGAAAATGAGCCAATCAAAGTCTCCATGACCAAAAGAGGAAAGAGCAGACTACCTTGGAAAGAAGGGAAATGACAGGGTTAAGCTGGGAAGGGAAGTTGGGAAAGGAAGCTGAAATAGGTCCTGAAAAGTAAAGTCAATTTTAGACAGAGATGAAATTTTACATAGAAAAATGAGTCTACTTGGGGTCTGAGATGAGTAGAAAAGTTCACTCACAATCACTATGGAAGACAAGGCAATAGCTCTCATTTACAGTTATATATATATTGTTTTTCTTATAAGTGGAGGCTGTTCTGGGGTGAAATATGCATTGCTTTTGGACATGGGACATGCAGATTCCATTTCTGGTTAGGCTGTTAATCTGTTATTTGACCTAAGGTACTCAATGAATCTTTTTGGTCTCACTAGTAAAATATATTCTAAGATGCTAAGCTGTGTAAGCATTTTTGGACCTAACATGAAAGCAATACAAAGAGAGATTTTACCTAGATGCACCCCCTCCTTGGTCTCTTAGTACCTGAGATTCACAACAGGACACAACCTCCAATCTACCTCCATGCTCTAATAACTGACACTCCACCCAAAGCAAAATCTTCCTCTGTCACAATTTACAACCTGCCAACTATCCACTGAACATGTTCTCCATTGCAACAAGCATGGAAACGACCCACCGGTTCAAGAACTTGCCAGGACAACTCTTACCAATGATCAGGAGGTCTTCCCTGATCATTCTGTTTGACAGTCAGCTTAGATTCCTTTTCTTCTGAACTCCCTTGTCTTTTCATATATATCACATTTCCATTTTTCTATGAATTTATATATATATATATAGAGAGAGAGAATACAAATACTAAGGACACCAACACTAATATTGTACAAACACAAATATCAATAGGTAGCAAAACTATTGACTTTCCCCTAAGGTTCTTGCCTCCTATACCTATTACAACAAATCTACACAGTTGGAATCAATATTCCAACTTTAAAAATGAAACTAAGCTGAAGAATGTAGCCAAGGTCACAAACTATTAAGTGGTAAACAAAGTTGGCCTGGATTAAGACACACAGGCATTATGACAGGCACGATTTCATAATATTGTTCACTAGATTTCTAAATACATGTCAGTTCTTCCCATTGGACTGTATGCTCCCTTAGAGCCTTCATTATATTTTCTCTCTATTACTGGACCTCATACTGAACTCTTCCACTCAGGCAGCAATTAAAGAGTTATAATTCATTCAAAGGCAATAAACTGACATTTACATTTCCTGTTCCTTATTTGAAAACCAACTAAAATCTAGAGGGCATTTACAATGCTTAATGGATATCAGGCTTGCTGGTATGGCTGTATTCATTATTGGCTCAAATTCTCCACCCCTCCCTACCTGTGCCCTGGCCATGTGACAGTTCCTCCCACTTAAGGGGCAGAGGATAGTCCGTTCCCTGGAATTTGGCTTTGGCCGTGTTTCTTGTTATGGCCCACAGAACACACAAAGATGACATGCCAGTTGCAAGCCAAGATCGTGACAGATCTTCTATGTTTCTACTTATCCTTTTGTACTCATGCAACTGGCATAAGAATAGTTTCCACCACGGAGCTTCTCCTTCAGCTTGCACCCCAGAATAACATGTGGAAACACCTGAATCAGCCAGACCTGCAGCTTGAGCAAAGCCCAGTCAAGATATGCCAACCCTCAGCTCATCCACAAAAATACGAGCAAGCGTAGCTGAGTTCAGCAGAGCCACCCCAGCCAATCTGCAAAAGTGAGAACTAGATAAATTTCTCTTTGAGGCTACTGAAATTTTCTGGTTGCTATTTATATAGAATCAGTGTGGCAATAAATCAATCATACATGTAAACTGTACTCATGATTCACAAATAGTTCTTCACCCCCAGACCTATATATGGAATGTGTTTCCGCCTACTGTCTTGCCCATGCGGTTTTTTGATAGCATACCGAGATATGAGGCATACGCCAGGACCCAGAAGAAACTATAATGTGCTAGGAAGGGTTTGGTTTAGTCTCATAAGATGTTGAGACTTTACTAAAATCTTAGACTTCTAGCCTGATGATATGATTAGATAAGACTTTGGGGGTATAGTTTTTGTAGAGGGAGTGAGCAAAATTTGTATACATGTGATTAAAAGCATACTTTGTGTGCATGAAGTACACTATGGTAGATTTACTATTATTTGTAAACATTTACTTTATCTTTTTATTGGCCATATGGTGGCTTCTGGCCAACAAAATGCTAGAAAACCTGATATATGACCAGTTCTAGCCAAAGTTTCGAAAGCAACTGCACAGTTCAGGTAAGCCCCTTGGGTTTCTATTCCCCTCCATGAGAATATAGCCGAAATAAGGACCCTTCTTAACTTGAATTCCCTAGGAACAAAATCTGAGATGAAGAAGGTTTAACGGAGAAATGATTGTGAAAAAAAGGTGGGGGGGGGAGGTATTAGGAAGGTAACAAAAGGAAAAAGGCAAGAACAGCCAGAGGGGAACTGGTAGAGTAGCTGCAATGGAGGTGTCAGTTGGTCCTAACGGGCTTTTGGAGTTGGGATGATCCTTCAGAGTTGTGCCAAAACCAGGGGACCAGGTTTCGTTGTCCCTGTATCAGTCAGTCACCTGTATGAGCCACCACCCAAGAAAAGGCATAAACTTGGCTGAGACAGCTCCCTACACAAGAGGAAATTCCTAGCTGAGAGAGGAAGCTGAGGGCCACTGATAGCTGGTTTTCCGAGCAGACGTGGGTAGATATATCGGCCCTGAAGAGGTGGACCTTGGGAGAGCACCCCAGTATCCACTACAACTGGGCCTTCAACCTGGACTCCAAAATGGAAAGCAACTTCGGGCAGAGGCACCGTCACTCCACAGAATGGAAGGGAGCCAGACCGTCCCAGAGCCGACCCTCAGCTCACAGGCAACAGAGGGGAGGGCACTCTATTGTTAGAAACCCTTGAGATTTTCAGATAGTTAGTTATAAAAGAAAAGCTGACTAAAAACATTTATAAAATAACAAAAAAGAGATAAGACCCCATGTTTTTTTAAAATGTAACCAGTTTTTGTTTTTAACATTTACCTATCTTTTATAATATGCTTTTAAAATTAGAATGTGTGTGTTATTGCTGCATAAACTACCCCCAAACTGAATCACTTAACCACATGTATTTGCTGATTATTAGGCATTTGACCTGAGTTAAGCTGAGCAATTGGTTTGCCATTATGCCTGGGGTCATTCATGTAATATTAATCTTCCAATGGCTTAACTGATCACTCACATGACTGATTACCAATTTTGGCTATTGGCTCTGCCTTTATCTGGCTACTCATTGTTACAAGGCTTTCCTGGACTTTTTACGTGGTGGTCTCAGGAAGAGATGGGCTTCCCAGGGGGCTCAGTGATGAAGAATCCGTCTGCCAATGCAGGAGACACAGGTTCAATCCCTGGTTCTGGAAGATCCCCGGAAGAAGGAAATGGCAACCCACTCCAGTATTCTTGCCTGGGAAATCCCATGGACAGAGGAGCCTGGCGGGCTACAGTCCATGGGTCTCAAAGAGTCGAACATGACTTAGCAACTAAAACAACAACTCATGGCAAGAATGGAACCTCCCAGTGTCTTAAGATTGAGGATAAGCATTCACATTCATACCTACACTTCACTTTATCTACATTTTATTGCTCAAATACCATAACTTAGCCCAAAGGGAAGGGAAATAGATTCATTGCTTAAAGGGAAGAAAGAGCAGAGTACCAAGGACAGTGTTATTGCAGCCATCTTTGCAGACAGTCTCCCACAGGGCTGATGTGTGCTTTATCTTTTTCTGAAGTTATTTTTCTCTGACAATCAAACTTGACAGACACATTTTAGACTTTCCTTTCCCCACCCTGGGGGTGGGGGGTGGGGGACACCTGCAAACATATGTAATTTTTTCAATTACAGACAACTGAAAAAATTTATCTACTAGGGGTCAGTCTAGAAGAGTCAGTTCAAAAATATGACCCTAAAGCAAGAAATAAAACTAAGAAAAGGAAATAAAGAGAAGGGGAGATGAAAAAGAAGGGAGGAAGAAGATACTAACTTTAAATAACACTGACATTTAACCCTATATAAAACTGCAAAAGTCTTCCCATCATTAGATTTTATTCTCTTCTGCTTGAACGCATACAAAATGGATGCATTTCTTACTCTGTGAAGTTGTGTGTGTGTGTGTGTGTGCGTGCGCACACGCGCTAAGTCGCTTCAGTCTTGTCCGATTCTATGCAACCCTATGAACTACAGCCCACCAGGCTCCTCTATCCATGGGATTCTCCAGGCAAGAATACTAGAGTGGGTAGCCATGCCCTCCTCCAGGGGATCTTCCTGACCCAAGGATCAAGCCTGCATCACTTATGTCCCCTGCATTGGCAGGCGAGTTCTTTACCACTAGTACCACCTGGGAAGTCCTATGACTTTATGATTTGGGATTAATCTATTCCCTATTCTAATCTATGTCTTGGGTAAGGTGTGTTCAGTAGATGACTCAAAGTCGGTGTGAAGAATGACAAAGAAATAATCAGATTACTAATAATCAGATGGAATAATAATTTAAAAAAAAGTAAATCAAGATTCAGGAAGAAAACCCCATAAGAAGTTTCTGGAAAAATGACAAGGTATTCCCAAGCTAGTTGTAATGCAAAAACATTTACAGCAACAGACAATTATGACCCTATTAGATTAAAAAGAGATAATGCCTGTAAATCTAGTATTTCTCATCTTTGGAGATATGTATGCCCTCCCTGTATAAGAACCTTTACAGAATATATGGTTTGCTTCATGACACAACAAAACCTATATACTAAGACCTTTTTGTTATTTTTAAAAACTAATATTTCTAATGAGTACTACAACAACAACCCCACAGAGGCAATTACTGCTTAATATTAGCGAAATAACAATTCAGTAAATTAGCACTAAATATAAACATGTATTATCTTTCCATTGCATATGAGAAACATTTTATTTAATGGCATGAGAATATGAGCAAGAAAATATTTGACACACAAGACTCAAGTTTCCAAACTGCTCAGCAGGTATACACAGCACTCAGTTGGTTTCGCTTGTCAAAAATAAAAGAAGTCCCAGTAAAGAGTCACTGAGAATAGTTGAGAAAAATGACAAACTGCCCAATATATAAATGTGAATGCCTCTGTAGGTATAGGGAACGGGTTGGGGGTAAAGGAGGTACTGTCGACTGCTGCATGCACCCAACGTGGGTACAACTGAGCCTTATCTATATTCTAGAGGCCTCAGAATATTCATCAGAATTAGTAACAAGGAATGGTAATCAGCAACTTTCGGCTGCTTTACATTCACAGAGGCGGCCAGCCCCAGTGAGTAGCAGCCATAAGATTAGATCCCTAGCTATACTGTTCGGTTGATTTTAATTGCCTGAAAAGGGTCATTACCGTCTACTGCAATGTGTTAAGTTATTTTAAAGAGTGACTATTTCTATGTAAGAAATAAAAATGGACTCTGATTTGGTTTGAAAATACAAGAACGCATTCAGCTGGGTCTTCGTCCTGGTGGCATAAAAGTGCCATCCAACTCTGATTAAACAAACACGTTTGCCTGCAGGGCTTGTTAAAAGTAGTACTGAAAGTCAACACAGATTCCCAAACCAATGACCACAGAGAACCACCCAAATGTCATATCCTGGTTTATAAAATGCCAAGATTTCCATTTTCATAGCAACTTTTTTTTTAATATATACATACAGGCAACTCCAAGGTAAAGAACCACATGATATTTAAGAAGACAAATATTTGCATAGAAAAAGGTCTGTAGAAGTGGCACTTTTGACACCTCAAAGATACCTGAAAAATATTACATCAGTGTAGGCTCACATGGAAACTGCAGCTCTCAGGATAGTTGTCCTTTAAATTAAAAATCTAGACTCATGAACCTATATATGGCATAAAAGAGCACAGAGGTATGTACACATTCTTGCAATCAGGTTAAAACAATAGTGACGCCAGAATAAGATCTGTTGTCTAGTTAATGTAACGCACTAGGATGGATTTACTGGCTCTGGTATCATACTGCAGCTACAGGCAACGTCACCATCATGGGGAGATGGGTGAAGGATATTCAGAACTCTTTGTACTATCTCTGCAACCTGCTATGAGTATAATAACTTCAAAACAAAAAGTTTTAAGATGTAGGTTACCAAGACTCACTCCCACAGGTAACTCTGAAAGTCCTGTAAGGGCCAAGGGATTTCCATTATTTCAAGAAAGAAAGTCCACGTTTCTAGAAAGATCATTAACTAGGAAGCAGTGAAAAAAGAGTATATTCAGCACAATAAAAGGGGCTTTCTGTTTGCAGGATAACTGGTGAGACTGCTTAATGCTCATAAAGCTTTCATCCATTTATAAGCAATTACTTATAGCTCAGGAAGAAATGCTTTTGATTTCTTGCGATACAGTCATTTAGTTATTTCTTATCCGAATGTTTTATTCTAATAAAAAATGAAATTTGAGAATTCCAAATTATCCCCTTGTACTAAAATGAACCAATTACACCAAGGACCAATCCATAATACTGACAACCTTTAGCTTATGCTTCTTTTAGGGTATAGGTCTGTCAACGAATGGCTTGTCACCCTGTGTAAAGTAAAATAAAATCTTTACATATACACTAAAATAATTTTAAGTTCAAAAAAAGAAACCCTAATATAACTACAGTAGAATCTATCTTTATTTCCTTCCACAAATACTTACCAAAATCCTAATACGTGGGTTCTACTCTACTCACAGACTATCAGGAAAGGCAGATGTTAAAAAATGAATAGTGTTAAACTTTAATCCACTGTATCTCTAAAGAACATTTTAAAACACAGGTAAGAGCAGACAGCATGGGGCAAATCTAGTCTGGGAGGACAAGAAAGACTTCTTGGAGAAACATGGATAGGCATAGCTGGATAAATGGTAGGATTGAAACTAAAGAGCTTTCCTGTCAGAGGTAACAGTGAATTAAGGGTAGAGATGAACTGAAATGGGAACGAGGGGCTTGAGATGGAACCCCTGGGTGCAGAGACCCTGAAGTCGTGTCACACTGAATTGTAAGGAAAGATGGTGCCTGTAGTGGGAATGCTCCATGTGGGGGAAACCAGGGGAAGAAGTCTCATGTAGACAGGCTGCATCAGTGGCACTTCTTCTCTAGGCAGTGAGTGTCCAATGACACAAGATGCATTAACACAACACCATGGGTTGGAAAGACTGGAGCAAGAAAGGGAGTGAAGGAAGATCGTTTATTAACCTGCCATACTTACGTAAAATGTGTACAAGAAATAAAGTGCTTGGACCCTAAAGTGAAGGTGTTAGTCACTCAGTTGTGTTCAATTCTTTGCAACCCCATGGACTATAGCCCACCAGGCTTCTCTGTCCATGGAATCATCCAGGCAAGAATACTGGAGTAGGTAGCCATTGCCTTCTCCAGGGGATCTTCCCAATGCAGGGATCAAACCTGGATCTCCCACATCGCAGGCAGATTCTTTACCTGAGTCACCAAGGAAGCCCTCGGACACTACACTGGTGCATAATAACCTGAATAAAAGTTCTTGTATTTTTAAGCAATTGACTACCTACAGGAACAAAGGACAGAGAAGGCAATGGCACCTCACTCCAGTACTCTTGCCTGGAAAATCCATGGACAGAGGAGCCTGGTAGGCTGCAGTCCATGCGGTCACTAAGAGTCGGGAATGACTGAGCGACTTCACTTTCACTTTTCACTTTCATGCATTGGAGAAGGAAATGGCAACCCACTCCAGTGTTCTTGCCTAGAGAATCCCAGGGATGGGGGAGCCTGGTGGGCTGCCGTCTCTGGGGTCGCACAGAGTTGGACACGACTGAAGCGACTTAGCAGCAGCAGCAGGAACAAAGGAAGAAGGTGATGCCAAAGACCTCTGGTGCCACATGCCTTGAGGACCACGATGAGAGTCAAAGAAAAAATACATCATCTAAATTTGAACCAGCTTGAGAAGAAAAAGGATGACTGCCATATTGACAAAATAAGTCTGAAGTAGTAGATATTCAGGAGATCTAAGAGACTATGCACAATGCCACAGAGAGAATACTCTGAAAGCCAGCTGCAGACTTTTGCTGAACAGGGAGAATCTTCACGGAAGCCCTGGTCACAAGGGTGCTCAGTCACATGTTGCAAACTCAATGCCCCCAAAGCACAGTTCTCATGGGTGGGATCAGGGCTTCCTAGTGGCTCGGTGGCAAAGAATCTACTAGCCAAGCAGGAGACAGAGGTCGGTTCCTGGGTCAGGAAGATCCCCAGGAGAGGAAAATGGCAAACCATTCCAGTATTCTTGCCTTGAAAATCCCATGGACAGAGGAGCCTGGAGGGCTATACAGTCCTTGGGGTCACAAAGAGTCAGATACAACTTAGAAAGTGAACAGCAACAGCAAGCTGCATGGTGGATCAAACTCACTGTGAGCCAGGTACTATAACAAGAGCTGCCTTGCAGTAGCAAGGAAAACAGATGTGGTAACTGCTTGACCAAACTGATCACACAGATTGCAGCCCTGTCTTACTCAATGAAACTATGAGCCATGCAATGTAGGGCCTCTCAAGATGGACAGATCTTGGTGTAGAGTTCTGACAAAATGTGGTACCCTGGAGAAGGGAATGACAAACCACTTCATCATTCTTGCCTTGAGAACCCCATGAACAGTATGAAAAGGCAAAAAGATAGGACACTGAAAGATGAACTAAGGTCAGTAGGTGCCGGATACGCTACTGGAGAAGAGTGGAGAAATAGCTCAAGAAGGAATGGAGAGAGGGAGCCAAAGCAAAAACACCACCCAGTGGTGGATGTGTCTGGTGGTGGGAGTAAAGTCTGATGCTGTAAAGAACAATATTGCATAGGAACCTGGAATGTTAGGTCCATGAATCAAAGTAAATTGAAAGTGGTCAAACAGATGACAAGAGTGAACATCGACAGACTCAGTGAACCAAAGTGGATGGGAACAGGTAGATTTAATTCAGATGACCATTATATCTACTACCATGGGCAAGAATCCCTTAGAAGAAATGGAGTAGCCATCATAGTCAACAAAAGAGTTCAAAATGCAGCGCTTGGGTGCAATCTCAAAAATGACAGAATATCTCTGATTATTTCCAAGGCAAACCATTTAACATATTAGTAATCCAAGTCTATGCCCCAACCAGTAATGCTGAAGAAGTTGAAGGTGAATGGTTCTATGAAGACCTACAAGACCTTCTAGAACTAACATCAAAGAAAGGTGTCTTTTTCATCATAGGTGAATGAAATGCAAAAGTAAGAAATCAAGAGATACCTGGAGTAACAGGCAAGTTTGGCTTTGGAGTACAAAATGAAGCAGGACAAAGGCTAACAGAGTTTTGCCAAGAGAACACACTGGTCATAGCAAACAACCTCCTCCAACAACACAAGAGATGGCTCTACATATGGACATTATCAGATGGTCAATACCGAAGTTGGACTCTTTACCATCTGAGCCATCAGGGAAGCCTGTACTGAAATCAGATTCATTACATTCTTTGCAGCCAAATGGAGAAGCTCTATACAGTCAGGAAAAAAAAAAAAGACCAAGAGCTGACTGTGGCTCCGATCATGAACTACTTATTGAAAAATTCAGATTTAAATTGAAGAAAGCAGGGAAAACCACTAGACCATTCAGGTATCTAAATCAAATCCCTTACAATTATACAGTGGAAGTGACAAACAGAGTGAAGGGATTATATCTGATAGACAGAGTGCCTGAAGAACTATGGATGGAGGTTCATAACACCATACTGGAGGCACTGTTCAAAACCATCCCCAAGAAAAAGAAATGCAAAAAGACAAAATGGTTGTCTGAGGAGGTCTCACAAAAAATTGAGAAAATAAAAAGCAAAAGGCAAAGGAGAAAAGGAAAGATATACCCCTGTGAATGCTGAGTTCCAAAGAATAACAAGGAGATATAAGAAAGCCTCCCTAAGTAAACAATGCAAAAAAAGAGGAAAACAATAGAATGGGAAAGACTAGATATCTCTTCAAGAAAATTTGAGATACCAAGGGAATAATAGTTTATGCAAAGATGGGCACAATAAAGGACAGAAATGGTATGGACAGAAGAGATTAAGAAGAGGTGGCAAGCATACTTGGAAGAACTATACAAGAAAGATCATAATGACATGGATATACACGATGGTGTGATCACTTATCTAGAACCAGAGATCCTGTAGTACGGAGTTAAGTGGGCCTTAGGAAGCATCACTACGAACAAAGCTAGTGGAGGTGACGGAATTCCACCTGCTGCTGCTGCTGCTGCTGCTAAGTCGCTTCAGTCATGTCCGACTCTGTGCGACCCCAGAGACGGCAGCCCACCAGGCTCCCCCGTCCCTGGGATTCTCCAGGCAAGAACACTGGAGTGGGTTGCCATTTCCTTCTCCAATGCATGAAGGTGAAAAGTGAAAGTGAAGTCGCTCAGTCTTGTCGGACTCCTAGAGAATTCCACCTGAGCTATTTCAAATTCTAAAAGATGATGCTGTAAAAGTGCTGCACTCAATATGCCAGGAAATTTGGAAAACTCAGAGGTGGCCACAGGACTGGAAATGCTCAACTTTCATTGTAATCCCAAAGAAGAGCAATGCCAAAAAATGTTCACACTACCGCATAATTGCACCTATTTCACATGCTAGCCAAGTAATGCTCAAAATCCTTTAAGCTATGCTTCAACAGTACATGGACTGATAACTTCCAGATGTACAGGCTGAATTTAGAAAAGACAGAGGAACCAGTGATCAAATTGTCAACATCCATCAGATCACAGAAAAAGCAAGAGAATTCTAGAAAAACATCTACTGCAGCTTCATGGACTACACGAAAGCCTTTAACTCTGTGGATAACAATAACTGTGGAAAATTCTTAAAGAGATAGGAATAATGTACCTGCTCCTAAAAAGTCTGTATGCAGGTCAAGAAGCAAGTTAAAACCAGATATGTGAAAACAGACTGGTTCAAAGTTGGGAAAGGAGTACATTAAGGCTGTATATTGTCACCCTGCTTATTTAAATTGTAAGCAGAATACATTATGTGAAATGCTGGGCTGGATGAAGCACAAGCTGGAATCAAGATTGCTGGGAGAAATATCAATAACCTCAGATATGCAGATGACACCACCCTTATGGCAGAAAGTGAAGAGGATCTAAAGAGCCTCTTGAAAGTGAACAAGGAGAGTGAAAAAGCTGTCTTAAAACTCAACTTTCAGAAAACTAAGATCATGGCATCTGGTTCCATCACTTCATGGCAAAAAATGGGTTAACAATGGAAACAATAATAGTCTTTATTTTCTTGGGCTCCAAAATCACTGCAGATGGTGACTGCAGCCATGAAATTAAAGACTCTTGCTCCTTAGAAGAAAAGCTATGACAAACATAGACCACGTATTAAAAAGCAGAGACATTACTTTGCAGACAAATGTCTTGTCTAGACAAAGTTATGATTTTTCTAGTAGTCACACATGGATGTGGGTGTTGGATCATAAAGAAGGCTGAGTGCTAAAGAATCAATTCTTTCAAATTCGGGTGCTAGCGAAGACTCTTGACAGTCCCTTGGAATGCATGGAGATCAAACCAGTCAATCCTAAAGAAAATCAAGCCTGAATATTCATCGGAATGATTGATACTGAGGCTCCAATACTTTAGCCACCTGATACAAAGAGCCAACTCATTTGAAAAGACCCAACTCATTGGAAAAGACCCTGATGCTGGAAAAGACTGAAGGCAGGAGGAGAAGGGGACAACAGAGGACCAGATGGTTGAATGGCATCACCGACTCAATGGACATGAGTTTGAGCAAGCTCCGGGAGATAGTCAAGGACAGGGAAGCCTGGCGTGCTGCAGTCCATGGCGTCACAGAGAGCTGGACACAACTGAGCGAATGAACAACAACTGTTCACAAGACGGCTCACAGAACAGTCAACAGGTATCAGATGAGGAAACAGTTCCAAGTTACAATAAGAAGGACATGAACAGAAAGTTATGGAGGATATGAACAGAGGTGCCCTAATTTAGAGAAGAAAGGAAATCAAAGAGAGCCCTCTCTGAGAAATTGGTATTTGAACTGTGACCTAAGGAATGAGCATCAGGCAAAATATTCAGAGTGTGTGTGTGTGTCTTCATGTGTTTGTGTGTTTGGGGGTAAAGGCTAAAGAGAGCTACCAGACAATGGGACAGATGGAGCCCTACAGGAAAGAGGTCAACAAAACCACAGACATAAAAAATAAAGCCTAGAAGGAGAAGGAAATGGCAACCCACTCCAGTGTTCTCGTCTGGAGAATCCCAGGGACGGGGGAGCCTGGTGGGCTGCCGTCTATGGGGTTGCGCAGAGTCGGACACGACTGAAGTGACTTAGCATAGTAAGTTCTTACTGGTAGTGTTTGAATCCTACAGGACTCTCTTATGACAAATAGCTCTGAACACCACAGAAAGCCATCTAAGTGCTTGGAGGAGAGGAGTACTAATTTAATTTACAATGAAAAAAGAAAAATACTGCCCTGACAGCTGTGCAAGAAGAATTTGGGGAAAGAATCAAGAAAGAAGGCAGGGAAGCCAGTGTAGTTGTCTCAGGAGAGAAGATGTGAGTTGGAGTAGGATGATATGACTGGAGGGAAGTGGGCAAACTGGAGAAATGTTTTAGAGTTATAATCAAAAGGACACATGAGAACTGAGTTGCACTAGTTCCCAAAATAAGAGTTTTTCAAGTTTTGTGATCCCAATAATTCTTTATTCTATTAAAAATAGTATACTGTCAGGCTCATTTATCAGCAATATAATCAAAGTGCTTTTTGAATTACAGAGCTCATCTCTTAACATTTCCAAGGCATTCAGAGTCACGATTTAGAAAAACAAATCTGTTCTATTTTAGAACACAGAAAATTTATAGTCTGATTTCTAAAGGCACCTAAGAGAGTGCTATGGAATTGCTATAACATACATAATCTATTCTTAAAATGTCAATATGTCTGCCATAAGGAATATGCATACCTTCTGAATTATTTTATCCTACTTAATAAAATAGTCATTTCTTCTCACTTTTTTTGGCAAGGCAGCTTCTTGCACAGTAAAGATTCTACAAATATTTACATTCCAAGTAGCAGAGCTGTTTGAGATGCAATAAAGTTCTGCCAGCACTTCTATTACAAAGCCTTATTTCTTGTTTATAACATGTACATAAGAAGTGGGGGGAATAAAACTGTACTGTGGATTGAAACTTGGCATACAAAGTTTCAAAGAGAAAGTGCATTTATCCTGCAGCAAATTTTCAAAAGGAATATGCCATCGTGTTTAGGAGACATATTGAGCTGCAATGGGGATAGGGACTAAAGGGCAAAGAACGCTTGGCGGGAGTGGGCACAAAAGTCATTTCACACACATGATCCGATACTCAATTCTGAATTTTTTATACAAATTAGATCTGAGACTGAGATCTGTAACTCATCAATCTCAAGCAGTGTTCTATCTTAAAATATTCTGTGGCTGCAGGATGCTAATTACTGCCAAACATCTTTGCAAAAAGGGGTATTATCCAATGCTTATTATCAAGCGTAAGAAAGGAATAGCCCAATAGCACTAAGTGACTAATAAAATTATAGGAGCACCTCAGAGATGCCCATCTTTAGGGAGACAAAGTACCTCCCTAAGATCAGAAGGGTTATTAAGGTTGGACTGGTAATGATTAAATCAGAGATGGCAAGCAAACATGCACAGCATCAATAAATCCTCCTGCCCTCCGCGTATCTCCTAATGCATAAGATAACATTACCTTACTGCTAACAACTTACTAACTGGTGACTGGAAAATAGAGCTTCTCTGTTTAATGGCATTGCAACAATACACTGAGCTATATATAGATCTGGCCATTTGAAAGGGGCAATTATATCTATATACTATTTCAGCACAAAACATATTAAGAGTTAATGAGAACTTCAAGTTGGACACTTAAATTATGCAGTAAAAACAAAGCTGGAAAATGTGTACTAAATGGATGAGAAGGAGTTAGAAACTTATAAAAGAGAAAGACATACCTTGCCAGCAGAGCGAAGAGGTTATTATTTTGTAATAACTAGGCATATATGAAATGTGACAGTGATAAAATTGAGCATAAATCAGCAACGGAAAGGCCACAGCTTGTTGTCCGCAGCTAATCTTTTGCTCGAGTTGAAATTGCTCAGCACTTTGGTCCTATTAAATGTTTTGTTCCCATTTGAAGGAACACTTGGGCTATCTGGTTGCGTTGTAAAAGATATTTAAAAGTTAGCATTCTCCTGTAGAAATGAACTTAATGCCTTCATGTCTTCAGGCTGACATTAATGACATCCAGACAGCAAGTAGGGCATGGGGCTGAACGTTATTGTCTGCTGAGGCAGGCAGTGCCTGAATCTATTCTGCTGCAAATCAATTAGCCACTCAATGCCTCTGACAGCCCATCTTTAGAAAGGAGGCCCATGCATATGTATTCAATCCCACCACTCATGTAAAAACAAATGTGCAGCAATTTGCTCTATGTTCCTGATGGATATGGATCCTTTCCGGGGTCCTCAAACTACATGTTGACTCTCAACTGATTACAAGCATGCATTCAAACATGAGTAATCCCTGAAGCCCCTAATTTTATAATTTGCAGTCTTCCCCATTAAGAAAGCTGAACCTATCAGACATATTTTATGAACAATGCTTGGGAGAACCTGTCTTATTGCCCTCAGTAATTGGCACATAGTAGGCATTTATGCAAGCACTGTTCAAACGGATATGGATATTAACCCCAGACAACTTCGTCGCTAGTAACTTGACCCACAAAGGGTTAAAACCACAAACTCAGATGCCAGGTTACAGCAGCCAAAGTCCTGTTACTGTTAGTAAACAGAGCTAACAAGGCAAAAGTAACACGTTTGACTTCAATATTGAGACATAATAGCTGTTTCAAAAGCAATTACTCCTCCTTTCAATCTCAGAAGGGCTCTGATTCATTGTTCTGATTAATTCCTGTTTTTAATCTCTTTACAGATCAGAATTCTTTTTCAGCTGGTCTGATATTCATCTCTGTGGGGGTAGATAAAGACCACAGCACTCACAGTCTTCCTACTTTTTTTCCCCCAGTTATTCTTGCTTAATCATCTTTAAATTATTTCTGCATTTAGCTAGTTACCATATGAGCCGGGGTTTCTGACCTCCTTCCTGCACATGACACACCTCCTGTCTGTTGCTTTCTCTAGCTGCGTTTCCCCACATCTTGGTTTGAGATGAACAGATTTAGCCACCCCTTTCCCAGAGCTCTGTCTGTGTCCCTCCCTTAGGCTCAGAACGGCGATTTGCTCTCCTTCCCATAGCGGGCACCGTTTGTTATTAAATCATTCCTCTGGGCGCATCTCTGTGTTGTAAATCAATAAACAAATGCGATACAGGGAAGGATACAGGGAAGGATAGGACTGGCGGGCCGTGGAGCTTTGCACAAGCAGAGCCCAGAAGCTGTTCACATCAAGCAAACCAAAAAAAAAAAAACAAACAAACAAAAAACAAACAAAAAAAAACCCCCAAGGTGTTATGACTTGGACTGCCCGGTTAGCACTTCCTAGTTTTCTGATCTAAATATTCTGATACCTGCTTGGTGAGCTTCGCAGGGCTCCTCAGAGAACTGAGAAGCATCCAAAGACGAGCGGCCAATCTCAATTACACTGGATCACTGCCCATCAGAGAAAACCTGGCAAATGAACGCAACGGAGGATTCCGTCCAAGACTGCAGATTTGAAAGTGGAAACAGAATGCAGCTGGAAAACTTGATTGCTAATAGAAGCATCCTCCACCCTGGCTTGCTCAGAGCTGGAAGCCAGGAAGGAGGGTTCTGGCAAAAAAAAAAAAAAAAAAAGGTTTCCCATTTCCACTCTCTGCACCATGGACCTGGGGTTCTTCCTCTGCACCCTCATGGTTCACAACTTTTCCTCCCAACTTTCACTGGCCAAAACCGCTCCGTAAAGGATAAGCCAGGGGGAACCCACCTCGCTTTTCGCCACGCTCCTGCCAGGGATGCGGCGTCTTCCTATCCGGAAATCAATCCTCCCCCGAGAAAAGGCAAAATAACCCCCCTAAAGCAAAGCAGCTAGGAGAGGCAGCTTTTATTTTCGACCCTTCAGGTGTATTTCTCCGCAAACAAACTTTGGGGCTGAGGAGCCATGAAGCCAGTGAGGAAAGTTTGCCCCAGCGGATGGCTCATTTCAGTAACCTGACCGGTGCGAGGAGCCGGGCACGCCAGAACCTACCTGGTCCCTGCAGCTAGCTGACCAGGCGCTAGCCCCGCCAACTTGCCAGCCACCGACAGCCCGGGCCCGCCGGGCAGCAGTGCGCGCCCGCGCGAGCCGCCGCCGCAGTGTCCCGGTCCGCGCTGTTCCCAGCCGAGCCCACGGCGCCCGCCCGACAGCCGCCGCCACCGCGCGCCAGGCTGCTGTGGCTGCTGCCGGCGCCGAGCAAGCGCTGCCTGCGCCTCCGCCTCTCCGCGCGGGCGCGGGAAGGAGGGGAGACGCGCGGGCGGGAGGGGCGGGGAGCGCTGTGGAACAGCCAACGAGGTCCCGCGCCTCGCGCCGCCGGCTCTCCCCGCTGCACCCCGCCGGACCCGGCGTCGCCCTGCGCTCGGGCCGCGTGCGCCCGCGTGCGTTCGCCCTCCGCAGGGCCCCGGGCGCGGCGCCGGATGGGGGAGGCGGTCAACATGTCGCCACTGGGTGGCCTCGTGCGCGCACAGTTGGGCTCCAGGGAGCACGGGGTTAAAGGTAGGGGGTTCCTGCTGCTTCGCTCCTACAAGTGCACAAAGATGGACAATTTTAATATTGAAGTCAGTAGTACACTAAGGGTTCTCTTTGTACCAGGTAGTAGACTGCGCGGTTGAAGTGAATTAGTTATTGCTTGTCCCCAGAGCACCCCTGGATCTATTATTACTCCCTGCTTTAGTGATGAGGAAATAATTTGACTAAGGCTTCATTGAGTCAGTTATGAGAATAATTCCCTCCTTGGGGGGTGGGGGGCGGTGTATTTTTACAAGGACCCTGTGAGGTAGATCTTATCACCTTTATTTTCTTAAATAACAGACAGTGTTTGGAAAATCTGGCCTTGAATGAAAGCCTACTGAAGTCCTAAACCCGTGCTTTGAACAGCTAGACTAGACTGACTTCCCTACCTGTGCAACGGTTGTTCAGTGTAGCTTTACTTCTAATTGAAAAACTGTAGGAAACAGCCTACCATGATTAGGAGAATAGCTAGTTAAAACATAGTGGAGGCATAGGATGTAAAATATAATACAGCAACTACAGAGACGGAAGTACATATACCGATATTGGCATGAAATGACCTTCAAGAGGTATTACTAGGAGAAAAAGGGTTCAGGAAAAGTATTTTCAGTTTTTTGCTCATAATACATGTGTGCATGCATATTTATGCCTTCACCATTTCTGGAAGGATGTCCCAAGATACTGATAACAACAGTCCTTGTGAGTAAAACTGAAACTGGGACTGAATTTTATAATTATTTGACATTATTTTTAAAGTGTAGCATAAATTTGCCTTCCTTTATAGTAAAAAAAACCAACAACAACTCTCTTTTTTAAAAAATTACACTTAAAAGAGCCCTGTCTCCTCTCCTGTCCTTTCCTCTCTCTGATCCCTCCCATCAGAGGAACACAACCTCGAGTCAAGAGCAGTGACCTGGGCCAAAAAGACCTGAGAGGGGGTTTAAGGAAAATGGCTGCTCGACTGTTCTCTCTCATTTTTGCTTATTTCTCCCAGAAATACGTGTTTCTGTTTAGTCCCCCACAACTCAGAAAGGGATTCAGGCTTTTGGAAAACTCCTTCAGGAGGTATACAAGACAACAGGTAGAACCCAGGTCAGTAAGATGCAGGGCACCGCTCCCTTCAGTGAAGCCCACACACAGGGCTCCAGTCCTGCCTGCTGGCAGAAAGAAACTGCTTCAAAGTGAGACGGTGTACCCCAGAACTATTTGGGCAGCTATGCCTCCTTTCCCCTTGAGCACACAGCAGGGTCCTGGGATATACTGGGTAACTTTGATCGTGCCCACTTTAACCCTGTCTCTCACTTTATCAGGAAAACTATACTTCCCTGTCAAAGAAATGGCTGAATGAAAAAAGAAGAAGAAGAAGAAGAAATTATTTATGTTTCAAAAGAGGGGAGGCAAGCATAGATAGAGCTCACTGCTATAAATAAAAATAATATGCTTTTCCCCATCAGAATTAAATTGCAGTAAATTTGGGCTCCTTAAGGTCTGTCTACTTAGCAAAAGAAAAAAACAGAACAGGTACCCAACGGTGGTTTATGGTCGTTTCAGTTGTTATTGGTTACTGTAAATAATCTTTTTGCTTGCAATCTGGGAACATGTTGGCAAACCCCCTGAGTGTGACAGCATGTTTTATTGGGTAGAACTGGTGTATTCTGGAAGGAACTGAGGAAACTTTCCATGCAAATTATGTTCATGCCTTCACCTAGCTGGTGCAATTACTGCCAGGCCCACATCCATCACAGGAGTGCCTCTTCTCTTAATATTTGCAAGTTGATGTCTCACAATGCATTTTCCTTCTCATACATACATAAACATAGACCCTGTCTAATGGGAAGGGAAAGAGCATTTTTATCAAGGAGGGGGAGCTGGCCCCAGGCAGCAAAATGACGGGAAAAAGACAGAAGTTGCTTTAAATGAGAGGGAGAGAAATCCAAACCTGAACCCTCCACTGCTGTCTTCAAATAATTAGTCATTTCCAAACTCAGATTACATTGCCTGTGCTGGCGAAAGCTGATTAGCGCTGAAAAGAAATTTAGTGGAATTTCGAATCTATGGTTGCAGCAGAGAGGGGGACACCCTAAATTTGCAGGAGTAATGATGAGCATTTTGTGTGAGCCAGTTTCATAATCAGAAGAGGTAAGAGGTGTGTAAATATATGTATATAAAGAGAGATGCATCATTTTATTTCCTCCCTTTACTCAAAATGTAAAGCATAATGTGAGTCAACTGAAAACCTGATATTTACCAAAAGTTGATACACAAGAGCAGGTTTAAATAAAATTTCCATCCAATTTCTGGGCCAGAAGCCCAGGAAATTTAAAAAAAAAAAAATTAAAGGCACATGTGGGTCTTCTCACTGTGAATGCCGGATGGAGTTTTTATTGAATTTGGCCTCAACTGATTGTAGCATTATAAGCAATTCTGCAGTTAATTTTCAGCAGCCATTTAGATGGCAAACCCCCCTGTTTTTTAGGGGATTATAACTAAGAATAATAACTTCCTTTTTATATGGCACCTTTTATATCAAAGCACTTTAAAGTGTGAGATCATCTTCTCATTATTAAGATACCCCATCTGTGTTGGAATATAGAAGCTATTTCATGCCACTGACACTGTGTAACATTTATTTGTTTGCCTATTTATTGTGAAGCAGAAGGAAATGAAGAAAAATACCTACTAAACCCACAGACTGACATTCTGAGGGAAAAGTGTAAATCGGAATGTAGCCAAGTTACTAAGTTAAACATACGCGTGCTAAGTCACTTCTGTTGTGTCTGACTTTTTGCAACCCTCTGGGCTGTAGCCCACCAGGTTCTTTCCATGGGATTCTCGGGGCAAGAATACTGAAGTGGGTTGCCATTTCCTTCTCTAGGGGATCTTCCCTACCCAGAGATCCAATCTGCATCTCCTGAGGCTCCTGCATTGTAGGCGAATTCTTTAACTCTGAACCACCTGGAAAGCCCCATGTTAAACATATCCATTTCTGTAAAAAGAGGTGAGGAGTCTTCTAGTTTCCATAGGTGGAAAGGTAAGTCCTATGAACTTTCACATGATACTGTCCCCAAGTAAAAAGCTAGCTACAGAGATTGTATTATTGAGTATACAGAATTGTCATCTCTAAGGCTGAGGTGGGCGGTTCTAGGAAATTCCTTGTGACAGACTAAAGAGTTTTCAGCATTCCAAATGAGAGTAAAAACTAGTCACAATAACTGGGTAACTCAAGCAAACATTCTTCCATGAAACTTTCACCTTAAATGTCTTATTCAAGCAATTTCTCCACTTTTATGGTAAGAGTCAAACTGGAGGATTCTGGAAACATGAAT